>NW_022196894.1:57157383-57190823 GCF_008632895.1 Mastomys coucha | reverse complement strand
GGGCAGAGGAGGACGCTGAACCCCCTCTGTCACTCGTAAGCTGAGAGGATCATGTCCCTGCTGCCCTGAGTCTCCCCTGGGAGTCGTGGGGCCTGTGGCTCCTGGCTGCGTATATTTTCACTCTTCATAATATCTATAATATATGTAACTAATTATAGATAGAGATCACAGAATTCTATATATTTACTTAATTATTTTGGTATATATTAAATGAATATGTTGTCAGGGTTCAACCCTAAACATCCAGTACTTCTAACCCTGATGCTTACCATGAAGGATGTTATCTGAACTTTTAAAAGGGGATCTATCATTTGCAGCAATACAGAACACCCTGAAGGACTAAAAGACATTATGCAGAGTGAAATAATTCAGACAAAGAAAAAAACATACAGCTTATCTCACATATATATATAGAACTGAAATTAGTCCATATCACAGAAGTAGAAAGTCGAACAGCTGTCAGAAGGGCTGTGTAGAGAAGAAATGGGAGATGTTGGCCAGAGAATATCAAATTTCACTTGATCAAGAAAAGATCTATAATAGGAATAATACTGCACTTTATTGGTGACATTTAATATGAGAATTGTATTTAATTCTTCTGACAAGAAAGAAAAGAGTGAGGGAAAACATGTGAACTTGTTTTATTATAGTGGTCATTTCATGTAGATGAGTTCATTGTATATGAAAGCATTATTCACATATCTGTATATAATTTGTTTTTCCATTTTAATTCATTAGGATTGTAGAAGGAAGAGCTTCTCAGAATTTGGGAATAAGACAGGTATTATATGATCATGTTCTTGAGTCATTACAACCTGAGAGCTTAGAAAATGAATGAGTAGTGAATGAACCCTACTGGATTCCAGACATTGTCCTACAGATTTTCCAAACAAATTAGTCTCTTGGACTTTGCAGTTTTGAGTATGTGGTAATAAATATGTCTAATTTAAAAAAATAATTTTATGCAATGATAAGTATAAAATAGTAATAATCACTGTAAATACCTTAGAAGTTGTAGTCAGAAAATATGTCTTTAGTTAGGGACATTGAAACAAGACCTGAAAATTAGGAAGGTGGCAGCCAAGAAAATATCTGAAGCCAGAATGTTCTAAGGTGAGGGAAACAAAAATATAAATCTGCAGGTGGGAATGAGCTTGGCATATTTTGCAACTAGGATCCAGGCCAGAATAGCTGATGCACAGAAGAAGTGACGAGAAAGGTCCTACAGGAATTCAGTGTGGGGGAAAGGAATGGAAATTTTAGTCTAACTACAGGCAAAACCACTGAAAATGTGACAGAAAAGATGATAGAATTGATGCTGTTAAGATGTTGCCTGGCATGTTGAGAAGAATGTATAAAGGGACAAGGAAAGATATAGAGAAGATGCTTGCTTGATTCACCAACTGGTACTTGGTATAAATCTGTGTAAACCCAAAGATTGGAGAAGGATAGGCAGCCTTGGGGAATAAAAGCTCTGAGCAAAGGAAAGAGGCAGGCAGAATAGGCATTATCCTGATAATTTGTGGTGTGTGTGTGTGTGTGTGTGTGTGTGTGTGTGTGTGTGCGCGCGCACGTGCGCGCACATGCAGGTGCTTTGCTTTCATGGTTAAGAAATTGAGAGTGAAAGAAATTTAGTGATGTGCTCAACACCATAACATATGGTCATTTCATAAAATCTAGAGCGTCTAGAGCAATACCTAAGACCCAGTAGGCACTTGCTACACACACATTTCACAAGATCTCAGGAGATTCAACAACATGGTCACTTCATGCCTGTCTTGTTCCCAAATTCTGAGAACCTTTTCCTTCTACAAACTTAATGAATTAAAATGGAAAAACAAATCATAAAGATATATATGAATAATGATTTTATGTGTGTCATTGAATAGTTTTAAGTAATAATATTAAAGAAAGTGCTTGTCCAAGAATAAAATAATAATCCTCAAAATATTTCCCTTCTTCCTCTTTCAGAACTTCCCTGTGCAAATTCTTTCCTTTCATTTTCAAACTCCCCTCTGTCTGTCATCTTGAGACCCTTGCAGAACAGAACAGTAGCCATGAGAGCGATGGAAGGTTTAGAAATGCAAAAAATCATCACTCTAGATACAGATCACATAATTCTATAATTTATTTAATCATTTTGGTTTGTCGAGTTTGTAAATTTTCCCACAGTGCATATTTTACTTTTATGCTAAAGAATGAAAACACTATACATCTTAAACATAGAGAAACAGCTCCTGATAGAGTTGCAAAATAATTTCTTCTGCTAGGTATCAGACAGTGTCTAAGCAATGTGTTAATGTGGCTTCTCTACTGACAAAGCTAGCTGGAAATCACTTTGCTAGATAGCATTTTCTTTTGACTGAATGACAAGACAATAAAGGAAATGAACATTACTATCTCGATGATGATTTTTCATGGTGTTCTAGAACATAATTCCAAGAAGTGCCGGGTTCCTTTAGAGATTTACATTTAATGTCTGGTCTTCATTGTCACCACTAGAATCACCATCACAGTATTAACTTTTATAAGCTGATAACCATGAGTCCCAGATGAAAGCTGGAAAAAGAATGACTGAGTCTTGAATTTCAAACATTACAAAATTTTATCAGTAACCTTGTTAACAAGGAAATACCCTTGCCCCTGGTGGACTCTGGTTTCTCAGCTGGCTATCTGTTGATAAGCTTAGGAAGGCCATTTACTTATCAGGATTTTACAGGTCACATATTGGCACATTCCAAAGATGTCAAGGAGGGAGTTACCCCTTATCTCCATAATCCTTAGGTTTCTAATCAAGGCATTTCCAGTGTGGATGCTTTTCCATTATAATAAAGAAAGCACTGTGGACAAAATATAGTAGAGAAAACAAGAAGTATAAGCTTGGAGCTCTGATTTTTAATCTCAATTTGACCATAATTTAGTAAACAAGATGAATCACTCATTTAAAACCCTCGTGCTTCAGTGGCTGCATCTGGAACAGAATTAATAAAACTGTCCAGTTGCCACAGAAACTTTATAAAAAGATAACAAGCTAAAGTGTGGCCACTGTTGAGACTGCTCACTTAAGAAATGCTTTGAAGCATTTATAGTGCAGACTTCTCATTTTGGCCAACATTCATCTTCATTCATCAGGCCCAAGAGAAGAGTATTGAAAACTCAAAATTTCTGACAGTATGTTGTTAAACATCTAGGCGACTGTGATTCAGTTTATCTGAGGACCTCATCTTGATTAGCTGGGTTAAGACACTCTAGACCCACACCCAATTATTTCTTCCTGCAGCTTTGTACATCATTAAAGATGACAGAAGTTACAAGCAGATAAAAGACTTGTCAATACAGTGGGGCAAGGAATAGAATAGGAAGGGGAAGGCGAGAGAAACAGAACACTAGAGCTTGTCTCGTTCAATTTATGAGAACAAACGTCCAGCAAGCTAAATGTCTCCTCTGGTATTGTTTTAATCTGTGACACTCCATACAGCTCAAATACTTTATTTTCAGTTTCTGAGACAAGATTGATTCAAGTATAGACTATATTTCATAATAGTGAAGCCATTGACCCCAATAGTACATCCTTACTTGGCAAATTTAGCATTCTCAACTTTTCTAGATTCTTCCTAAAGATTTTTCCCACTCTCTCTTTAGAATGCCTGTAAAACTTGTGCTCCCCCCTCAGCATTTATTAACAGCCTGTAAAATCCTATGCAAATATTTTGTGACATAACTATAAACTGTAGGCAAATGGCAACACCTTTTGCAGATAGCAAAATTTCTAAAGTTTCCTCGGTGTTTACCTCAATAGTATTAAAGTCATTATATGTATTTCAAATTATGTAATTGAACATTTAATATCTGTACAATTAATGAGATTTCAAAATACTAGGAATGATTAGATTTTGCTTGAAATCCAGCAAGTCTCCTAGGAGTAAAACCAAACTTGGGAGCTGTTCTTGTGATCCCTTTATAAGAACTATGCATGCTGAGGGGTGGAGGGATGCATAAAAGCTGATAAATCCCTTCATGAATGTTCATAAACACAAGCTATCAAAAGATCATGAGGCTATTATACTGCCATGGCCTCTTGTTGCTCCTAAATGAGGCATTTGGAAACTTTTCTGGATACACCCATTTTTTGGTTTTTTTCAAGACAGGGTTTCTCTGTTTAGCCCTGGTTGTCCTGGAACTCACTCAGGATGGCCTCAAACTCAGAAATCTGCCTGCCTCTGCCACCCAAGTGCTGGGATTTCAGACATGTATCACCACTGCCCAGCATTATGTGTATCTTCTTAGAGACTAAAATTTCTGAACTTTATCCTATATAGGAAAGAACAGAGCAAAGGAATCTATCTCTTAGTATTTCAGTAAGACATTGGTCAGATTTCAGTTGAGATTCTAGCAGCTGGCTCTACATTGATTCAGTCAGTGTTTTCATCCATTGAAATAAATGAAGGTTTAAATGCATGTATAATCTTGGTGAAATGATCAAATGTAAAATTGCAGAAAAAAATGAATTGTTAAATGAAGTAGTACTTGTTTAAAATAAGAAAGATGAAATATAGGAGAAATAGAAATTTGTATAAAAGTAAAACACAAGCTTTTCAGCAAGTATTTTAAATGGCTAGTTATGTTTTCTTTTTTTTCTTTTTTTAATTGGATATCTACATTTCAAATGTTATCCCCTTTACCAGTTGCCCATCCCAAAAACTCCTTATCCTATCTGCCCTCCCCCTGCTTCTATGAGGGTGCTCCCCCAGAGTAAAATAGTTTTGATAACCCCGGAAGAAACATGAAAGCATTCCATTGGCCATGGTTTCTCACCTGAGTTGAGACCCTTTTACATGGATATCCTGCATATCAGATATTTACATTACGGTTCATGACAGCAAATTATAGTTATAAAGGAGCAATGAAAATAAATTTATGGTTGGGGTCACCCCAATGTGAAGAACCATATTAGAAGGGTGCAGCATTGGGATGATTGAGAATCACTGCCATAGGGAGAAGAAGCACCATGATGCTAGATATGAGGCAGTGGACACATCTACAGACATGGGCACATTAAATCCAATGTCACACATCACACTCTCATAGATTCAAATAGGGGGAAGTATGTAGAGAGTCCCACTGCCAGATTAAACCCTAATTTTAGAGTCAGTAATTCAACTTGAAGAAATTGTTAAATTACCACAGTGGATTTCCCATATGTTGAAAAAATACCAGAGATTAAACAATGAATATGCAGCAAGCACTACTTTGAGGAGAAAGAGATATTTATGCATTTTCCCAAATTTTATGGTTTTGTCTCTTGATTTATTGGATAAATATAAAGATTGATTTGTATGTTTATTTTTTTAATTTATTTCTATTATATTTGGAGTATATGCTCTGTGTGTATGTGTGTGTATCTTTGTGTTTATATTGAATATTGTGTTGTAGAAGAGGCATGTTGTCCATACACATGAATGTACAAGTATATATCCTCTTACATGAATGTGTCAAGGTCAGAGCAGGACATTGAATATCTTCCTCTGCTACTGTATACCTTTTTTCCTTGAGATGGGATCTACCTCTGAATGAGAAGCTGGTCAGTTTGGCTAGGCTGGCTGGCCAGGAATGCCTTGAGGAGAGTTCTGCCTGTTTCTGCACCCCAACACTGAGATTACAGGCATTTGTAGCCAGCCTTTGCTTTTTACAAGAATTCTAACTATGTAAACATGCCCCTTTACCCTCTGAGCCATCTTCCCAATACTTGTTTGTTGTGACAGGTTTTACTAAGTAGCCCTGACTGGCTAGAACTGGCATTTTAGACCAAGCTGGCTTTGAACTTCTGGCAATCCTCCTGTTTCTGCCTTCTCAATATTGAGATTATAGGTGTGGTCATTTTGTTTTGTTTATTTGGTTGGTTGTTTGGGTTGGGGGGGGTTGTCTGGTTGGTTGGTTGATTGGTTGATTGGTTGATTGGTTGACTGGTTAGTTGGTTGGTTTTTTTGAGACAAGGTTTCTCTGTATAGTCCTGGCTGTCTTGAAACTCACTCTGTAGGCCAGGCTGGCCTCAAACTCAGATCTGCCTGCCTCTGCTTGGGAGTGCCTAGCACTCCCAAGTGCTAGGAGTAAAGTCACATACCACTGCCTGGCTTATTTTGCTATCCTAAGACAAATATCTAATAGAAATGCATACTCTCTGCTGTATTTTAAATCTAGTATCTAGCTATGTATTCATTTCTGTGAAATATTCTTTAAAACATGTTGACAGAATAATTATAATAATAGTCACATAGAATATTACTCCTTATTCTTTGCTTGGCCTTTTGAATTGTTCCCCTGATTTTTCAAAATATCACTTTTTTTTTTACTAGCTCTCTAGCTTTCAATTTTAGGGTTTAATCCAGGTCATATTACAACAACATCAAATATATTTTTTAAAAAATAACTCATTATGTTCCATAGCTCCCTAAATCATAATCTTCCTGTTATTCACCCTGACAGGAGATGCAATGCAAATGAAGCTGCAGTTCACAACCCGAAAGGTGTTGGAACCAGATTGCCAAGCTTCTTGTCCTTCGCTGTGGCTTGAGTTTGTATGTCTAGAACAATGCAAATTTTAAAAAAGTGAAAATTGGCTGTTTTTACAATAGATACAAGAATGAGAAAAACACCAACAAGAGAACATAATTTGACAGACATAAGCCCCATCCAAACAGCATCTTGTAAAATGGACAATTTTCTATCTTATTTTAATTTCTGGTAAATATAGTTAGTTACATATCTCTATAAAATATAGATAGATATGGATATATTGCTATAACTAATCCATTCTATGCATATGTGCATAGATTGTAAATGTGAGCCTGATTTATGTTGGCCACAGTGTCTTCCCTGTAGTAGAAAATAGCCAGGCGTTGATTACATTAATAGATGACATTTGTTGATTCTCTTCCAGTCCTGAAATCATTGCGATGATAAAAGTATTACTTAAGATTTCCTAAAATGTGGAATATAATTTACTATGTAAGAAGTTAATTATAGATGTCCTTAACATTAAGAAAACGAGATCTAGGTTCATGGGTAAAGGACTTTTCTTACTTGCACAGAGCCCTGGGTTTGATCCCAGCATAAATAAATAAATGAGCAAATGAATAAATGTGCATCAATTATTAAATCTTGATTTCTCTTAAGTAAAAATCAGACAAACTGCCACTAAGATAATGCTTTTATTTTTGTCTAATTGAATTCTTCCCATTTTCAATGAGTCTTCTCTCTGTCCTGTACCTTAATCAATACATTTGCACAAGGCCCTTGTTAGGTCTCTGCTTTTCCACTCTACTTCCTCCAATGAAGTATTAATTCCCTGTTATATTTTACAACCCATAAATAACATCTCTTTGTATGGTAAGATCGTACCTCCAATCTCCTTTTGTGTCTTCACACTGTACATCTTATTTTTCACATAAATCATGTATAATGTTATCAAAAGAATTTCACAGCAAGAATCATTTTAAGCAAAATAACCCAGCTCAGAAAGAGAGATTCCTTGTTCTTTCTCATTTGTGGGTCCTAGTCACTAACCATTAAGTATATCCAGATGGAGTAAGGGTAAGTAAAAGCAAGGGAATTCAAAATGGGCCACAAGACTTTTCAGTCTGTTCTATTTTCTAAGAGGTCCAGCAGACAAAAGAACAAAGTAGAAGAGTACTTATCATAAGTTACATATACAGAGAGGTGAGGAGGTAGTACAAGAATCATCCAAAATGAATTACATATTCTCTCTCACCTCCTTTCAAATTTATGTCCACTTCTTCTATAACTATTACCATTTTACACACAGGAATGTGTGTGTGTGTACACTCAACTTGATGAGTCTATTGCAGTGTTGCTCATATGTATACATGTCTTTTTAATAGAATTTTTGTTCTGTGAAAGTTCTATACAGTAACTCAATATATATTTATCATTCCCCCACCACTACCTTTTCCAGCTTCCCTAGTGCTCCCTTAATTATCTCCCAGACAATTTTCTGTCTTACTTTAGTTTCTGGTAAATATAATTAGTTATATATTAATATAGATAGATATAGATATATTGTAATATCTAATCCATTCTGCCCATATGTACATAGATATGTAGTCATTCACTGAAGAATAAACAACCTGTCAACAGCCACGTCCCAAAAGAACAACTCTCACGACTTCAGCAAACATCTAGTACTAACAGCTCTTCTGAAAGAGGAGGGGGCTTGGGAGCCCCTACCACATCCCAAAAGCATTGTTTAATGTATGGCTTTAGACCTGTAGAGCATCTGTATTTCAAAGCAATCCAAAGCACTGAGGGAGTAAAAAATAAAAAAAAAAACTGATAAAGGAAGATGAACTAATCAACCCTCCATTATTTGGGGATTAAGCAATCAACCCATACCTGTATGCAAATATCTCCGGGCTAATGCTATTAAGATATTTTGATAAGCAATGATCTTACACATGACAACACAACAAAAGCAAAATGCATGTTTTTAAAACAATAACCAAAGTAAGCAACAAAAGGAGAAGATAATAGGTTGGGGTAAGATAAAATAAAGGTTGGGGTTTTTCTTTGGTGGGACGATCTTAGGGGTCAGGCTTCAGCCCTGCGCTGTGGAATTCAGATGGAAGACACACAACATTGACTGTGAGAAGATGCTCTGGTTCACTCATCTATACAAATCAAAGATAAGCAGTCTCCCATCCTGATTTTTATGGAAAATGATTCTATCGGAGATTAATGTCATCTCTTACATCACAAAATAGAATAAATCTGGGAATGCTTACAGATACCGACTTTTGTGTCATACAAACAGCCAGTCATATCCAGAGAGGAGCTAGAAAGGGGAAATGAGTGGGGATGACCATATTTCATTGTATATACTTACGGAATAATCAAACAATAACCTAATTGGAAAAACTGAACTACATACTCACTTTACTGAATGTGTACCAAGAAGAAAACAGATTGTGTACTGACTTCACAGAAAACACTGCCAGTGTGCAGCCCAAATTCATCATCTTTCTTTCTTTTAATATATTTTCACTCCCACAGTTATCACCCAGAGCCCAGTCCAGAGACTGTGCTAAAGGCTACTGCCACCTACTTGGCCTACAGGTAAAAGAATCTGGGAAGCAATTTGTAATTTACATCTTACTAAGGGCAGGCTTTGACCGGAGACTACCAGAATCAGGGCCATAAGGATCCCAGCTCTGCCTCAAGACAACTCTCAGTGGAAATGCAGAAAGGAGAACATGGGGAATAACAAAGAGAATTGAAAAAGGAAGTCTGGGTTTCAACTGTTTTAGAGATAGCCTAGGGGTATACATACATACACACACACACACACACACACACACACACACACACACACACACATACATGCATACATACATACATGTGCCGCGCCGATCACCCTAGCCAGCAGGGAAGAAAGACTAGCACACCAGTTCCTTCCGGCAACAGTTTACTCAGGAGTTCGTAGTTACTTCATGGTGAAAGGTGTGCCCCCGAATGGTCCGTGAGTGCTGCTTAAATACCCTTCGTAGGACTGCCCATGAGCCCATACCACGTTTTGCGCTATCATTGGCTACAGCCTCATGACAAAAAATCAGGCCACTGGCGGGTGCAACCCTCTTGCCAAATAAGGACTTGTTTACTCCTTAGCAGAAGAATGGCGGGCGCCATCTTTAAGGCGCAGCAGCGCTCCACACATACACACATACATGCATACATACATACATACATACATACATACATATATATGTCTGTGTGTATGTACAGGTGCCAATGTATGGATGTGCAGAACCAGAGGTTGATGTCACCTGTCTTCCTCTAACAGTTTCTAATTTATCTCTTGAAACAAAGTTGGAATTGGTAGTTCATTTTTGGTAAACCTGCTGGCCTGTGAGCCACGTGACTCTGCTGATGTGCATTCCCTAGCACTGAGACTGTAGGCACAGAACCACACCATGCTTGCACTTGGGCACTGAGGTCAAATTTATGATTTTCTATTTGAACAGCAAGCACTTTACCCACTGAGTCATTGCCCTCACCCAGGAATCCTATATTTTAAGCCAGGTTGAAAAAACAGGTTAACTGTAGTTTTATATATGACTGTTATTTACTTAGTTGTATGTGTGTGTGTGTGTGTGTGTGTGTGTGGTGTGTTCTGCAGACATGACTGCACATATGTGTAGAGATGTACTCATCCTACAAGCCCATGTGGAGGAAAAAGAGTGGCATCCTCCTCAGTTATCTCTCCACCTTAATTTGGACCAGAATATCTCACTGAACATCACGCTATGCTCACTATTTTGGTTGAACTGGTTGACTGATGAACCCCTGGAATCCACCAGGGGCTCAGGATCCCAGTCAGCCACATACAGCTTTTATGTGGGTAGGGAATTTGTACCAGGGTGCCTATGCTTGCTCTCTGAATGAGCCTGGAGTCCTCTTTCCCTTCCTCCCTGGTCAGCATGCAACTCTAACTCACAGACATTTCTACTCTCCCTCATTCTGTAGATCCAAGGGCCTAAATGTTGTTGCTTAGAAGATAAAACTCAACCAATAGAATTCTCTGCAAACTTGGTAAACAGGATTTATCTGTTCAAGCTTTTGGAGGAGATGCCCTGTGTTGTTGGCTCCTTCCTGATGCCGGTGTGCTTGGAGCACCTTACAAAGCACCACAACATGGGCAACTTAGCTAGCAGAACTCCGATGGTAAGAGTCTGAGATCAGATGTGGTTCTTTCCACAGGCTGTGAGGGATAATCTGCCGCCTGGCTCTCTCCTGGGCACTGTGGTTTGTTGACCATTTTGTTGGGTTTTGACTGTAAGAAGCATTCTGTGCACAGGGTATTTTCCTGTGCATATGTCTGTCAGTATCCTGCTCTTCATAAAGATGCATGCTGTGCTGGATTAAGGGACATATCCTACTCTGATGTGAACTCATTTTAGCTAATCAGATCTACAACCACCCTATTTACATACTGGGCATAAGGTTTTCAATATGGAAATTTGAGAGGAGACACCAATTAAAGACAAAACAACCCCTTATGTCTAATATTAAAGACAATAAGAGATTGTCTTTTCTTGATCTACAAACAACCCTCTTTAGTCTCAAGTCATTTTTCAACATGAGTCGTTTTGTTTTGTTTTATTTTGCATTACCTCCTGTGTTATTGTCATGTGCAATATCCCGGTTTTTTTCTCTATATTCCCACTTACTTTTTTTTATTGAACTGGAAGACATTATTTCCCACAAGATGCAGCCTTGGAATTCTACCATAATAGTTTCCCTAATGGGTTCTTCTGACTTACAAACGCCAGGTTTATTTTGGCTTGCATGTGAAGTCTGATTGCTTGCATTCATAATTGAGTTCCCCCTTTGATATATTAATCAGAACCATCATATTTCGAGATGATAATTAGTTGGCAAGCTGTGTCAAACATTTATGAAGTTATTTATAGATAGCATCCTTCTTTTTTCCTCATGGTAACATTGTTTGATAAATCAAAGAGCTATAAAAGTGACAAACTTCACAGACTAGAATCTCCACTCTTGCTGAAAGTGTGACTTTCATAAAGACCCACGGTGTCTGTAGGTTAATCACACTGCTACTCCATATTTTGACTCTAATATTTTGAAATGACTTCACAGGTATTATACATTCAAACATTTAAAGGTGTTGGGTTGCATTTTCTGGTTATTTTACATATTATCTCAGAAGAGGCACCGCAAAAAATAAATAGACACAACATTTCTAGTTTTCCATTTACACTTTCTTTTGAACTATATAAAAACAAATTTATCATGTAACACGTTTGAACAGTTTCAAATTCAAGCCCCTAAATATAAATATATGTATGGAAAGTAGTAACTGATACATCTTTTTTCTGGACAGATTTGCTTGAAATCATTTTTTTAAAGATTTATTTACTTATTATATATAAGTATACTATAGCTGTCCTCAGACACTCCAGAAGAGGGCATCAGATCACACTACAGATGGTTGTGAGCCACCATGTGGTTTCTGGGATTTGAACTCAGGACCTTCAGAAGAGCAGTCAGTGCTCTTAACCACTGAGCCATCTCTCCAGCCCGAAAGCATTTTTTTAAGCAAAAATAAATTGAAAACCATACAGCTAGAGCTTTCTAGTTTCATCATCAACATTATCATGTCAAGAGGTGCAGGCAATAGAAAAGTTAGAATTTTATCTCTAGAATATCACCCACTACCCATAAGACAGAGTTGTTCTTGGTCTTGTGTTTACCAACTAATCTAGGCTGGCTGGCAGCAAGCCCTAGGATCCTCCTGTATCTACCTCCCCACTGCTAGGATTAAATAAAGGCTGATCACCCCTTGCAACTTTTCCATGGGCTCTGGAAATCGAAGTCAGGTCTTCATTCATGTGTAACAAGTACTATGCCAACTGATGTACCTCCCTAGCCCTCTGGTTACCTTTAATATATTTTTCCCCAGAGAGGCCCTGCGAAGGTTCTATGCCCCAGTGTAGGGGAATGCCAGGGTCAGGAAGTGGGAGAGGGTGGGTTGATGAGCAGGGGGATGGGAGAGGGAACAAGTTTTTTTCTTCTTCTTCTTCTTCTTCTTTTTCGGAGGGGGAACAGGAAAAGGAGATAACATTTGATGTGTAAATAAAGAAAATATCTAATTTTTAAAAAGGAAAAAATTTTAACTGCAAAATAAATAAATAAAATATTTTCCCCACAATTGGTAGAGGTGGGAGACAGAAACAGACACAATAAGAGGGAAGGTGCCTTCTGGGGTGAGTAACTTGGGAAAGTTCTCAGGTTGTATGTTCTGTTGAACATATGAGGCATTGGAAAGCCTATGGACCAATATTTTTTAAAAAAAATGACAAATCCATACTTTCTTGTGTTTACTCTTTGTCATGGAACAAACCAAAGAAGCAATTACCCTCTTTAGAAGCTACCTATATTCAAGTCTGTTGATACTTGGAGATCGTATTTGGACAAAACGAAGCAGGGAATCCATTGCTTTATTAAGAAAACTATAACCAAAGGGATGTGTCAACAGATTTATCTCCTAATTTCTTAGCATTTGTTTTGGACACTTACCCATACTCTGAAGTCATAATAATTCATGATAGGTTTTATTGTTCTGTAGATTAAGCCACCAGAACTTTTGAGGTACCTCATGTCTGCACATTCCTCAAACAAATAGCATATAACTAAATATATAAATGTTTAGGTATTAAAACCTTCATAAAAGTTGTTCATAAAATCTTTCAAATAACCATTCAAAGAGAGTTTTTTTTTTCAAAAGTCTTGCCTGAGGGGGAAAAAAAGGAGCCACCTAAGGCAATTCCAAGCCAAGATACTGTGAGTCTGAGTTTGAGACAGTCTGGAATCCTTAGATTTGCCACTAGAGTTCACTGAAACGGGTTTTAGAAAAAGAGTAAAATCAAAAACATTTCCAAATAGGTTAAGTTATCCACACTTCTTGACTATGTCAGCATACCTACTGACTCTATACTTGGCTTAGTTACTTTTCTATTGCTGGGATAAAGCTTCATGACAGATGTAACTTACACAAGAAAGAATTTAATTGGGTTTATAGCCTAGAGGATTAGAGTCCGTTATAGGAATGAAGACTTGGCTGCAGGAACAGCTGAGAACTCACAGAACAGTAAACAGAAGGCAGAGAGCACCCTAGGAGTGCTGTGAGTCCTCTGAAACCTCAAAGCCCACTTCCAGTGACATACCTCCTCCAGCAAGGTCATGCCTCCTAATCCTTACAAGCCAGCTCCACCAACTAGGGACTAAGTGTTCAAGCATTCCAGCCTATGGAGCCATTCTCATTCAAACCACTACTTCCCTTAAAGAAACAGACAGTAAATTATAGACACTGCAGCATTTTAGCAGATCCCTAAACTATTATGATCTTCTGTGGTTTTCATCAAGCTATTGCCTGTCTCCTTTTTTGTTTTTACTTCTTTGTAGTTCTGGCTAATGGAAATATGCATTCTTATGTGGGCTATTTTTATTTATAGTTTGTAGGTCGTTTTATCTCTGATTACTGATCCTGTGCCACTCAGGAAATAAGTATTTCCTGTTGCCAGCTAAACTAATATGTATTTTCTTCACAAATGGACTCTACAATACTTTCTTGGAAGTACTCTGACATAAACTTAAGAATGTAGATCCCTGAGAAATACTGGTCTACAGCCTGCAGCTTTAGTAAATGCCTGAATCCCGCTATACATAAGACCACTAAGTCTGAAGCCACATTCTACTTTGTATGTTCCAGTTAAATGGTAGTATCCTTGTAAAATGAGAACTGTGCAAGTTGGTTTTATCCACTCCGTTCACTTAGAGCATCTACTTGGAAGTACAATGTGGAATTTCATAAATATTCAGTAAGATCAGAGCAAATTCTCAATTATTCAGATGTGAATTATCTAGCTGATAGAGCATCCAGCTCTCAGATTCTTCTGCCTTTTAAAAATCTAACTGCCTGTTTCTCTGGAGGACAAATAACCCATCTTTTGAAGCTTGTTAGCAAGGCCAATAACATAGTAAACTATGATTTGCAGATTATCTGTGCAATACTCTACCAAAAGTCCCATTTCACCTATGAACAATAAAGGAGTGTTTGCTGTAATATCCATCAATTACCCAAGGTCAGAAAAGTCTGACATTCTCTGCATGCTAGAAAATAAAATACTTCACAATTAGCTCTGTAACTGCCAATGAATATTGCTAAATGTGCAGATACAAAAACAATACATATAAATAATTGTGAGACTAAACAATTGTTTCTGGCAAGGGTTTAAGAATAGCATTCCTATTCTCATCGAGATTTGCAAAGAAATCAAATTAAAAGTACCAAGACAACCCTTTCTTCTCAGACACATCTGCAGAAATTCAGAGGGAGAAAGTAAAGTATCTAGCCATCTGCACCCAGGTAAATAGGACCTGACCTACTTCCCACTTTCCCCATCTCTTTTGCCATTTGTTCACAGAAACTTTAGAAGTCTCCAGGTATATCACCATCAAATTCAGGCTGACTTCTAGATTGTACAATAGCAAGATTGTTTATTCAATGCATGCATAGGCTCGCTCAGCTGTAAGCCTCTGGTCAGACAATGCTCAGGGCACAGATGATGCACCTTCAGCAATTTATAATAAAGACTTGAAGGTTGATAAGATGTTCAAATAGAAACACCAAACCGAACTTAATGATGTCTAAAATCTTAATGAATGGTTTTGCATTGTAATAGCACTGTCTCTGATCTGTTCTCTAGTCACAGAAGTTATTCTGAAATCAACAGAATCAATACACACTTTTATTTATATACTTCAAACAGACACTATAATGATTCTTCTAATTTTGTTTTTACTAGACTACTGCTGTTTTTTTGACCAGGACTTCTATACCTTCCACAAAAGAGAATTTCAGTGATCAGATCTGGGAGCTGTGAGAAGGCAAAATATCTTCTAGAAGATCTATAATTAGTTTCTTTCAAAGATCCTTGATGGCCTCTCATTGGTGCCAACTCAGTTACTGACCATACATACATCTTGTGTGTCCCTCTCAGAGTCACCATTTTCCTGTTTGTGAATACCCCTCATAGCATTGGGGCAAACAGTTCTAAATTTAACCCATCTGTATCATAGCCTCTCTTGAGCACACAGCTGGCTGAGACCACGAGACTGGGGTTTAGCAGATGCACAAATAGTCCCCATGCTATCACCATTTTCCTCTCCCCTCAGTCTTTCTTTTATTCAATTCTATCTTCCCAAAAGAACTAGGCAAGTTGATGAGTTGGAAGTAGAATAATAGATTTAAAGTACATATAGATTCTATGCTATGGCTATAAGGCAATTAAATGAGACAAATTATTTTCACCCAGTCACTATAATGATTTCTAATCAAGCCTGATTTGTCTTTTTTTTTTTTCTGATTGCAAAGGACCTTATGAGAGTTATGTGTTAGAAAGTACATACAGATTTGAGCTTATAAAAGCATATTCAATAGGATTATGCAAGTGGCATACTTTTAGTGACAGAAATAAAATATAATACACTTAATTCAAACCTTGCTTTATTACTCTTTAATAATAATGTTTAATATTTTAATATCTTTTGCTGTAATCTTGGTACTGCGTTATGGAAGATGGTACTTTATGAAACCTTTGGCTCCACATGAACTCTGAAAAAAATAATTTAAGGGTGTTTTTTAATCTCTTCTATTCAAGTAAAAAATGCTAAGCAATTGTTGCAGTAGACTAGGGGGAAAGGAGATAAAATCCCAGCATAGGTTATTTTCATTGTCAAATATGAAAAGAGAGCAGAACCAGAAGCTGTGGTTTCCGGTCATTTTCTACCCAGCAAGCTTGACTCTCTTCCCTCTGCAGCCCACAAAGCTGCTTAGCTTCTCATTCTGTCCAGCTCTTTGGGCTGCCCCACTGTGGCAGCTGAGAGGATGATTTAGGATGTACTGTGCTCTGCAGGATCATGCCATCCATCATCACTCCTGAAAGGATGAGCACTTGGTGCTTTCAAAAAAAAAAAAAAAGTTGAAAAGTTTGAAAGAATCTAGTTAAATTCCCAATTAAATTTAGATCCAAAAAAAAAATTGTATTGTTCCTTTCCTGGCTAAAGGGACTAAATTATACAATAAATTGTCTTTTTCCATTCCAATTTCAAGATCTGCTTCTTACCTATTAAATCACTCCAAGTGCTTTTGCAGGTCTACCAAATAACAATCCAACTTCCAACCCTGCAGAATACCATCTCCTGTTTACTTCTGCCTCAGTATGATAGTCCTATGTTTATCTCCCACTCCGTTTCTTTATATAGTTCTACCCTGACTAGGTCCTTGCCTAAACTACGATTTCTGAAAACTAAATGATTTTGTTGGCTTTAACGAGCAGAGATCCATCTACTATAATTCTTTCTAACTATTATGGGAAGCAGGGGAGATAGAGGTTAGGGAAAAAGATATAAATATGGCCCAGTTAATGAAAACAGCAGTAATGTCCACACAGATGAAAAAGAAGGAAGCACGTGCCAGCAATGGTAGAACATCTTAAAGTTCCTGCCTACAGCCCTTGAGCTTAAAAACAAATACAAAATGGCATGGATTTGTTCATATGTAGAGTATAGGTTTAGAAATAAAGACATGAAAGTAGATCAGGAAATATTGGGGAAGAGGAAAGAGAATAGAGAGAGGAGGAGATTACAATGGGGGCTGGGGAGTATGACTAAGTTCATATGCATCTATGAGATATCACAATAAAATCTACTAGTCTGTAACATATAGTAACATATTTTTTATTTTAAAAATCCACTATTTAAATAAAAGAAATAAAGAGAAACAGAGAAGGAGATATGGAATGAGCAGAGAGACTTTTTAATGTAGAAAAAAGTCTTCTTTCAGTCCTATAGAAAGAGATTTTATTGATACTGTTTTATATAAATGATTTCTTAGTATTACATGAGAGCAGAAATATTTTGTTCTTAAAAAAACTGAACTATTTGGTTTTCATTAAAATTTGTTTTGTTTAAGTAGAATCAAACTCTGACCTTTGGGGTTAGAGGGTGGAACAGTGGAGTTCTTGCTCATATGCACAGGCCTTTAGAACAATTCAATGACTACTACAGTGGAAGTGAACGGAACACAGCAAGCTACACTTCTCCACATCTACCAATTCACAACATCCTCAAAAGACCAACTAAGCACAAAACCCTGTGGATAATTGTCCTTTCAAATGAAAAGAACTCTTGAAAATATAATTATTCCCCATTTCCTTTTTTAAAGTAGGAAGTAGGTATATAGAATTTGCAAATATCTATTTCTGAAATTTCATTAACTTCATTGCGGAAAAAGCTTAAAGAAAGAATACATAGGGGCTGAAGAGATGGCTCAGAGGGTGAGAGTACAGCAGTTCTTCCAGAGGACCAGAGTCTGATTCCCAGCACCCAATGGCAGCTCACAACTATCTATTCCTCCAATCCTAAGGGATCTGATGCCCTCTACCAGCCTTTATAAGTACCAGGCATGCACATGGAATGCAGACTTACATGCAGGCAAACTACCCGTACACAAAAAAAATAAAGAATTTTTTTTTTCTAAAATAAGGAAGGCCTAGAGACAAGAAGAGTGGACGAAAGAAGATTAAGGAGAAGCAGCTGTTGGCAAGGAAGATATAATCATAGTAGGTGGCTAAAGCATTGCTTTGAATAAATAAATCCTCATCTACTTTTCACTGATGAAAGATGAGCTGAGTTAGTAGCTATTGGACTGTGAGACGCCTTTGCAATTTTTCAGCCAAGTATTTCAGTTTCTTGGCAACATCCTAACTTAACATAGTGAAAGAAAAATCAGA
The DNA here is from genome assembly GCF_008632895.1 of Mastomys coucha. Taxonomy (NCBI): domain Eukaryota; kingdom Metazoa; phylum Chordata; class Mammalia; order Rodentia; family Muridae; genus Mastomys; species Mastomys coucha. The sequence goes on along the minus strand of NW_022196894.1, from coordinate 57,172,434 downwards.
AGGATCCAGTGGAGGCTAGGCAGGCTCTCCTGCTGCATAAACATGAGAACCTGAGTTCCATCATCAGCAAGACATGACATCTGGGCATGGTGGCAGGTTCTGGTAACCACAGTCACTGAGAAGCCAGAGACAGGAGAATTCGTGGGTCTTTTTATTATTATTATTATTATTTTATCTATTTTCATTACAAAGGCTGCCCCCTTCCCAGCCCCCCCTCCCAGAGTTTCCCCACCCTATACCTTCTCCCCTTCATCTTTTAGAGGGTGCCCCCTCCCAGCATCCTGCTTCTCTGGAGCATCAAGTCTCTACAGGACTAGGTTCATCCTCTCCCGCTAGGATCAGACAAGGCAGTCAGTCCTCTGCTACATAGGTGCTGGGGGGGGGTCTCATACCAGCCCATGCATGCTCTTTGGTTGGTGGCTTAGTCTCTGGGATCTCCCAGGGGTCTGGGCTAGTTGACACTGTTGGCCTTCCTATGGGGTTGCAATCCCCTTCAGCTCCTTCAGTCCTTCCCCCAACTCTTCCATAGGAGTCACCGATCTCAGTCCAATGGCTGACATTAAGTATCTGCACCTGTCTCAGTCAGCTGCTGGTAGAGCTTCTCAGAGGACAGCCATGCAAGCCTCCTGTCTGCAAATCAAAAGGACCCTGAGATTCCATCTTACACCAAATAGAATGGCTAAGATCAAAAACTCAATGACAGCACATGCTGGCCAGGATGTGGAAAAAGAGAAACATTCTTCAATTGCTGATGGGATTGCAAACTGATACAACTACTGAAATCAATCTGGCAGTTCCTCATGGGTCTTTCTAAGGAGACATCCTAGCCAAGCCAGCAAGCCCAGGTCCCATTGAGAAACCCTGGTTCAAATAACAAGAGGTAGATGACATCTAAGGAAAGACATCCAAAGCTGACTTCTCCCTTCTATACAGCAGGTACATATATAAACACACAGCCAAACACGTTCACAGTGAACACAGACACACAGATACACACAGACCAGACACACACACACACACACACACACACACAAACACACACACTTCATGCAATGAGTCAAATTTAAGGACAGGTTCATTCGAAATGGAACTTAAACCTAGAGAAGGTCCCCTAAACCTTACTAAGCAATTGTCTATAAAATGGACTGCATCCACTCACAAGCTAATCTCTGTTTCCTTGGGATTTAGAGCAGTTTTTATTCTTTTGTTAAAGCAATTCTGGAGCAAAGATCTGATGTGCCAGCAAGGCTAGCCAAGTCCATCTTAGTAGTAGTATTAATGTGACATGAATCTAACTGGTCTAATAAAAACTCATTTTCTATAAATGAGTTTTTATTTAAAAGTTTAAAGTGTATCTTTACCATTAAGAAGAAAATATTTCGCTGGGCAATGGTGGCGCATGCCTTAAATCCCAGCACTTTGGAGGCAGAGGTAGGTGGATTTCTGAATTTGAGGCCAGCCTGGTCTACAGAGTGAGTTCCAGGACAGCCAGGGCTACACAGAGAAACCCTGTCTCAAAAAAAACAAAAACCCAAAAAGCAAACAAAAACAAAAAGAAAAGAAAAAGAACAAAAAATATTCCAGGAGCTAGAGAGATGGCTCAGTGGTTGAGAGCACTGACTGACTACTCTTCTAGAGGACCTGGGTTCAATTCCCAGCACCCATATGGCAGCTTACAACTAACTGTCTGTGAGTGCAAATGTAAAAGAAACCTAGAATATGAAAATATACAAAAAGGAAAATAAAAACCTAGATGATTAAATAGTAACATATCACCTTAAAAATTATATTGATATAGTTGGCCATACAAGCATATGAACAGTACAATGTTTCTTTTCTAAGTATCTGAAGCTACATCTCAACCAAGTATACATTGTCTCAGTTTTCACCTGTACAGATGTTAATGAGGATCCACTAGCCTCTACCTGCTCCTAAACTTCATGATACATGCAGGCAGGGACACTTGCCATTAATTTCTTCCAACAGTTCATTTTTATCCATGTGAGCATGGATGAAACATATTTAACAGTATCAAAATAGTGCATGCTATCCAAATAACTGTCCTATTCAGGAGACAAAACATTTTACCTAATCATTCTGTCAATGAATAAGGCCTATGTTTTACATTTTCTAGCAAAAAGAGTTAAAAACAAATTCTGTCTAGACTGGACTATTCTCTAATGCTTCCTTCAGTGTGATGCTCCCGGGGACATAGAGAAATCAGGAAAATTCAATTACTGAGCTAAAATCAAGTCTTTGAAAAGTACAGTACAATAGCATCTGCTTATTTCAGCCACTTGAGGAAATGTTATTCAGGTCGAATAACTGACTGATTCAATTAGAAGTAGACAGGAAAATGATTAGCAGAAGCAGGTCATGCTTGCTGTTTACGGTCGCCATCAAAAGCACATCTCTAAAGCCACAATCTGGTAAGCCAGTGTGCCTTCATCTTTCCTCATCCCAATCAATTTGAAGGCAGAACCCCTTTTTGACCCACTTCACCAGTAATTCTCTGCCAGGGAATGCCTAAACTTCAGATTTCAGGTTCAAATTTATACAAAAAATTGGAACCTTTCAATATTCAAATATATCAGGAGTTGCACACTCATATGGGAATCCTTACTATAGTTATGAAAATAATATACTGTAGACTATACTGCAAACAAACTATGAAATGACAATGCTTTATAGTGTTTTTATATTCCAACAAAACACAACAGAGAGCCTTTTTAAATCCTAATGTTATAAATGATTGCATAGTTCCTTGGATGGGAGCTTAGAAGAACAGCATGGACCAAACAGAAGGAAATTCCTGAAGGTGTACACAATGTAATATTTATTTCATTTTTGTTGATATTGCTGATGTGATTACTAACAAAGCAAACCAGATGACACGTTATACACATCAACAGTATCAAATTACTCCAAGTTGCTACAAAATGTAAAATATAAACAAAATCATCTTTCTCCTTAGAATAATTCCCTTTATAAATTTGTAACTTAGTAATAATTTTAAAATATTTGAGAATATTTCTCAATAAACAGTACAAGAGCTTTCCTGGACAACTTTTCCAGTGATTAAATGTTGCTATATATTTTCAAATATTTTTCTTTTACTGAAAATGTATTCTGCTCCTGTCCCCACCTGCCCCTAGTCCACTCGTAAAAGCCATTCAATTTTCTCCTCCCAGAGAGATCCATGAATCTCCCCTGGACCTCTCCTCTTATTTTGCCCTCTCTGGGCCTATGGATTTTAGCTTAGTTATCATAAACACAATGGTTAATGTCCCCCATATTAGTGAATCCGTACCATTTTGTCTTCCTGGGTCTTGGTTACTCACTCACCTCATTCACAATGAGTTTTTCTAGTTCCATCCATTTGCCTGTAGATTTCATGATGTCATTTTATTTTTAGTAGCTGAATAATCTCCATTGTGTGAATGAACCACATTTTCTTTATCCATTTTTCTGTTGAGGAACATCTAGGTGGTTTTCAGTTTCTGGCTATCATGAGTAAAGCTTCTGTAAACACAACTGAGCAAGTGTCCTTGTGGGAGGATGAAGCATCTTTTGGTTTTATCCATAACAGTGGTATAGCTAGATCTTAAGGTAGATTGATTCCCAGTATTCTGAGGAACAGCTATACTGACTTCCATTGTGGCTTGCACAAAGTTGTAGTACCATCAGCAATGGAGAAGTGTTTCCCTTGCTCCACATCCTAGCCATTATAAACCCACACATGTTATTTTTTTTAAATGTATTTATTCTCTTTATATCCTGACTGCACACACGCCCTACCCCATCCATCCTCTCCTCCCAGTCCCACCCTTACAAATTGCTTCCCCAATACCCCCTTGCTTTTCCGCCAAGAAGGGAAAGCCTCCCCGTCTTGGGAGGCTCCACCCTTGGGACATTCAGTAACACTAGGTCTAAGTGTACCCTTTCCCACTGAGGCCCAACTACGCATTTCAGTTAGGGAAAGGGGACCCAATGTAGGCAACAGAGTGAGAGACAACCACGACTCGAATTGTAGGCTGACCTGCATGAAGAACAAGCTGAACATCTGCTATGAATGTGTAGGGCACCTAGGTCTGACACATGCATGCTCTTTGATTGATTGTTCAGTCTTTGTGAGCCCCCATGGGCCCAGGTTATTTGGCTTTGTAGGCCTTCTTGTGGTGTCCTTGACCCCTTGGGCTCCCTCAATTCTATCCCCCACTCTTCCACAAGACTCCTACAGCACTGTCTGATGTTTGGCTATGGGTCTCTGCATCAATTTTCATCCAATGCAGCCCCTCAGGATAGTTATGCTCCTGTCTACAAGTATAGCAGAATATCCTTAATAATTGGCTTTCTTACATGGGATCTATCTCTGGTTGGAGGAGTCATTGGTTGGCCGTTCCCTCAAACTTTGTTCCATCTTTAACCTTGTACATCTTGTAGGCAGGACAAATTTTGGGTTGAAGGTTTTGTGGGTGGGTTAATGTCCTCCTCCCTCCATTGAATGGCTGCATGGGTGGCCTACATGGCTACATTAGGTGGCCATGTAAGTCTTCACATCCCCCAGTGGTAGGAGTGGTCACTCCCATAGACTCCCCAGAACCTAGATCTCCAGCTACCACCAGAGGTGCCTGACCGTCAATTACAGTTCTCACTCCCAGCCCTCTCCCACATGCCCTCTCCTCACACTGGATCCCCAGCTCCATTCCACTCCTTACTCCCTCTCCCTCACAGTTCCCTCTCTCAGTCCACCTCTGATGACTATTTTGTTTCCCCTTTCTGAGTGAGACTCATGCATCCTCCCTTAGGCCCTTCTTGTTATTTAGTTTTATTGAGTCTGTGAATTATAGCATGGTTATTCTGTGCCTTATGTTGTCCTCTTTTAAGTGAGTATATTACCATGTGTATCTTTTTGTGTTTGGGTTACCTCATTCAATGATATTTTCTAGTTCCATCTACTCACCTATAAATTTCATGATGTCTTTGTTTTTAATAGCTGAATAATATTCCATTGTGTAGATGTATTATATTTTCTTTATCCATTCTTCAATTGAGGGACATCTAGGTTGTTTCTAGTTTCTGGCTATTACAAATAAAGCTGCTATGAACATAGTTGAGCAAGTGTCTTTGTGGTATAGTGGAGCATCTTTTGGATATATGCCTAGGCATGGTATAGCTGGGTCTTGGAGTAGAATGTGTTATTGATCTTAGCCATTCTAATAAGTGAAAGATAGAATGAATCTCAAAGTAATTTTGATTGTCATTTTCCTGGTGGCTATGGATGTTGAGAATTTCTTTAAGTGTTTCTCAGCCATTTGAGTTTCCTGTATTGAGAATTCTCTGTTTAAATCTGTACTCAATTTTTAATTGGATTGTTCAGGATTTTGATATTTAGTCTCTTGAGTTCTTTATATAGTTAAGATGTGTAATTGGCAAAAAAATTTCCCATTCTGCAGGCTGCTGCTTTGTTCTATTGACAGTGTCCTTTGCCTTACATATGATTTCCAGTTAATTAATCTCAGTGTCTGCACTATCAGTGTTCTTTTCAGGAAGGTGTCCCTATGCAAAGTTATACAAGGCTATTCTCCATTTTCTCTTCTATCAAACTCAGTGTATCTGGCTTTATGTTGCGGTATTTGATCCATTTGGACTTTGAGTTTTGTGCAAGATGAGAAGTATGGTTCTGTTTGCATTCTTCTACTTGCAGCTTGACCAGCATCATTTGTTGAAGATGCTATCTTTTTTAGATTGTATTTCTAGCTTTTTATTAAAAAGCAAGCATGCATATTATGTGGCTTTATGACTGGGTGTTCAATTTGATTCCATTGATCCATGTGTATGTTTTTATGCCAACACTATGTGGTTTATATTACTGTGGTTCTAAAATACAATTTGAAATCAGGAATAGTGAGACCTCCAACAGTTTTGTTGGTGGTGAGGGTTGTTTTAGCTCTACTGGAGGTTGTTTGTTTGTTTGTTTTTCCATATGAAGTTGAAAATTGTCCTTTCAAGGTCTATAAATATCTTATTGAAATTTTGATAGGGATTTCAATGGCTCTATAGATTGCTTTGGGTCGGATTGCCATCTTTACTGTTAATCCTGCTGATCCTTAAGCATGGAAGATCATTCCATCTTCTGATAGCTTCTTCAATGTCTTTCTTCAAGGACTTGAAGTTATTATACAAGTCTTTTGCTTGATTGATTAAAATTACCAGAAGTTATTTTATATTATTCGAAGCTGTTATGAAAAAGGTTGTTTCCCTGATTTTTTTCCTCAGTCCCTTTGTCATTTAAATATAGAAAAGCTACAGTTTTTGTTTTGTTTTGTTAGTTAATCTTATATCCAGGCACTTTGCTTAAAATGTTTACTAGCTGTAGGGATTCCCAGTGGAACTCTTAAGGTCAATTATGCATACTACTTATCATCTGCAAATAACTATCCTTGGACTTCTTCCTTTCCAATTTGAATCCCCTTTATCTCTTTTAGTTGTTTTCTTGCTCTAACTAAGAGTTCAAGTACTGTATTGAGTAGAGGTAGTGAGAGTGAACAGCCTGGTCTTGTCCTTGATTTTAGTGGAATTGCTTTGAGTTTCTCTCCGTTTAACTTGATGTTTATTATAGGCTTCCTATAAATTACCATTATTATTTTATACTATTTTTATATAATATTTGTATTCCTAAAGTCTCAAGGAAGTTTATCATGAACAAGTGCTAGATTTTGTCAAATGTATTTTCTGTACCTAATGAGATAATCATCTCATTTTTTTAGTTTGTTTATATGGTGGATTGCATCTACTGATATTCACATATTGAACCATCTCTGGGATGAAAACTAATTGATCATGGTAGAGTTTTTTATGTGTTTTGGGATTTAGTTTCCCAGTATTCTATTGAGCATTTGTGCATCCATATTCATAAGGGAAATTGGTCTGTAATTTTCTTTTCTCTTTCTTTGTTGAGGCCTTATGTAGTTTGGATATCAAGGTGATTTGTGACCCCATAAAATGAATTGCACAATGTTCCTTATATCTCTGTTTTATGGAATAATTTGAGGACTATTTGGGGTTAACTCTTTTTAATATCTGGTAGAACTCTGTGCTCAAATTACCAAGCCCTAGGCTTATTTTTTCCACTTGGTTGGGAGACTCTTAATAGTTGCTTGTATTTCTCTAAGAATTTTGGTCTATTTAAATAGTTTGTCTGATCTTGATTTTACTTTGGTAAATGATACCTATTGAGAAAAATTATCCATTAAATTTAGACTTTTTGATTTTTATAGAGTACAGAGTTTTAAAATATATCCTTATGATTCTCTGGATTTCTTCAGTGTCTTTTGTTAGGTTTCCCTTTGGGACTCTAATTTTATTAATTTTGAAATTCTCTATCTTTTACTTAGTTTATCTAAGGGTTTGTCTATCTTCTTTTCACAAAGACTCTTTGTCTTGTTCATTCATTATATTGTTCTCTTTGTTTCTAGTCTATTGACCGGCCCTAGGTGATTATTTATTGCCATCCACTCCTCTTGGGTTTGCTTCCTTCTTTATGTATGAGAGCTTTCAGCTGTACTGTTAAGATGCTAATATGAGATCTCCTCAGTTTCCATTCTAAGTGCTATGAACTTGCCTCAGCCACTTCTGTTGTGTTCTATTAAGCCTGAGTATGCTGTTTACTCACTTTCACTGAATTCTAGAAAGTCTTTAATTTCTTTCTTATTTTTATCTTAACTCATTTTTTGTTCATCGGAGAGCTGTTCAGTTTCCATGAGTTTATAGGATTTCTGTTGTTTCTGTTGACACTCAGCTTTAGTCCATGGTGGTCTGATGAATGCTGGGAGTTATTTCAATTTTCTTACATCTGTTGAGACTTTCTTTGTGTCTGAGTATGTGGTCAATTTTGGAGAAAGTTTCATGAGGAAAAAGAAGAAAATCAGTATTTGATGAATTTTTCTATAATTATCTATAGGTCCATTTTTCTTATAACATGTTAGCCCCAGCATTCCTGTTTACTTTTTGTCTGGATGACCTGTCCATTGATAAGAGTTTGGTAGTGAAGTTTCCCACCATCAGTATATGAGGGTCAGTATGAGACTTAAGTTTTATTAGTATTTCTTTTGCTAGCTTGGGTGCCCTTATGTTTGGGGCATAGTTGTTAAAATTTGAAATGTTGTCTTGGTGGATTTTACATTGATGAGCATGTAGTTTCCTTCCCCATCTCTATTGATTAGTTTTGAGTTGAAATTTACTTATTGGATATTAAAATAGCTGCAGCAAATTGTTTCTTAGAACCATTTCCTTAGAACATCTTTTTCCAGCTTTTTACCCTGAGATAATATCTATTCTTGATGTTAAGTCATGTTTCTGGATACAGTGGAAGGACGGATCCTATTTTCATATCCATTCTGTTAGTCTGTCTTTTATTGGGGAGTTGAGTCCATTGGTACTGAGAAATATCATTGGTCAGTTATCGTTGATTCCTGTTATTTTATTGGTGGTAGTGGTGCTCATAGTGGGATATGTGTGTATGTGTGTGTGTGTGTGTGTGTGTAGTTATATATAGTTATATATAGTTAGTGGAGGTTTTTATAGTATTATAGGGATATATAATATGAGGTGGGTATCTGCTAAGATTTCCTGTTGCCAGGTGACACAGAGATAGTGTTAGAAATGGAAATGGGTTATTAAGGAGACAGACACTCCCAAAAATAAAATTGAACTAGAGAGATGAGACAAGTGCTTCTGGGATCAGAAGCACCTAGGCCCCCGGTGTTGTGACCCTAAGTAGGTTATTTTCAAAGTTCCTGCCTCATGCATTCAGAAATGGTGTGACATTTCCCATGCATGCTCTGTTTTATGCACATACTGAGATGGAGGGATTTCCAAACTTCTGTGTCAACCAATGCCTTTCATATATTAATCTAGATGCCTTTTTCTCTACCTCTACTCTCCTTTGGATGTTAAGAGCTTATTAAAAAAAGATAAAGTGTATATTTTAGGATAAGATAAAGGAAATAACTTTTCTGCTCTCTGGATAGATTGTGTAGAGCATTAAAACCATACCTGTGATATAAAAGTGTTTCAGAAGATCATGTGATATGAAGCAAAGTTTACATTCTTGGTTAATATGATGAATGAAACATCAGAAAAATAGAGAAGGACCAGCTCATCAGGTCCAGAGATTTTAGGGTCAAGCTCTAAGATTTAAAAAGATGTGGATATAAAAGAGGATGGTTGACCCAAGATCCTGGACATTCGTTTGGTAGACAATACAGTGCATAGATATAAAGGAGCCAATAAAATAGGTCCTGATATTGTTACAGCACATTGTGGAGAAAATCCTGTGCATTCTCTGTTTTTCTGGAGCTCTCTGTCATTTTTGCTATGGATGTAAAGAAGACCAGGGTGATTTACTGGTTTCTTTATTGAAATCTCATTTAATGGAGGTGGGTGGGAGGGAAAGGCTTCACTCGATCATAGTCTTTGCCAGTGTTTTCCAGTCTTTTCCTAGATCTTTAAGATTTTTCCTTTACATATTCTAATTCTGAGTACTTGATTTACAATATTTTGTGATTCCTTTCAGGCTAGAGAATAAATCTAGTCTTTGATCATGCTAGCAAAGCACTCAACTGCAGAATTAATTCCTCAGACCAATTTTTATCCTTTTATATAAAAAGAGTGCAAATCACAAATTCACATTTACTTTATAGATGTATTATAATAGTATTAAACTTTCTTCTGAATTTAATCTTAGGGCATCACTTTATTTGCATGCATTGATATACATGAGACTCGCTCTGATTCTATCCTTTAAAGATGTATTTATTATTTGAAATCATGAGTATATGCATGTGTGCACATGTGACTATAACTATGTGATTGCCCACTGAGGCCAGAAGCACCAGATTCCCTAGAGCTAGATCTAGATGTACAGCTATCGTGAGCCAAATGTAGGTACTTGGAACCGAACTCAAGACCTCTGCAAAAGCCATAACTTTCGTTCTTAACCACGAAATCATCCTTCATTCCTCGCTCTCTACTCATTAATAAAGAGTTTAAGCCATGTCCATTTATTATACATTGTTGTGTATATTGTACATATATGTACATTGTTACATCTACCACCTCCTTATCCAATTTAATATCATGTTCAGAGTTTTACCTTATAAATCAAAATAACTACTCATTCATGATCTCCACCTGGTTTAGAAGTTGTGCATGGTAATATTTTCTGCTAATGATTAAAATATTTTGTGTAGCTAGCAAACTTGAAAATAAAGTTTTCTTAGAGTTTATTTATATTTTCCCAGAATTTCTATTGGGAATATAATACAAAATCTATTCAGTTTCCTTATCAACTTCAGTAGAAGTTTAGGATTTCAAGAACTTAGTTACACAAGTAATTTTCCCTGAGCTGGACTCTGTGGTTTCAGAATATGAGTATGTTAACTACCAAAGTGTCTAAGCCAATAAATCATCATTTATAATATGTGGAGCTTATTCTGTGGTATGGGTGGGCATGATAAACAAGTTCAGGAACCCATTTAAAGGTAAGCTTAAGTATTTTATGCCTGATTAATGTACTGTAATATGGCATGTGCTTAATGAAAGAATCATTATCTAGGATATAATTCGATGCTTAATTCAGTCTCTAGTCAATCATTTGTTTTTAAATACACCTAAGAGTAAGTAACTTCCACAACTCTGCTTTTTATGTTCATCATCTCTGGAAATATAAACAGAAGGGAATTGGCAGTGTGTGCATAAAGATTTGGGACACTTGACATACAAAATGTCTGGGTTTTTTCTTCTTTTTTCTAAGAAACATTCCCTTAAGACACCCCACAATGGGTTCTGCATTTGAGCTCCAAATTAAATCAGAGTCCAGTATTTTTCTCTTAGTGATTCATAAAGGCACCTTAATTTATTAAAAGATTCAACATTAAGACACTTGTGTAGCCCTTTGTGACCCAAGACTATTTGGCAATGCAGCCTTTTGCTTCTCTGTCACTGCCAACTTGTTTTCTGTGGAAAGTGTTTGGGAAGTGCTCCTGCATGAGCTTCTGTTTTGAAATGACTACATCCGCCTCTTCTACTCTTTTGCTTTTGATTATAGCTCTCCCAGCATATCTCTTGTATTTTTGATGCCTTAGCATTTGATGAAATCCACTGTCAGTTTTAACTTCCAGTTCTCCTTTCAACTCCCTTGCTAAGGTCCACAAACAATTATAAACTTGGCAATATGGATCAAACAAGAAATTACAATCACAGTCCTAGATACTCAAAATCACCTCACTCCTCTCATATGTAAGGCTCTGTTGACATGTCAACATCCTCAATTCATTCCTTTATTACTTAGTGCCCCTGGCCTACAGGTGCTAATAACATAGTTAATATTCTTTAGGGTCTCTCAAAAGTGTGCTTATGTCTGTCTTTCCAATTCTCCATTATTTCTTGGAGTGTCTAAAATCATAGTTACTCTAATTTCTCCTCTTTGTATAATTTAGATTAAGTGTGATGAAGGAATAGGTCATATAACAAATAATAATAAAAAAAATGGTTTCCCTAGTTTCCCTGATTTCAGATTAAGGCATTTGGCCTAAAACTGCCAGAGTATGATTCCACTGTACTGTATGGGTTTTCTTGCATTCCAAAACACCATTGTCTAGAAGTGAGGTGATGGCAGGGAACATCCTCCCTGTCAAACACTTTTTAATGAAGTACAAATGAATTTGTGACTTGAAATTTCTCTTTGCCATCCAAATATTGGGCATGTTGAAGTGTTTTCAATGAAAGAAGACATGATTAAAAATAATTTTCTTATAAAATGGAAAAGCAACATCTTTGAACTCATAATGAATTTTACTACTGTAATGGAAAAAATCTGTCAATCACTTTGAAGTGATAAAAATCAAATCTAGGCCTTGTGTGTGCCAGGCAAGTACCCTGCTGGCTGAGTGGCATCTCTGTCTCGATGAAGTGTGTTCTGTCGTTGCCAAACCATATACAAGCATACAGAAATATATAGAATGAGAATCCTCACTAACACGATAAATATAAGTAGGTAAAGAAAAAACTGTGATAAAAACATAAGGTTTACAGCTTCAGCAGAAACTGCAAGTCTCCACCAAATTGACACGAAGAAGCAGAAGTGGCAAGAATCGGTCAGAATGCCACAAGAAGTTCTTTGGTGCATTTCTTTCTATAAAATAAAGACCAGTGAAGACCAACAAAGCACTGGAAAGTGTAGCAATGCAGAAGTGTCCCCGTCTATGTCTATGGGATTAGATTCTTCCTAAATATCATGCACCCTCTCAAGCATTTGCTCCAGCAAAACATCATATGCCCTCTCCTGTGTCTGCTTCAACAAAACATCCTATCAGAAGACAGTGTCCAGTAAAACATCACATGGCACAACTGAGTTTCCAAACAAACCAAAATTTTCCACTTCACAGAACACAATGCAGTCATTACAAATAATGCAAGCTTTGATTAGTCAACTTGAAAATATCTCAACAACCTAATTCTACATAGAAAGCATGTTGGATATAATAAAATATCATTATGTTATAATAATAAAATATCATTTATATAAAAATCACATACCTGAGACCATTGTATCTGCTGACTGTGTTTATTTCGAATGGAATGTTACATTGCAAATGATGAAGTGTGATGTTAGAAATTCCATAATTGCTAACAAAGTTCACAAGATAATCACCAAACTGAAGCTGATACTGGACCGGAATGGGATGAGGTAGAATTGTTTGTTTGTTTGTTTGCTTGTTTGTTTGTTTTTACATCCCAAACACTGACTCCTCTCCCAGTCTCCCCTCACAAAGTTCCCCTCCCCTTTTCTTCTGAGAGGGTGGAACCTCCCTGGATATCCCCCTACCCTGGTGCAACAAGACTCTGCAGAGTTAGGCTCATCCTCTCCCACTGAGAGCAGACAAGGCAATCCTATGTGCCAGGGGCCTCAGCCCAGCCCATGTATGCTCTGTGGTTGGTGGCTACCAAGGGTCCAGGGTAGTTGACTCTATTGGTCTTCCTGTGGAGATCCTATGCCCCTCAGGCCCTTCAATCCTTCCCCTGTCTCTTCCATAAGAGTCTTCGACTTTCATCCAACGTTTGGCTGTGGGTATCGACATCTAATCCATTCAGCTGGTGGGTGTTAGTCTACATAGTTTGATATAGTCTGATCTATTATGACAAATATACACTGCATAATATTTAAAAGAAAATACATTTCTATCTGTTAAGGTTTGTTACTACTTACAGGCCAAACAACTGAAAGTTTATAACTGACTACAGAAACATAGCAGTGTCTTAGTTAGGGTTTCTATTGCAGGGATAAAACACTGTGTCCAAAAGCAACATGGTGAGGAAAAGGTTCATTTCTCTTACACTTCCAGGTAACAGTCCACTCCTAAAGGAAGTCCGGACAGGAAGTGAACCAGGGCAGGAACCTGGAGGCAGGAGCTAATGCAGACGCCATGGAGGAGTGCTGCTTCCTGGCTTGCCCAGCATGGCTTGCTCAGCCTTTCTTTTTATAGCACCCAGGTCCAGCAATGCAGGGGTGGCCCTGCCTGCGGTGATCTGGGCTCTCCTGCAACAGGCATCAATCGAGAAAGTGCCCTACAGGATTGCCCACAGGCCGATCTGGCGAGGGCATTATCGGCAACTGAGGTTCCCACTTCCCAGTTGGCTGTAGCTTGTGTCAAGCCGGCATAAAACTAGCCAGCACAAGAAACATCTCACATTTTGAAGAGTTAGAAGCAGTCAGATTATGATGTAACAATAGAGAGCCTACCTAGATCAGTAAATAATGTCTGTTCTTTCATCCTTGCTTGGAACATAGCTCTGGTCTCTCCGTGGAAGACCAGTGTGATGCCAGGAATCCCAGCATAGAAAATAGTCAAAGACAGATACAGGTGATGAGAAACCTCAGCTCTGATCCTGCAACAGAGCTTTTTCCAGAAGGTTGTTGTTGTTTACTTTAGAAGCTAAATATAAAACAAAATAAGAAAAATAATAATTTTTGTGGACACATAAGGATACCTACAACTGAACTGAAGCATTCTTTTAATTTTTTTAGACTTTCCAGCCCTTGCCATGTAGAATAGACAATATCTGCCCACACAGCCTTACAGTTTTACAATACTGAGTCAATAATAGCTGTTTCTCCCTAGACCATGACTCTTCGATACTCACCTTGAATGAAAACCCTGTTGTAGAAGTCATGATCCCCCTATTAGATGGTAGTGACGCACTGGTGCTCACTAGAGAATACACTTAAGTTCAAACAATGTATTTTCTAGCAGCATGAATGCTAACGCAGCAGCCCAAAGTATACCCTGCACATGTTACTAGACTATTTTTCCCCCAGTGCAATACCTGAAAAACTGTCTAAGAGCTCATTTTCCTCTTGACCTATCATCTGTATACTCTACGGACAGCTTGTCTGTTATGCTCAGTTGTGAAAAACAAAAATGCATTCTCCCATATTGGACTGAAGGAACTGATAAGCTCTGATGAGCCACATAGTTATGGCTAAACAGTAACAGATGCTAGCAGTGAGCTGAAACCTGCCTATGTCTTAATCACAGACACCACTACTAGACTCAAAGTGCTTATCAAATTCATAAGAATAAGGAAATTGTACACTGTTCTTCCAGATATAGTTTCCATAAACTATATCTGTACTTTCCGTTACAATCATGAAATAATTTGTTTCTGCTTTAAGAGAAAAAAAAAAGAGTATTAGAATACTTTCAAATTACATGTTTAATTAAGATAAATTTTCCTAATTTCAGATTAACTCGGTCTGGTCTTATTGAGTCTGGGCTTTTGCAAATGTACACGATTTCTTTTAAATGAAGGTTATGTTTTAGTTCCCCAAGTTGTAAAAAATATGCAGTCTTTTCTAGTGTTGCCTGTCTTGTATCAACACACACACACACACACGCACACTCACGCACACACACACACACACACACAGAGCAACCCTCATTTAACAAAGATAACTCCTAGTAATAAACGTTAATTGGGAAAAATTAT
>NW_022196894.1:57149883-57152383 GCF_008632895.1 Mastomys coucha | reverse complement strand
GCTTTCTTTTCCAATTACGTCGTTTTCGATTGCTTTATGTATTTTAGTCTGCTGTAGATCCTTCATTCTATAAAGAAACAATAAAAGCTAACATTGCTGCTAAGTTACAGCAATTGGCTACAGTATATTTTGTTTCAGTCTGTGTCTTCATTTTCCTCTATGGGGATGCAGGTACATGTATATTTGTTGCAGCGCTGTGGGACACTGTGGCCATAATCTGATATTAAAATGCCAGCATTTGGTAAGTAACCCAAATAGGAACAAGCTTCCATTCCATTTTAGGTTGCCAGAGATTGTAAAATAATGAAGTATAAGCACATCCTATTTTAGCCTGAGACTGTAGCATTGCCACATAGATCCCGAATCATGTTCTCTAATGTATTTCTCTTGCTAGGCATGAGATAGATCCAGCATTCACATAGGTTCCTTCACAGAAGATGCTGTAGAATTTTATTGAACCCATTGATCTTTTTGGTTATATATAAATCTTGGGAAAATAAACATAAGGTTTTGCAATAATGCTGTATAACCAGAAGCCCTCAAAGAACCTTGGAGCGTAGCAAGAAGCTTTCATTTCTCACTCACGAGTATGCTGGTCAACAATGCTTAACTCATGAACTAGGGCTTGGTTTGCTTGCTCCACATCCCCTATCCTGAGACTCATCCTTTAGGAGCAGAGCTACCAGAAGCAGGCCCTGCTCAAGATGCAGGGCAGGCGTGAGAGCCCCACATGGAAACACATTAACGCCATCATGGTTTGAGGAAACTGTTATGTCACCAGCAACCCACTGGCCAAACAACTCTCTTGAAAAGTTAAATATCAGAGAGGTAGGAAAGTTAGCTTCACTCTTAAGGAGCGAGGGCCAGGGAAGTGGGGGGAAAGGTCCATTGTTGTAACCTGCAGGATTCACAGCTAAATAAAACTGTCCATGGCTTTTCTCCCCCCAGCAGCCTAAATAGCACTGTCTTAGTCAGGGTTTCTATTCCTGCACAAACATCATAACCAAGAAGCAAGTTGGGGAGGAAAGGGTTTATTCAGCTTACACTTCCATGTATCTGTTCATCATCAAAGGAAGTCATGACTGGAACTGAAGCAGGTCAGGAAGCAGGAACCCTGACTAACACAAATTGGTACCAACAGAGTGGGGTATTCCTGTGACAACCTGACCATGTTTTGGGGAGGACTGTGGAAGGACTTTGGAACTTTGAGCTAGGAGAGCCACTGGTTGTTAAGAATTCTATGGGATGTTCTGTAGGAGCTTGGAAGATCATGTTGAGAACAGTGCAGAAGATGGAGGCCTGGCTTGTGAAATTTCAGAGGAAAGATTAAAGACTCTTATCAGGGCCATGTTGTTTTGATTGTGAAGATTCTGTGGTTTTGGTTAGCTGGGACTGAAGAAACAGCTGTAATTAACAAGATACCAGAACTACTAAAGTGAAAACTTTGCATTACTGGGACTATTGATGCTGGTTAGCTGGAGCTAAGAAATTAGTGGTGATTAAGAAGAGACTAGCATCACTGAGGTGACATCTTCTGGGAAGTGTTTTCTGAGACCACAAAGAGGCTGTGTTCCAGAGATAGCCAAGGTTGTACCTTGTGCTGCAGCAGGACTTGGTAATATGTAAGAGTCACCCAGGTGGTACTGGTTTTGAAGGCATGAAGGGGTCATGAAGACCAGCTGAGTCTCAGCACAGTGAGAGGCCATGGAAGGCCATTGGTGAAGGTGCAGCCTCAGTTGCAGGTGATGGCCCAAGGCTGAAGGTGTCATGCAAAGGAGTTGAGGCTTGGCACCATGAAGAGAGCCTATGAGAGGTTATTGGTGAAGCCTAATTACAGCAGAAGACAGTGTTTTGGAGATGACAGTACCATGAATGACCCCCAAGAACAGCAGCAACAGTGAAGTACAGGCACCTGGAGCCTAGAAGACAAGGTGTGTGCTACAAAGGGCAGAGTTGGAGAAGGGACCCAAGTCCTTGGAGAAATTCAGAAGATGGTGAGTGGATCTCAGACATTGGACAATGGAGTGTGATTTTGCTTTTGATTATGACTGTGCCCTGATATTTTTTCTCCTTGAAGGAACAAAGTATTTTAGTGGAGCCTACAGTTAAGAGACTTTTAATCGTTGAAAGACTTTGAATTTTAAAAGAGATTGGATATTTTAAAGGGATTGAAATTTTAAGAATTTGCAAAGACTGTGGGACTTTTAAAGTCATTTAGATCTTGGGGAATGAATAATAAAATAAGGGTTGAGGCTTAATAGTGATGTGTTTGTGTGTCAAGTTGGCAAGGGGTCAATTGTACTGGCTGGTTTTGTGTGCCAACTTGACCACAGGCTGGAGTTATTACAGAGAAAGGAGCTTCAGTTGGGGGAATGCCTCCATGAGATCCAGCTGTGGGGCATTTTCTCAATTAGTGACCAAGGGGGGGGGCGCTTGTGGGTGGTGCCATCCCTGGGCTGGAGGTCTTGGGTTCTATAAGAAAGCAAGCTGAGCAAGCCAG
>NW_022196894.1:57115002-57149773 GCF_008632895.1 Mastomys coucha | reverse complement strand
GCTTCTGCTTCCTGACCTGCTTGAGTTCCAGTCCTGACTTCCTTTGGTGATGAACAGCAATGTGGAAAATGTAAGCTAAATAAACCCTTTCCTCCCCACCTTGCTTCTTGGTCATTATGTTTGTGCAGGAATAGAAGAAACCCTGACTAAGACAAGCACCTTCTCACATTATTAAAATTAGTCAGTGAGAAGGAAGTTTCCAAGGCAATACCCACTTGATTTCTCCATGCCC
This sequence comes from Mastomys coucha, assembly GCF_008632895.1. Lineage (NCBI taxonomy): Eukaryota > Metazoa > Chordata > Mammalia > Rodentia > Muridae > Mastomys > Mastomys coucha. Next base: position 57,149,541 of record NW_022196894.1, on the reverse strand, counting down.
TAAGATTAAAGTGAAGTATCTTCAGCAACAGAGGTTTGCAATCCAGTTCTAGTGGGTAGCAACCCTTAATTCCTTTGCATCTGCCCACAGCCTTAGCAAACAAGTCTACCTTCTGTCTGTTTATATTTGACTATTAGGGACAGTTCAAATAACATCCTGTAATACATGTCTTTTGTGAATAACATTTCTAAAAGCATATTTGTTTGCTCATTTATATGATTGCTTGTTTTGAGAAAGGGTCTCATATCCAGGTTGGCTTTAAATCCACTGTGTAGTTGAGAATAAACTTTGATCCCATTGCCTCTACTCCTAAGTGCTGTGATTGAGAAGTGTACCATCAAGCCAAGTTTTCTGTGGTTGCAAGAATTGAATCTGGGGCTCCAATGCATGGTAGGCAAGCATTTAGCTAGCAGAGCCTCATACAAGCCCCTATGAGTAACTTTTCAGTAAATGCAATTGCTCATGAAGAGTATCTTTTTTGCAATCTGTATCCTGTATCAAGACTTCATTTCTATTTATTAATGAATAATTTGATTATATAAGAATACTGATTTAGTACACATGACTTCAGCTACATATGTAGCAGAGGATGACCTTGTCATGCATCAATGGGAGGAGAGGTCCTTGGTCCTATGAAGGCTCAATAGATGCCCCAGTGTAGGGGAATTCAGGGAGGGGAGGTGGGAGTGGGTGGGTGGGTGGGTGGAGGAACATCCTCATAGAAGCAGGGGGAGAGAGGATATGATAGGGTGTTTCTCAGAGGGAGGGAAACCAGGAAAGGGGATAATATTTGAAATGTAAATAAAGAAAATATCCAATAAAAATGTACTGACTTTATCTCCCACTAAAGTGGTAAAAATCTCCATTTTTTTTCTACGTCAGAGCTTTTATAGTTAGTATTGCCACAATCTTTCCTATGTAGAGATTTGTAAAGCATTTGCACAGTGGCACACACTTGTGATCCCGGCATTTAGGAGGTAGAGGCTAGTTATCCTACATTACAAGGTAAATTCAATTTGACTTACATGAAACTCTAGAAAAAAAGAGACAGAACAGAGACAGAGGGAGAAGCAGAGCTGGTGAGGTGGGGAAAGAGTGAAAATTACATGCTGCATGGTACACCCAAATGTGGTTATGTTATATACACATAGCATAACTATATAAGTTGTGGGTTAATCTTTCAATTTAAATTACCAAATTGTTTTCCAAAGCATTTACTCTACTTTAGTCTCACATCAGTAATAAACAAGGCTTCTAATTCATCACAAATTGTTTTCCAAAGCACTTACTCTACTTTAGTCTCACATCAGTAATAAACAAGGCTTCTAATTCATCACAACCCTACCAGCATTTTCTCCTGTCTTCTTCCTTATAGCCATTCCCAGTGGGTGTGTAGAGGTGCCTCACTATGGCTTTGATTCACATGTCCTTAACTGTAGATGGCACTGAATATCTTTTTCTAGGCCCACAATGCCTACTTTAGAGCTGATACTCTGTCCAGTTTTTTAACTGAGCTGTTGTAAGATGCCTTTATATATTCCAAATGCAAGGACCTTACTGGATATGTGACTTACTCTGTTATCAACATGTAGAAGAAAGAAGCATCCATTACTATGTGGTCAGCTTTACACTTTCTTTTATTTACTTTGCTTTTGGTGTTAGGTCCAAACATTAAGTGCATAAGTCGTGACATTTTACTCTAACTCATGACTTTGCCCTCTAACTTTGCTGTAATGTTAGATGTTGCACTGAGACATATAGTTTTCCTTGAATAAATTTTTGATATGATGAATCCAGTTTCACTATTTTACCATGATCTTGTACATACCATTTGTTGAAAGATGGGTTTCTCCCATTGACTTGGGCTGGCTCCTTTATTTACAACCAGTGACCATAAATATCATCTTTGTGAGTTTTGTACTCTAAAGCCTTTCAGTTTACTTGTACACCTATTATACTACCAGCACACCCTGATTGCTGAATCTTTCAGGTTATAAAATCTAATAGTGTAAGCCCAAGAACTTTATTCTTTATAAGACTGCTTTGATCATTGTGCCCCCTCTTCATTTTAGCTTAATGTTATCATTCAATGTAAAACATACAAAATTCTACATAGAACATTTGTTTCCCCTTTGTTGTCTATATTACAAAAACATAGTAAAACATCTCATAAAATAAAGATGGAAAAATTATCAACTTTTAATAATATACATATATTTACACCAAAATATCTTCTAGCTTTAGAAATTATCACAACACTCTTGCCGAAAGCAAAGTTCTCGAAGTCATACTCTCTTCAGCCTTTTGTCCAATTTATGTATCAGCTTATCTTACCCCCTAAGATATCTACTGGTGCAATACTCATGCAGTAACCCTGATGTCAAATGATTGTGTTTGGAAGCATACAAACTTCAAGATGCCCTAGAAAAAGAGGAGGAAAAAGAAGAGGAGGAGGAGGAGGAGGAGGAGGAGGAGGAGGAGGAGGAGAAAAGTCACATAGGGTCATTCTCCTTATCATTTCTTTGATCTTTTAATAACAAAAACTCATTTTTGTTATTAAAAGAAAGCTAACTTTAAAGCCAGAGAAGACCATGGCAATATCCTCAGGCCTGTGGGAATGGCTGCCAAGTTTTTTTTTTTTTTTTTTCAAACACAAGTGAGCTTTCCTTGCCTATTTGGGACTAGAAACAGTGTGGTAGAGGCAGCCACAGTGCTCATGCTTCGAAGAAATTAATACACGCGCCACTCAGTCCTTGAAGTTTTACTGAATTTATGCCATAAAACATGAAGTCTACTGGGCAGTAGTGGTGCATGTCTTTAATCCTAGCACTTGGGAGGCAGAGGAAAGCAGATTTCTGAGTTGGAGGCCAGCCTGGTCTACAGAGTGAGTTCCAGGCCAGCCAGGGCTACACAGAGAAACCCTGTCTTGAAAAACCAAAAAAAAAAAAAAAACAAAAAGTCCAGGCTAGGAAGACGGCTTAGTTGATAAAATGTTTACAGTAAACATGAGGACCTGAGCTTAGTTAGATCTCTGGTACTCACAAGAAAAGTCTGTGATGGCCATTTAACTCTCTAAAGTGAGTATCTGGTCAGATTTTTGAAGGTATGTCCATAGTAAACATTTCAAAAACCATGGCTTTGTTTCTATTTCGTCTGGCTCCAGGCGTTTTATAGTAGACTGCCAGGAATACCATCAATCTCCTAAAGGCCGTTCTCATCCTAACCCGATTGACCCTCAAGCACAAAATCCTCCCCGGCTCAGGCACATGGCTAGACCTCACTGCTGTTTTCAGAATGATTTATGTGAACTGTGGTGCCTTATGAAAAGCCCTGAAATGTCTCTGCATGTGACTTGTTTGCCTGTGATTTACCGTGACATCCTCTCTCAGTACGGGGAAGTTACGGAAAACTTCTCTGAAATATTTGCTCTCTCATTCATCCTCCACAGCCTATGGCTAAGTTATCGGTGACCTCAATTTTCTGCCCTGTTGTTTTTCAAATTAAAAAATGCATATGGGCAAGTCTCTCCGCAAAGTCACACATTAAATAACATTACCCAATAGATCATTATCCTGTGCGCACTCTGCCATTGCCAATGACTACGTGACCTTTAGAATGAAGGAGAGCATCATGCACTCACTGAGAACCTGAAAGCTGTAGAATGACCAGCATTCTTGAGGGCCTCTGGAAGGTTTGCTTTCCACCACTCTGAGAGTACTTGGGGGTCCAGTGAGTGGTCCTTGTTAAGGCTTCTGATGCCCCGTGACAATAATCAAGAAAGTGAATGACGGGAGCGCTGTCTGGCTCAGTGAGACAGACATCTATTCAGAAGACTTAGCATTCTGACTTAGAAAAATAGGAGAGGGAAAGGGCCCACCTAGATGGGGGACTTGTCCTATAAATGAGGCAGGTAGAAAAAATGCTGAGGGGAGTCATATGAAAAGAGACGATCAATCAATTAAGTACAGGAAACCCCCAGCAATCTCAGCTCATCACTACCATTTCATGTTAAATAAAAATCATTGTTCTCCCCAAAAGCCAGGAGAAAAAATAAACAAATTGAATACATGCCTTTTTAAAGGGACAGTTGTTTCTTCTGCTTTCAGGATGTAATAAAGACATTTTTCTGTATATACTCATCAACAAAAGTGGCGTCAAGAACAGGTAGATGGACCCTCAGTGTTTTAGTGTTGAACAATATTTTGCATAGAGGGAGAAATAATGTTTTTTAGATATATACAGTAGTTTAAAAGTATTTTTCTCTGGATTCCATGTGTCAGAGTAAGTCTCTAAACAAACTGAAAGGCAGAATAAAGTAATATTTATAAAATGTCTAGTGAAATGCCCAATAAACTTTCAATGGGTATTTGCTAATATCATTATTAATATCATAATCAACATCACTCTTGTTTTCTTCTATTGAATAGTTATAATTGTGCTCAGTCAACTGTACATGGATTTGCATGAAACTCTTTGTCCAAGGTAATAAAAATAAAGAACTCCTCTCTACTCAGCATATTATCTCCATGCTGACACCATTTAAACCACAAATTGTCAACAATTAACTTTGATTATTTTATATCAGGCACCAGAATAGTTGTAAGAAAACCATTTCCAATCCTCTCTATCATCCACTGATTCATAACCTCGGGTTAATCTTACTCTTTCTGAACTTCAGTCAGAGTAAGGGTATCTCTAAGTCACTTTCACATCTAATAGACCTTGGGTAGTACAGGGAGATGATATTACAGAAAAACCATTATAATACATTGCATTCACTTTTAATCTGTCCTTGGAAGTCACCTCACTCCTGCCCCAAGCAGGCTTCCCACATCTTGTTTAAGAATGTCATTTCATAGAGTAGTACTGCAGAGAGCAGAAATGTCCATGGCACAGTGCTGTGGATATTAAATATTTACTATGGATAAAATCCTGCCTTGACCCACTTGCAGATTGAACTTTTAAACGCTGTTCTGTAACGGAGGGAGATAACTGTTGTCTTCCAGCAATCATTTACTACGTGTAGTGCCTTTGACCTTCATGCAAATGCTAAAGCAAAGGAACTCAAATTTTGTTTTCCCCTGTTTATCCCTGGGCAGAACCATCTGATACAAGTAGCATTCCATCAAAATGTGGGTTTTTTTTCCTGAGGTAGTCTTGCTGTAATATATCATCAAAGTGACAGCCAGTATATTGTATATTACAATAAAATATCCCCAGAGCAAAGGTACATGTGATGATGAATTATGCTAATATGTTATTGTCATTATGTTATCAGTACTCGGAGAGTGATTTAGTGAGATACATCATCAGTGAGAGATTATCTGATTTCTTATTACTCAAAAAATGACACCATCGTGGAAAACTCCCAGCAGATTCAGTTGATGAATAGGGCTGGTGGTATTCTAGTGCCAGAACTAATGTATGGTAGTATATTAAGATGTCCTTTAAAGCTGAAAACAAGTTAGAGAAAGATGAGTCCATGAGGGGAGGTTGTGAAAGCACTGTCTATTTAAATATTATTACTGTAGATAGATAGATGATAAATACATAGATAGTAAAGTGTAAACATAGAGTCATCCTTTGTACTTTATTTAAACTTTGGCAGAGATCTAATTCTCTTTAATAATCTTTAAGAAACACAACTGATGAGACATCATCTATTTTAAGCTATTGGTTAGTCTATTTATCTATAGTCAACAGATAACACTTTCTAATGTCCTATGGTTTATGCCTCAAATGATTGAACCAGTCCTCTATTGCTAAGCCCTTTGTTGAGAGAACAACTAATTTATGCCTGATATAAGCTGATCATTTTCACCAGGACATCCTTGTATATAATCTTGTATATTGTAGGTCCACAAAATAAATTTATTAAATTTTATTGAACATTTTCTTGTAACTTTCTATATTGACAACTTCAGAATTTATAACAGACAGACTAAAAGTCAGAGTAAAGTAAAAAGTTAAAAGTCCAGCGTCAGGAGTGGGTTACCTCTATTATAGTTGTTGGCCAGTGGGGTTCCATAGACCCCAAAACATTACATGTTATTATAATGCTCTTGGATGCTTTCCAGACTTGATAGTAAGATCCTATTGCTAAAGATACCATGTGCTTGAGTTATAGAACATGAAAAAAAATCAAACTAGTATGTACCTGGAGGCTTCATCCCTAATGGCTAGCTTCCATAATACTAGAAGGTGCTGCTTATGGTACTTAAGGAGAAAAATAAATCATCAGTCTTGCCCAGCTTTGAGCCCTGTAAGCTACTATAATAAGCCTTGTAAGATAATATTCCCACTAGTGCAACAGTGTCATAAATGTTAAAGAAGTAACCAACCACTTTCTGCTTAGATTTTAAGGCCTGCTCTACAAGATGAAGCCCCTGCCTGGTATCATTATTTGGAGATCAGAACCTGTGGCTAGACAGGTCATAGGGCCTATAGGAGACCTGTATGATAGTAAACTGACTCCTAATGGATATACCTCCTTATCTCTAGAATTTAGCACATCCATTGACCTTTAGCACTCTCTGCTTCCTTTTACAGTACATAACAACTAACACAGGGACCAGAAGTAGTCAAGATACCGAGATATTAATCTACAGGACTCTCATCCCTAACAGAGACATCTGTATCATGACCAAACCCCTCCCAAGTCTCAAAAAAATCACTGAAGACAAGGGCATAGAAAGATTGTAAAAGCAAGAGGCAGTTGGTGATTACAAGAAAACAGTGTTTTCAGACACAGTGGTACATAGGATACCACAATGGTTATGACAGCATAGTTAAAACTTATGCAGGCTTAAGACAGACAACATCCCAGTGTAGATGGAAGAGGTATTTGTGAAGTTCTACTCCTACCTGAGGAGATATTGATAATTAATAGCTTCTGAGGGAGGGATGTTATCTTTAAGGGAATGGCCCCTAGAATCTCAAACATGCTTCAGTGTGTGCCAATACATCCAAGAACATGTAGCCACCCAGAATTGGACAGAATGGTTTTGTTTAAAAATGAGGACACAGTGGTGGGGGACACACAATGCAGGCATGGATGTGGGAAGGATGGGAGGAAAGGGTGAACATAGTCAAAATAAACTGTGAGAAATCCTCAAAGAATCATTTAAAGCAAAACTGAGTTCCCACACTGCCTATCAAAACCAAAGGCATAGGAAGTGTTAAATCACACCAAGTTCAGAGAGCTCATACCTGTGGCTACAGTCTCACTGTATTCTAAACTGTGATAGTGCTTGGAGAGCATTTGGATAATGTGGGTAGCACACATTCTCTAGGTCTTGTTGGTTTTTTTGTTTTGTTTTTTTATCCTTGGAATTTTGGAGTTATGGTCAAAATTAAGACAGAAAGAGTCCTATTTTAACATTCATTGAGAAAAGCATAGTCCATTTTCTTGAACCTAAAAGGCAAAGGTAGGAGAGTGCGTCACTTCTAGGAATGAGTAGGCACATTTCTTCATCAGCAGTGAAATCCTGAAAAGATGGATGTGTCTCAGACCTCAAGAAATGTTTCAGGGTCATGAAAGGAGTTTTTCCTTCAGCTGATTTATGTGCACCATTTCGGCAGGGTGCCTGTTCTGGAGTGCTTCCAGGGATCCACTGCTTAGATCTTGATGAAGTCAGTATCAACCTGTCAGCGTTCAATTTGGCTTCGAGGTGTGTTATCAATTTCCAGAGCATCTAATATACTCGGCTGAACCAACAGGATGGGGGTCACTCTGCAACCCAGCTATCACTTTGTGTCAGTCTATCCCAAAGGTTATGGTGCTGCAAGCTCACTTCCTAAAGTGCTTCCACCTAACACTCTATAAAGAAAGCAGCCTGAATCAGTTGACTGAGTATTCGAACCTCTTGTACATACCTTGGCTGTCCTTGGTTTTATTGCTACAGTGAATGAAGATATTGATTTTTTTTTCAGGGATGAAAGCAGAGCATTACAACTTAGCCAATGGGTCTTTATTTTAGTTAACTATCTACTAATAAAGAAATAAGTGCTCTCTCAAGAAAAGAAAATATACATTATCGGCATTCAAACTGTTTCATGATTCAGAGCACTGGAGACTGAACCTGGGGTCTTGAGCATACTAGTTCAACTCCCTACTGCTGAAGTGTGCTCTCAAGGCTTTTATTTTATTTCAAACATTATGTTATACCACATCTATTATATTATGATATATTTGAGACAGGGTTTTGCCAAGTTGTCTAGGCTGACCTTGAACTTGAAACCCCCCCCCCTTTCAGCTTCCCTAGCCTGTGCCACTAGTCTGAGTCTGCCTTTACATGCTGAGTGAAGTAATTCCAGTGCGACAAGAATTATAATGGTGAAATCCAAAATAATAACATGAGTGAATACATAATGCACTTATAATTTATATAGTATTTTATTCAAGTTATTTTATTGGATTTTGACACAATGATAGCACTTTTAATACATAAAAGAAAAGGCAGAGCTGACAGGATGGTTCAGCAGGTTAAAGAATTTGCCACCAAGCAATGATGACCAGAGTTCAATCCTTTCAACCTAAAGAAGGATGGAACAAATTCTCCACAAGTTGTCCTCTGACTTCCACACTCATATTGTGGCACATGACCCCCCCCACACACACACACACACTAAATAAATGATTTTTTTTTTAAATTTAAACAAGAAACGGCACATTTCATGGCAGAGGCCTAAATCTAAATATTGTCTCTATTCCTTTGTCTGTTTCCCTGAGTAATTTTCCTCCTCCTCCCGTACTTCCTGCTCTCTGCCACAGGTGGTGAAACAGTCTCTGTTAAGCACTGCTGAGCGGAGCCTCCATTCTCAGCTCCTCTTTGTGTCTACGGGGCCCTCACACAATGCTGAGCAAGGCAAGCTTCTGCTGAGTAATCATCTTTGTGAGGAATTATTAGCTGGTGTTTACAAATGAGCAGACTGAGGCTCAGCAAATTTGCAAGGCCGAATGTTACATAGCTACAAAACAAAGCATGACACTAGGTATGAGAAGAGGATTATAGAAACGCTGGTTCTCTGACAAGTGTGGAGCAGAGTCTGAAGAGGGGCATTAGTTATTCTAGAAGAGCACACCATACTGTATACAGTAAGAGACACAGCATACAGTATACAGTAAGAGACATGTTTCAGAAGTAAACACGTGGTCTAACTTCAACAGCTAAGGTTTCTCCCCTTGGCTCTGTGCAGGCACAACCATTGACCAGCACATGCTAGGATGCAGCCCCTCATTGTCAAGATAAATAATATGGAATGAATATCACTTCACTTCCTATTTTGAAATGACATTTTCCCTTTCTAAGCCATACCATATCTTATTCATCAGAGAACTGATGTATAAAGAAATCATATGAATAATTACTCTTTCCTGAGATCATCTGTTTTATTCCCATTTCAGATTTCCCTTGTCCTTTAGTCCATGCAATATCTCTGTAAAGTTATATATGAAAAAAAAGCAAGGTATGGACAAGGAAGGGAATTACCTAATGACACAGAACAGACAACTTATATAACCAGGACTCCTATTTAAGTACTATGACTTAGAAGCCTGAGCTCTTAACCTTACACTCATCTCACAGTATACTAAATAGATAAAGAATACAAAATAGTAAGCTACAGTGCAATTCAACATCTACTGCAAAAGTCAAACTGTAAAATGTGTCATGACTGTGAGGCCTGAGAGAATAAACTGTGCTTTGCAGAATGGTCAAGAAATATATTGAAACATGAAAATTAATTCCTTTTCCATATTCTCTTTGTATCTTTTTATTATAGAAAGATATATTATAAGCACTCATACAAGCCTTTTTTTTCTAAATGCCTTTTGTCAAAGCTAGCATATGACTATAATTCACATCCTGAATTTTCAGAGCTGGCAAAAGAAATAGCGATTCACTGATGACTCAGTTGCATTTCTTAAAGAGCTGGGTCTCAAGAAATCGCCTGCAGTGATGATGCAGTAGTGAGGCACAAATAGATGACCCCTGTGCAGAAGGAAAAATGTAGATGCAACAGGGAGCATGTGAGGCAGGACCCTGGCTTGGGACCATGCTTGCTGCTGTTTCAATGAAAGACTAAAGATACAATGATTGAGAGACTAACCTCATAGAACCAGCAGTTTACAAGGGGGCTGCACAAAAAAACTGGGCTTTGTCACATTTCACAGGAAGAAACAAGAAGGCAGAATGGCTTCATGCAATTCTTTTGTGTCTCTTTCTTACTACCTATCGGTGTACTGGAGAATGGAGATTCATTCCTCTGTGCTTCCAAGTTGACTGGACTGACAATTTCCATGGCCATATGTAATCCTTGAATTTACACTCCTCACTCTGGGCTTTCATTTACATCAGACATCCATGGAAGTCACATGTTAGAGTCTATAACTGATTTACCTTCTTGTATGGTGTGGATCTGGAACAAACAAGTCAAATATCTGGTCTGCCTCAAAGGTGAGGTACGGTCCAAGAACACACAAGTCAAATACCTGGTCTGCCTCAAAGGTGAGGTACGGTCCAAGAACACACAAGTCAAATATCTGGTCTGCCTCAAAGGTGAGGTACGGTCCAAGAGCCAGATGAGGATAATCGATACTGACATACTTCCTAATATTTGTGTGAGCTTTAATTAATTCTCTTTAATACTTATTAAACACTGTCATAAATATAACTCAAACATAACCAATGAATTTTCAGAAATATGATTCTAAAAGATATATATCATTGACCAGTGTTCCACGGATGGTAGACTAGAGTTGCTCAGCCTAGCCCACAGGAAAAAAAAAAAAAAAAAGAGGAAACAGCACAAGAGGGAAGTAGAATGTTAGCAAGCCTGCATGGGCTTGCACACCAGCCAGGGCTTAGGCAGCACATGGACTCTAATGGATGATGAAGAGCAATCCCTGGAGGTGGACAGAGTACAGTACCCAAAACCTCTGCAACAGGCAGCAATTGGTACCCAGGAAGGCAAACACTTCAGACATAGTTTATGGATTTTAGTGCCAATTATTCTAGTTAACATCTCATTCTGATAAAGCCCATAGACTCTGTGGAGGTAGGAAAAATATCCAAACATGAGAAATGAACATGGACTGACATAAAAAGGGGAAGAGCATAAACAAATGGATACAAAAGCATCCTGTGGTGATTGGCACATTGTTGAGTTATAAAGCATGAGTGTTCCCTAATGAGGGGTAGTGTAGGTCCCAAATCCTAAAAAGGAGCCCCTCCCAAATACCAGTGATGCTGAGTACCTACTTTTGGACAATCAGAGAGCCAGAGGAGAGGTATCAGATGACTCACCCCATCATTTCTTCCTTAATTGGAGTGCATTGACAGTTGTATCTGCTTTTTAATACATAGTTTAGATGAGCAACAATTTCAGGTCTTCTGTCTTTTGTTGTATACTTTTGGTAGTTTATTTTAACATATTTCCCTTAATCACAGAATGCCATAGAATTTGGTTTCAATTGCTAAAACTGGGTGTGATTACTATTTGCCTCTTCCTGACAGTATATACCTACCCTCTACTCTTGTAGAGTCTAACTTGCAATTTGACATTCACCTCTAGTCCTTTCCTTCTTCCTCTTCCAGCCCTCTTCAAGTATGAAGCAATCAATCCCTAAAATTACAGTGGCAGGGATAATGTATAGCTAGATGCTTCACCATTTCCCCAGATTTAGAAATTCTGAGCCTGGTTGAAAGTGATGCCAGGTATCTGCATCTCTAATTTGATGTTCTCAGAAGTAGCCCTTCCTGACAACTGGCGAGACTATCCTGCTCTGACAGTCTGACCCTTAAACTCCAATTAAATATAAAAACAGATCTGACTCTCCTTCTACCCATCGTAGTGTCAAGGCTAGTATAACTTCACTGTCAGGTAAAGCTCTTTAAATCAGCCTGCCAAGGAAATATGATTGTAGTACAGATTTTTAACATTCAGAGATATTCACTCCCCTTTCACTTACAAGGATTTTGAGGGTCAAAGCTATGCATTTTTATTAGATATTTTATTATCTTTCAACCTTTGTGAAGATCAATGTATTAGAATGGAGCGGGGAAAACATTTTTCTCCCTCAGTTCTAAAGTGAATTTGGTATAAGGGAACTACTAATGAGGATTTTTTTTTATTACTTATTGAAAGTTCCTAGTTGACAAAATGAAAAAAAAGTGTACAGAGAAGATGTAAATGTTGTTCAAATTCCACAATACTTTTTGAAACTTAAGCATCTGGTTGAAATAGATGAGCTTTTAGAGAGGTATAAAAGTGTAGATTTCTGAATTTTCTTAAAAGCGTGCTGTTTCCCAGAAAAGCAGCAGCATTTTTTTGGGGGGTGGGGAATTAAATACCAAGAACTCCGACTTGTAAATCTAAGCACAGAGACAAACTATTAGAGCTACATTTCCCATCTAACTGAAATGAAATGGGTTTCTTACTGAGTGTCTGATGGTTAGAACTTGTAGTTTTTTCCTATGATAGATGGCAGACATAGCTTCTAACTTTCCCTCTGATCTCACGCCATGAGTTCAGAAAGTTTGGTATTCTGCTTTCTACAACCATAGGTTGATTAAACACTTCCTCTTTAAAAAAAAAAAAAGTTATATAAACGCCATCAATAACAAAGTGCACTCATAATTTACCCAGAACTTTCTTCTAAAACAAACCTCTTAATTTTTTTTTAAAAAGATAAATTTGATAGATTTAAGCTATCCTCCTAGTTTTATAACTGATAGTTTAGAGTCTAGTTTTGGTTTGGTTTGGTTTTTTTCAGTGTGCAGATACCTAAGAGAAATAATTATTTTGGCTCTTGGGCTCAGACGTTATAGTCTGTAGTCTGCTGGCTGAATTGTTTGGGGCATAAGGTAAGGCAAAGCAACGTGGTTGGGAACATGTGGTAGATAAAACTTCTCACTCATGGCAGTCAAGATGAAAAATCATGAACGGAAGGGGCCAAAGCAAGATATAGCTCCCAAGGATGTGACTTGCTTCATTACTTCATCCTCCTAGGCAGGCCTCCCTACTCACGTTTCTTGTATCTCCAGAAACAGTGCCATCAGCTACAGACCAAGGGCTTCAGTGCATGATACTGTAGCAGATGTTGACACCCAGGCCACAACAAGCGACAGTATGAACAGCCACTACCCTAAATGTGAGATGAGTCACTTTCCTAAAATTACAGACATTAACATATTTTTAAGCTGGGATAGTATTAGTACCGAGGATGCAGGGATGGAAACAGGTGGCTCTCTGGAGCTCACCAGACAGTCAGCCTAGACTACTTGTCTACTTGATGATTCCAGGCTCGTAAGATACCCTGTCTCAAGAAAGGCAAACAAAGGGAAGCAAAGCAAGCAAGAAATATTATGATTTAAAGCACAATTTCAAAAGTAAACAAACAAAAAGACCAACAAAGCCAATCAAGGTGGGGGCTAAAGAAATGGATCAGTGGTTAAGAGCACATACTGTCTTCTGAAGGACCCTACATAGAAGGGCTCACAACTGTCCATTGCCTCAACCCCAAAGGGATCCTGTGCCTCTGGCCGCCACTAGCATCTGTACTCATATGCACATGTCCACAGAATGACACACACTCACACATATAATTTAGCTAGTTAGTTATAAGGTGGACAGAGCATAAAGAGTAACAGCCAAGACTAATCTGTACACCCTTACACGCGTGTATCCATAAACACACAGTTCTCCTTTTTAAAGAGATGCTGGGAAAAGGGTAGAGTCATTTAGTGCTTATAAAGGGGAAACAATGAATAACTGGTTGGAGTCGGGCAAAGAGCATCCAGTCCCCAGGAAGTATTTCTGACAGCCATGCTAATGTACTATAATACTGACATGAGGTCTCCAAGAAAAAAGCTTGACAATTTGGGAAGAGCTTGACAATAATGCCAAACTGGGCCAAAGGGTCCTGATGTTCAATTGCTTACAAATGTCTATCCAAGCCTAATTGGAGGTGAATGAGCTCACATTCACAGCAAAAGGATGATCTGCGTACTTCTAATATACTGAATTAATTAATCTAGAAGGAGCTTTCCTGAGATATTACTTTCAAACGTAGCTTTTTGGGTTTAGCATCTTAGGTACTTTTCTGCGTGTATTTTTTGTTTCCTTTCTGAATTCTCAGGGCTCTCCTTTAAGTTCAGTTCTGTTTACCAGGAAGAGATAAGAACAGAGTTAATGGTATGGAAGGTGTTTACTCATAACAGTAACCCTACAAGCACACAGAGCAAACGGATATATCACAAAAACCCTCCAACCACCTCTGATATCACCCGGGCACCGAAAGAGAAGCAGGACACACCACCAAATAAATTATCTTGCTTTATGCTTAAATAATAGATGAGGCCAGTGCAAACCATAACTGCTGGTTTTGGTTCCCTGAGCTGCTACAGTAGTTTGACCTTGAGTCCAATTGCTATAGAGGATGACATTAAACCCGAGTGTCATCTTCTTCCCTGGGCAAATTTGTTGTCAAGAAAAAAATAAGAAATTGGACCTATAGAATTTCACAGATGAGAACACAGAAGAAAACAACCATACTAAGTGAATTTTCTTTCTTTCACCTACTACTTGTCAATATAATGAATAAATACATAAATAAATAATTATTTAAAAAAAACAAAAGTGCTTAATCACTAAGTCATATAAAATAGCAGGATCTTGGCAGTGTGGTAGCTATGTATATGTGTGAAACTGACTGACCCTAAGAATACCCAGATAACTGGTAAAACAGTCTCTCTGGATGTGAGTATATATACTGCCATAGTAAATTAACATTCAACCAACTAAATTAAGAAAATGCACCCTCACCAAAGGTGGCAGTTATCCTCTAATCCATTTAAGAACTGGGTAGAACAAAACAGTGAAGAAGGCTGAATTATCCCTGGCACATACATCCTGTCTGACCCTTCCTCGTCAGAGTTGCTAGCTCCTGGGTGTTCAGACATGAGCATCAGTGCCAACAGCATCCCAAACCCTAGCCCTACACCCCTGTCCTTGGGTCAGCTTCAGCCTCACCCTTGGAATTATCCCTTGGGCTCTCCTGGATCTCAGTGCCTTCACTCAGGCTGAATCATGCTGCTGGCTCCCTCATTCCTCATGGTTGCTGGGTAACATCAGCATGGATGAGCTCTGTGCTCTATACCACATTAGTGCTTCTCCATTGCAAATTCTCTCTTACATGCCAGCATAACTTCCTGTTGGTTTTCTTTTTGTTGGAGACTCATGTTAAAACATGAAGTATCAATAAATGATGGTACATGGTGGTTCTTAAAAGAGAATTTTCCAAACGTATCCCCCAATATTGTTTACATGGCAGATTTGGACTCCTATGTTTAGATTGTGTTCATCGGAGTAAATGTCCTTCATTCTTTGTGAAATGGACAGTACCTAATGTGAGCACTGAAGTAAGCCTGTAATGTGTAAGGATTTGATGTCATGTGATTGCTATAAAATTATGAAATATCATTGCCAGCTTCTTAAACATGACAAGATTCCTGATCCTGTTCATTGTAGCCAGTGTTTGCTACTTTATGGGTTCTTCTTTCTTCCACTTCTTGCTACACTTTTTCTTCCACCAATTCAATCCCCTAACACTATATAAGAGAGAAAAAAAGAGAGAGAGGGAAGGAAAAATATCCTGAATAAAGTCTTGGGGTCAGAAAGGGGGTGACAGTGTTTTTAGACTACTTCCTCCTGATTAAGGGCATTGACTTAATTGGGGCAAGTTGGATTTTTACTGCCAGGATATCTAATTTGTTCTTCTTGCTTCTTCTTTGCGCACAACTACTTAACAAGCTGTGACTTACAACAACCAACAACCAACCAATCTACAACCTACCTCACCTCTCAGGGCCATAGCATTTACCACCTGTCACATACTTGCAGAAGCTGTCTGCAACTGAGAGAATCATGCTCCTTCCAGAGCCCAAGGCAAATGAGAGTCAGCAGCTGTGGGCTTTGTGAAGCATCTCCATATCTCACACCTGGGATTAAAATGAAAACATGTCCCTATAATATTTCAGCATTTTGTTAAATAAAACAAAATTTGAAAATTGTCACTATAATCTACAGCCAGTCATCTAAAAAACAAAAACAAAATAAAAACCATGATTTCACCATCCCTACGCACAAACCCTTTTAATGGTTTACTATTGGCATAAAATGTGGTCCATGTTCTTAGAATGACATAGGAAGCCCTTGCTGACCCCTCCCTACCTGCTTGTCTTAGCTCTTCTGTCCCAATCTGCCTTGCCACACTATTTTGTCCAATTGCACTCCACATAGCTCACAACTCTTAGCTCTATCTCTTTCTTCTTGGACACATTTCTATTCTCCTATGTCTAACTCCTCTCTTACCCACAATTCATTTACAATCCAATCTTTCATAGAGTCCTTGCTTAATTTGCATTATCTCTTGGAAGCCCTCAAGTACATCACTGTGTTTTTCATAGTCCACAGAATCATTTACCACATATCATTCATCACCCATTAGATGAGTATACTATTGTAGCTTTGTGCTATACCTTCAGTATTTATTTAACTAATATTACTGGATCAGCTATTATGATCAGCTATTAGAAAATGTCATAGACTGGGCAGTGGTGGCACATGCCTTAAATCCCAGCACTTGGGAGGCAGAGGCAGGCAGATTTCTGAGTTCAAGGCCAGCCTGGTCTACAGAGTGAGTTCCAGGACAGCCAGAGCTATACAGAGAAACACTGTCTCAAATCAAACAAACAAACAAAAACAAAAAAGTAAAAGAAAAAGAAAGAGAGAAAAGAAAGGAAAATGTCTTAGAAACAAGCTATCAAGATCTCTCCCTGAACACACAGTCATCAGCACAAACACAGGGCAAGAAGAGCAGAGAACCAGAAATTAATAATAATAATAACAACAAAATTAATAATAATAATAATTATAGATTCTCCTTAATGTCCATGAGTTCATTGGCCATAGGTTCTTGACTGAAATTGTTGTACATGGCTTAAGTTTCCCCTAAACCACTTTTCACTCAACCATTTTACTGCTTAAGTCAGAATCTGAATATAATAAGATTTTCTGGTTTCAGCTAAGGCTTCATTCTGGTTTGCTTTTGTACAATTTTTGAAATTTTTATTGTTTATTTATGATCATTTTCTTATAAGTATACAATATAGTTTGAACACATTTCCCTTAGCCCCCAACCTACTTTCTCCTTTCTCATCCTTCCCCCTTCACACTAGACATTTTTGCTATACAATACAGAGGAGAATGGGAAATGTGGAGAGACACTCAAGGCAAAGAAAGGTTTCATGACAGGAGCGAGGTGCACCCCTGACAGGGAAAGTAGGAGTTTGATTAAAAAGATGGAGGCCAGAGCATCTCTTCAGAGAAAAGAGCAAATTCAAAGGGACAGCGCGATGGAACCGCACAATGGATCCAAGGACTCTGAATTGTTCTGAAATTGCTCCTACAAAGAAGAAACCCAGGCTTGACATCAACATCTTGGTTTGCCTAGGAAACAGGCCTAAGATATCTGAACTGTTTTTTAAAAAAATCTGGATGGGCTTTCTTTTATTTGAAACTATCCTTTGCTGTTGGCTTGTGATAATATTTGAAGACGATAAAAAAAAAAAAAAAGCTCTCTCTTGTTTCATTCTGCTCACAGGCAAGTACATCCAGATCTTGTCATGCCATGGTGTTCAGCACTTCCAGCAGTGTCCTCCGGAGCCATCTGCTGTCCATGAGAACAAGGCTTCAGAACCCAAATGATATACTTAAACCAGAGCAAAACAAGCTGGAGGCTCATTTCAAAAAGCATTGCTTTCCCAAAATGTATTCACTGGGAAAATCTGCTGTAAAATAGTGAATATTTTATGCAAGTAAAATTAGACCTTCCAACCTGCTCGGCATGACGCATGATTGCACACACGTACTGCAGGTGATTCTGCCAGAACTGAAGCAATTTCATTTTTTTTATTAGACATTTAGTCAAAAGGTCAAAAGGAAGATTTAGAATCCATGTTATCTTTGTACACTTTTTAAAAATGGATTATCTAGACCACATTTTACCACAAGATACCTATCTTTAAGCCATAAGAAATAGAAGTAGAATGAAAACAAAGAAAAATAAAGCCAAATCATATATAATTTTGCACATAGAAGTAGCAGCAGATACAACCAAAATAGTAAAATTCAGTTTCTGGGAAGGCGTTCTAAGTGAAGAAAGCATCATGAAATCCCAGTGCTCACTATTCCGAATGGTTAGCCATGTTGCTGGTACCTCAGACTGTAAGCCATCTCTTCCTTCCTTGGACTCCAAATAGGAGCAGTTTCAGAAATGTTGTAACTCCTTGAATGCTTGGTGCTATTCCACCTGCTGTCCCTTTGAGCTTGCTACTTCTCTGAAGAGATGCCCTGGCTGTCCTCATTATAACTACAGTTCCTACTTTGCTTCCCAACTCTACAAATCTACTCTGTGGAGACATCCTTCTCCCTCTGACCACATCCATCTGAAGCACTCATTCCTCCTTTTCTGCTGCTAAGTAAAGTTGGCAGAGACTTTACTGCTGTTAGCACTAGACTACATCAATGTCTCTCCTACCTTAAGGTGATCTCACTGTGAAACTATCTTTATTGTAACCTGAGCACTTGGCATGAGAGTTGTGTTCAAAAGTATTTGATCAAATGAACACTAAGAGAATGAATGAGTGAATGGATGGATGGATGGACAGATGACTGGATGGATGGATGGATGGATGGATGGATGGATGGATGGATGGATGGATGGACAAATGCTGCAAAGGCCTCAGTGTTCCCACTAGCCTGTGCTTTGAAAACTGAAAATTCAGACCTGAAAAATCTTGCCTTCTCTTCTTGTCATTAGCAGAGTACACAGTGATGAGTAAGAAAACATTAGAAAGTGAAAACTTTTCATTTCATACTCTTTCCCTTATTTGTCCCATTCAGTTCCTCACTTAGTGCAGACACCTGACTGTCATAACCCAGTGGCCTTGAACCTGTGGATTCAAGGGATCTTTCTGCCACTGTCTCCCAAGTGGTTGAGACTGTATACACACTACCATGCACAGCTTTGATATAAAATGTAAAACTAATGCAATTTTTGAGCCACAATCAACTATGTACAACTGAAACTATAGAAAGTGGAATGGTGAGGAGGGGGAATGCTGCCAAGTTCAAGTGCACAGATGGTACGTGCTTCGAAGTGTCAGTCTGGTGAGGCTGATGGGGAGTCTTCAGACTAGAGCAAGAGAACATTATTTATGAACATTTGGGTCCTGAAGAGTCATTAATTGTCTTTACATAAGAAAAAAGTTTAAAAGAAAACTTGGAATAATTGAATAAATACAGGAGTAAATCTTCTCAACTCCACACCAAATGATTACAAACTACCCTCAATTTTAAACACATTTTTAAAAAAATCTGGCATTTTTAACAATCCTCTCAGCTAACAACTCTCCCTGAAATAGGCTCAGCTGTATTAAACATTTTTTTTTTACATCCAGACATTTAAGTTTTGGACTCTGTGGGATGTGAGTTACTTGCCTGTCCTCACAGAGGACCGCCTTTAAGTCCCAAGGGAGCTGAACCCCTGAGTGCTTAGTATCCTGAGCTTCTACAGAGGTCACTATGCCATCTCCCCTCTCCTCAGATCGCCCTCTCTGACAATGGGTAATGTGAGGTTACAGCTTCACTTTGAACCGATGCAGCAAAACACGATAACCAGCAGAAACCTTGCTTCTCTGATATGCTCAAAGCACCAGGCTCTCTCACGGTCCTCTGTATAAAGTGCCTGTGGGCATAACAGAAAAACCCAGTTTAGCTGTGGTCTTCCTGTCTATGTTGCCTTAGACAGGACAGAAGGCTACTTTTTTGTTTGTTTAACCCACTGTAGACTTAGATGAATTAACAAATTATTATATATTAGACCTTTACAAAAGCTACAGAGCCCTCAATGTACAGTAACACCTACCATCTGTCCCGAGTCACAGAACAAACTAGTGACAAGAGAGGGCTGGCTGCAAGGCCTGCCAGCCAGCCAGCTTCACAGCTGCCTTCCCTCTACACTAGGATTTACAACCTGTATCCCTTCCCCTCAGAAACCTGGTACTCTGTGCCTTTTTGAAACACTGTTCCTTCCAAGCAGGACTTGCACAAACAACACTAGAATAAATACAGGCTTGCCTCACTTTTTCCATTTAGTAGCCTAATAACAGGACCTAAAACTTTCCAAAAGTAACATCCAACCATGAATAGAGATGAATGGTACATAGGCGTTCAGAGAAACAACTTGAAAATGTGATACATGCAAATAATTGTATCATTAACACCTCAAAGTATTAAATTTCTCAGAGTTTATATTAATGTATTTACTTACTTTACATTCCAGTCACAGTTTCCCTCCATCCCCTCCTACCAGTTCCTCCCATCTACCTCCCATGCCCCCTCCACTCCTCCATTTCTTTTCAAAAGGAGGGGAACCCTCCTATGAATATCAGCCAGGCCTGGCATAGCAAGTCTCAGTAAGACAAATTTCTCAGTTTTAATGGTAGCAAATGACCTCAAATAACTAATCTTTCACCTTACAATTTATGTGGCATATTTGAAGCCATTGCTTTTGTGCTGGTTTCTACAGATTTACCACATAGACCATGGGTTTTTAAAACATCATTAAGATATAATAAGACTAGAAGGCTGTGTTGCCTAGTATTCTATAAAGAGAAAGGGAGAAAGAAAAAGAGAATAGAGAGAAAGATGAGAGACTAACAGAGAGACAGAGAATCAGAGAGAGACAGAGACAGAGAGACAGAGAATCAGAGAGACAGAGACAAAGACAGAAAGAGTGTCTGATAGTTCGTATATGCTTGGTCCTGGAGAGGCACTATTTGGAGGTGTGGCCTTGTTGGAGTAGGAATGACCTTGTTGGAGTATCACTGGCTGCATGGGCTTTAAGACCCTACTTCTAGCTGCCTGGAAGAGAGTATTCTGCTAACAGCCTTCAGGTGAAGATATAGAATTCTCAGCCCCTTCTGTACCAGGCCAGGCCAGATGCTGCCATGTTCCTGCCTTGATGATAATAGACTGACTGAATGTCTGAACCTGTAAGCCAGCCTCAATTAAATGTTGTTCTTTATAGGACTTGCCTTGGTCATGGTGTCTGTCCACAGCAGTAAAACCCTAAGCAAGACAGAGAGAGGAGAAGCCCACTAAGAAAAAGTGCTGTCTAGAAAAGGCTAAGAATGGTTATTTAACTCTATTGTTATCTCCTATCCCGCTGAGACTCTCATGCGATATTTTTGCAAAGCAATAATGAGTGATAGTTTTTTTTTTCAAAAAAATCTTCTCTAAGCTGTGTTAAAGTTATCTGTGCTGCGATACAATGGCAATCCTCATAATACACCTGTGTTTAATTCTCCATATTACAGTAGCATTATGTCCTGCATTATCTTCCTTCTAGCACAGAATAGAAAAAAAATCTAATTTAACACATGTCTTCCAGAATAGTGTTATTCACTGAATGATGTAGCACCTATGTTCTCATTGAAAGAGAGTACTGGGAAACAGATAGCAATGAATTATTTTCCAGAGCAATTTAGGAGGAAGTAGGTTAAAAGGATCCTAGTTCTTGGAGCTTTGGATGGTGCGATAGCACTATTTTATTAAAAGAAACAAAAATTTTGCATTCACTCAGCTGCTTATACATTTAGACAGTGAATGGAAGTGTGGCTTAATCCTGGGTCTATAGCTCAAGAAAAGGACAAGAAGTCCTTTCCACACTTAAAAATTGTTTTTAGCAAGTGGGAAACAAAGCTGATGACTTGACTCTTCGAGTTTGTCTGAAATCATTCTAATCTGCCCTCATTCTTCCTGAGAAGTGCATTCTAACTTAAGTTTCAAAAGTAGACAAGTATTTATTTCATCGCTAGAACAGGAGATCAGGATAGCATTAGAGAAAGCAGCATAGCCATACCTAAGGGTATTGAATGATATAAATCTCTAGAGCATCTGCCACCATATCTTTCCTACACTCACTACTACACCCTTCCCTACCTCACATCAATGCTGGATATGGCAACAGAAGAGGAGGGAAAGTGTCCCAAGGCAGGCAAAGAAGTCAAAGACATCTCCACTCCCAGTTAGGAATTCCATAAGCACACCAAGGTAACAGCCGTAACATTTGGCTACAGATGCCCTAGTGCAGACCCGTGGAGGCTTGCCACTTGAATCTCAGTGAGCCCATATTCACCCTACTCGGTTGATTCAGTAGGCTATGTTCTCCTGGTGTCCTATATCTCCTCTGACTCCTGTAATCTTCCTACCCCCTCTTTCATGGGATTCCCCACGCTCCAAGAGGAGGGACCAGATGGAGACCTGCAATTTAGACTCTCTTTCTGCATAATGTCTGGCTGTGGGTCTCTGGATCTGCTTCCACATGCTGCCAGAGGAAGCCTCTCTGATGATAATGGAACAAGGCAGCAATCCATGAGAACAACCAAATGTCATTAGGAATCTTTTCTCTCTTTTTTATTTTATCTATTTTTATCTTATTTTATTTTTGCCAGTCATGTTTGGTTCTACCCTAGGTATCTGTTTCCTGGCTATCTCTCCCATGGGGTGGGTCTCTCAATATAAACCAAACATTGGTTGGCCACCCTCACACATCCTGAACCACCAATGCCACAGTACATCTTGCGGACAGGACAGACTGTAAGTGGAGAGTTTTATGACTGGGTTGGTGTCCATGTTTGTCTTGCTAGAACCTGCACAGTACTTCTTATGCCAAAGAGAGTAGAACATAGAGGGGAAGGCTCTACTCAGGCGCTAACTCAGCTTTTCCACAGTCAATGAAGTGTGTGCATGTTGTCCTTGGCAATGGGGCCCTGCTGCAAGTTCTCAGATAGCAACCCTCTGTCCTAGCATCAACCTGGGTTATTTAGGGATCTCCACAGGGGGACCCCTTTGCACTAGAAGCCTTGCCTGATTACCAGCTATGACCAATAGAAAATCCATCTCCACCGCTGCAAGGAGTTGACACTAGGATAACCCTCATAGATTACAGGAAGTTTCTACTGCTCTTGGTTTCTACACAGCCCCTAAAATGCTTCCCAGTTCCAGCCATCTCTCCCCACACTCTCTCCCTTCATCTCATCTCCTCCCTCATCAGCCCTGCCCCCACCATACACACACACACACGCACACACACACACACACACACACACACACACATATCATCTCTCAACTCCTGTCCTATCCACCCCAGTCTTCCAGCAAAAAATATTCTACAGAAGATTCATGAATCCCACTACAGCCCTCCTCTTTACCTAACCTCTCTGAGTATACAGACTGTAGGTTGGTTATCATTTACTTAATAGCTAATATACCATATTTGTCAAGTAATATCCATCTTTCTGAGGCTAGCTTAATTTTGCTTAACATGCAGATGTCTACTCTTGTTTGTTTTCTTGCAAATAATATAATTTTGCTCTTCATTACGGAATAAAGTTCCATGGTGTACAGATGCCATGTTTATTCTTCTGTTGATGGGAACCTGAGCTGATTCTCTGATTGGGCTATTGTGAACAGTGCTCCAATAAGCATGAATATGAAAGAATCCCCATGGTGCAATAACTGAGACTTCAAGTATATAACTACAAGCACTGTGGCTATATCATACGGTAGCTCATTTTAGTTTGCTTGTTAATTTGTTTGTTTTTACTGATTTCCATAGGGACTGAATTTACTTTCTTACCAGCACTGAATAGAGGTTCCTTTTCCTATCTCTCTCATTTAGCATTTGTCATTTGCTCTCTTAATGATAATCATTCTGATTATAGTGAGGTAAAACCTCCTTGTAATTTTGATTTGCCTTTTTCTGATAACTAAAAATGCTCAACATTTTTCCATACATTTACTGGGTATTTGACTGTTCTGTAATGCTGAAGTTTCGAGACTTCAGAGATAGATCTATAGGAAAAGGAAAGCTTCCAAAGAGCTTATTGTCCATTCAAAATCTTTTTTTCTTTGGGTTAAAATATCAATTCCTGTGAATGAGAAATGGAGTATTTTTCAAATGTCTTTGGTTTCTCTGGATCATTTTTTTTTTGTTTGATTTTAGCATTAAGTCTTTGTGGCTTTACTACCTATCTATTAACTAGCCTCTTTCGAGAACAGGACTATGTTCTAAAACTTAAATATGAAATAGGTCTGAATCCTCTGTTTAAGGACATCTGGGTTCTTTCCAACTCCTGGCTATTATAAATGAGGCTGCTATGAATATAGTAGAATATGTGTCCTTGTTATATGTTGGAGCATCTTCTAGGTATATGCCCAGGAGTGGTATAGCTGGGTCCTCAGGAAATACCTCAGAAATATCCAATTTTCTGAGGAACTGCCAAACTGATTTCCAGAGGGGTTATACTAGCTTGCATTCCCACCAGCAGTGGAGGAGTGTTCCTCTTTCTCCACATCCTCACCAGCATCTGCTGTCTCCTGAGTTTTTGATTTTATCTGTTCTGACTGGTGTGAGGTAGAATCTCAGAATTGTTTTGATTTGCATATCCTGATGACTAAAACTGTTGAACATTTCTCTAGGTGCTTCTTGGCCACTTGATATTCGTCAGTTAAAAATTCTTTGTTTAGCTCTGTACCCCATTTTTTTTGAAAAGCTCCACAAGTTTTTTTTTTTAGATATTTTCTTTATTTACATGTAAATTTCTCCATTCCCCATTTCCCCTCCAAAAAACAAAGAAACAAACAAAAACAAACCCCTGTTGCCTCCCACTTCCCCATGCCTGCCACCCCGCCCTCTCACACTTTCTGGCCCTGGCATTCCCCTACACTGGGGCACAGAACCTTCACAGGGCCGAGGTCCTCTCCTCCTATTGATGATTGAATTTGCAATCCTCTACTATACACATGCTGCCTGAACAATCAGACCCCTCCATGTGCAGTCTTTGGTTGGTGGTTGAGACCCTGGGAGCTCTGAGGGTACTACTTAGTTCATATTGTTGTTCGTCCTAAGGGGCTGCAAACCCCTCAGCTCCATTGGTCCTTTCTCTAACTCCTTCACTGGGGACCCTGTACTCAGTTCGATGGATGGCTGTGAGCCTCTACATCTGTGTTAGTCAGGTACTGTCAGAGCCTCTCAGGAGAAAGCCAGCCTAAATATAGCTATCTTCTGTACCCCATTTTTAATAGGGTTATTTGGTTCTCTGGAGTCTAACTCCTTGAGTTCTTTGTATATATTGGATATTAGCCCTCTATCAGATGTAGAACTGGTAAAGATCATTTCCCAATCTGTTGGTTGCCTTTTTGTCTTATTGACAATGTCCTTTGCTTTACAGAAGCTTTGCAATTTTATAAGGTCTCATTTGTCAATTTTTGATCTCAGAGCACAAGCCATTAGTGTTCTGTTCAGGAATTTTTTCCCCTGTGCCCATATGTTCGAGGCTCTTCCCCACTTTCTCCTCTATAAGTTTCAATGTATCTGGTTTTGATCCACTTGGACTTGAGTTTTGTACAAGGAAATAAGAATTGATTGATTTGCATTTTTCTACATGCTGACCACCAGTTGAACCAGCACCATTTGTTAAAAATGCTGTGGATACAGAAAATGTAATACATTTACACAATGGAGTACAACTCAACTATTAAAAATGATGAATTCATAAAATTCTTAGGCAAATGAATAGAACTAGAAAATATCATTCTGAGTGAGTTAACCCAATTGCCAAAGAAAACACATGGTATGCACTCACTGATAAGTGGATACTAGCCCAAAAGATCCAAATAACCAGGATACAATTCACAGACCACATGAAGCTCTAAAAGAAGGAAAAACCAAAGTGTCAGTGCTTCAGTCCTTCTTGGAAGGAGAACAAAATAGTCTCAGGAGCAAATGTGGAGATAAAGTACAGAGCAGAAACTAAAGGAAAGGCCACCCAGAGACTGTCCCACCTGGGGATTCATCCCATATACAGTTACTAAACCCAGACACTATTATAGATGCCAAGAAGTGCATGCTGACAGGAGCCTCATATGGCTGTCTCCTGAGAGGCCCTGCCAGAGCCTTACAAATACAGAGGTAGATGTTCGGAGCCCGCCATTGGACTGAGCGCAGGGTCCCTAATAGAGGAGTTAGAGAAGGAACTAAAGGAGTTGAAGGGGTTTGCAACCCCATAAGAAGAACAACAACATCATTAACCAGCCAGACCCCCCAGAACTCCCAGGGAGTAAACCATCAACAAAGGAGTACACGTGGCTCTAGATGCATATGTAACAGAGGATGGCCTTGTCATGTACCAGTGGAAAGAGAGGTCCTTGGTCCTATGAAGGCTTGATAGATGCCCCAGTGTAGGGGAATAGAGAGCGGGAGGTGGGAGTTGGTGGGTAGGTAGAGGAACACCCTCATAGAAGCAGGGGAAAGGAGGATGTGAGAGTATTTCTGAGAAGGAGGAAAACTGGGAAAGAGGATAACATTTGAAATGTAAATAAAGGAAATATCCAATAGAAAATTAAAAAAAAAAAACCTGCAAAAAAAAAAAAAAGAAAAAGAAATCAATATGAAAAAAAAAAGAAAGAGATCTGAATACAGCTGCATTGTGGGGTGCTGGGCATGCACAGATATACACATGTGCAGAGCTCCTCATTCAGTTAGCAACACTTTTACATCCACAGCCCGCTACCCACATGGTGGGTAACAAGCTTTGAATATAATTTGGAAAAGGGGTTAAAATCTTCCCTAGGGATGGTTTCAGTACCCGCAATGTCTCTGAATCCCTGTCCCTTCTTTGTCCCTCAGTGATTAAGCTCGCTGTGTAAGAGAGGAATCAGTAACAAACACGCTCCTGAATCCCTTTGATTAGCAGCCTTTCTTCTCTGGCTCACTAACATATGGCGGAACAACGAGCCATGATTGTGGTTTCAAATCTAAAGAATTATACTATTTGTTCATTCCTGCAACCTGAAGCAAGCATCTGGTGGTTAGAGCTTCCTGAAATAACAGAAAGGAGCCATAGACAAAAAAGCACTTTAGTGCTCAGGGGTGAAAACACGTAGACAAGATTAAGCCACAGTGTAAGTTAGTCTATTTTATGAAGAGGATGGGAACCAGGGGGAAGGATAGCTCCACAGAACCCAGGGGACCTGAGTCTCAGTCCCCAGGATGCACATAAAGCTGTGTAAGGCAGTGCATATGTAATCCAAGCACACCTACAATGAGATGGGAGGTAGACAGGTGACTCCCCCAAGCGAAGCTTGGGAGCCAGGCACCTGACTTCAGCTGAACATCAAACAAGGACAGCCTGCCTTAAACAAAGTGGAAGGTGGGGGCTGATGACTGAGTTTGTTCTCCGACCTCCACATGGATGTTCCCCGCATGTGCTACCGCACATGGGCATCCTCACTCTCTCACACACGTACATGTATGTGAACACACATGCACGCTATATAAACACACTACACGTGCATACAAAAGATACTTCTACTTCTTTTAATGTAAGA
Source organism: Mastomys coucha (assembly GCF_008632895.1). Lineage (NCBI taxonomy): Eukaryota > Metazoa > Chordata > Mammalia > Rodentia > Muridae > Mastomys > Mastomys coucha. Next base: position 57,122,022 of record NW_022196894.1, on the reverse strand, counting down.
ATTAGAAACTGTGCCCAAGGCTTAAAGCTCCCTTCCCTTTTCCCTCACGTTACAACTAGAAATAAACTATATTTAGTATTCTTCATCAGAAAAAAAATATGCATTACACGCTCCCTTATCTCTGTCACATGTGAGCTCAGAAGCGTCCCAGTTTCTACCCACTATTAGATTTATGCATTTCGTTACTTAAAATTATGTTTTCCACATTAAACGTCTGTCCCATTTTTTCCCGTATTTTAAATAATCTTATTTTTAAGATTATTCTGGCTTACACTTTCCATTTCCAGACAACACTAAGCAAAGAATTTGAAATAAAGATGTACTGTTCATTTTTCAGTGGTGTTCATTTGAACAAGTATTGAACAAGATTCATTTTCTCTTAGGGTCATATAATAATTAGTCTGGTAGAGTTTTGATGAGAAAATACCACCAACTGGGTGTCCTAAACACCAGAAATGCATTCTGTGTAGTTCTGGAGTTCAAGACCAAGATGTCAGCAAGTGTGGCTCTTCTGGAAGCTTCTCCAGCTCACAGACAGCTGGCTCCTTCCTCAGGGTGTCCCCACATGGCCTTTTCTCTGTGCCTGCAGATTCTTTGCTGTATCTGCATGCCTCTATGACTTGATTTAACCTGAGTTACTCATTTAAGTCTCTTTTAATACAGTTGCCCAGTAAGTTAGGCCTTCAACATGTGAATTTAGAGTAAGTGCCATTCACAACAGGTAGCAATGCGGCTTTTCAAATGTTTTTAATATCTTCCCTTGAGGGAAAAGAGAAAAATCTAAAGAAGGAAAGCAATAAAATTCACCTTTACATGTGAAAGTTGTTTGATATACAACTTTATATGAATATGCAAATCACTTGGATAAGGATATCATTTATGAGTCAATAGGTAAATGAACATGAAGTCACTGTTAGCTACTACTTTGCAGCACTTCGTGGAATACACTGAGACTTAACTTGGGACAGGAGAGTAGGTGAGATCATACCAGCTTCCTTGGAACGTTCCCTGAATGTTCAGGGACAGCGTTTACAACATCTTATATTCAGTGTATTTGACTAGGGTTTCCTGCCAAATTTAACAAATCAAAATATAGGATGCATACTTCAACTACAGTAGCAAAAGAGATGGTTGATTTATTAATTTATGGCAAATGCCAGCCTCATATGATAATTGGGACACACCATTCCAAAAAACTCCATCATGGGGTATATTTACCCTTTATAAAAAAGAAGCAGTTATTTGTTATTTATGTAGAATTCACATTTAACTGTGGGTGCTGTGTGATGTGATTGTTGTCTGTTTTTCTCTGGCAATCTTACATAATGATGGGGTTGTAGAGAGATGGATCAGCCTCCACAGTCTCTTTCACTCGTGGCTCATGTGTGTGTGTGTGTGTGTGTGTGTGTGTGTGTGTGTGTGTGTGTGTGTGTGTGCGCGAGCACACACAGGCTTAAGGAGAAAATAAAAAGAATGACACTTTTCCCCTTTACTGCCCCCACTCACCCACCCAATTACATTGCTTTCACTAACTTCGTAAATGTAATTTTCTAGTCTTTATTCGAAGGCTTTTAAAAGACCTATGCCCTAAAGCACAGAAAACCTAGGTGTTGGGATTCTGTCCAAGCTGCTGCTGTGATATATGACTACAATATATCATGTTAAAATATTAAAATCAGTTAGGTATCCAACTCTTCAGCTGAAGTGTTTTTGTGTCTCTAGCAATGTCCCATCATCTCATTGTGTGGTTACACTAGTAGACTTCAGATACCAAGGAATAGCTAATTCTTCTCTGAACGCTGGGCTGCTCACTCGCCTGTAAAAGCAGAGGATTGGATTCAAGGTGTTTTTCCCAAGGGTCCCAACAATTCCTCTCTAGACGTCTCTAAAATGAGGGCTCCACTAATTCTCTCATTTGCCTTATGAAGCCTAAATTGTTCCAACTTCAGATTAATCATTTTTCTCTTGAAGTTCATAGTGTTTCAATTGTTAAATAATTAAGGATTATAATACTCGAGAATTTCACCTTCAAAAGATTTTTCTTTCCCAACTATAAATTCATCAATGGTGATAGAAAATACATAGGCTTTATTCTTTGCTCCTCCCCCACACTTCCCTTAACACAGATTTTGTGCACATTGCGAGCTCAGATACTATGCGCATGAAAATGCTGATGATGTTGAAACAATCCCACAGTGGCGGGTTCTGACTGATGAAAATAATTTTGCTAGAAACTGAAGCCATCTCCCGGGTTTGAGTTAGATGGAACCGCTTGTTGTTCTCTACCGCCATCTAGTGGCATAAAGGTCGCCACATCTATGCAACATGGCAATTCAGAGCTGAGATTTTTAAAGATTACTACAAATAGAATGGATGAATTGTTTTATTCTTGTCATCACAGTAAAATGGGATTTACAGAGTGTTTCAACAGATAAAATGTAATAAATGTTAATAAAAGTTAAGTATAACACAATGACAGACATTAGCTACTAAGCAGTATAAATTTGTACAATTTAATTTCTTTATGATGTTCAGACATAAACCTGAACTCTGAAGGAAAAATGCAATGTACCTTTACAGGTGAAAATAGAAGTTTTTCTACTCCTCTGATTTTGTATCATGGTAAAGATTTTTTTTTTAATGTAAATAATGGCTGAGGAAAAGCAAGAAAATACCATCCTCCTAAATGGAGTTGGTACAGGCTATTCAGCCTGTTTAACCATTTGTCTTCAACTAGAATATAGCTTTAGCCTCATTATTATTTATAAATGTAATACAGTGCTTAATGAGTGTTGAATAACATTTAGTTTTTAATGTCCCATAATCTGGAACTTTATCCAAATGGCATAATAGTGTGTTTAATTGTGTGAATCTAAAGTAAAAATAAATTTCTCTAATGAATGAAACAAAATCCTTCTAAAATGAGACTTTTTCCCCATGAAAGCTATTTTTTCCTGAATACCAATTATCAGGGGAAAATTTCTACCATTTTAACATTATCTAAGCTCTCTATTTTAATTTAAAGCATCAACAGTATTATCAAGCACTTAGGAAATGCAAATAAGAGATATCCGCATGGAATGCCTGTGTCTTAATATACTTGTGAACCATCTGAAAAATATCCTATTTATTTTTTCAGGGTGGGAAAATCCCTATACGGTGGACAGCCCCAGAAGCTATTGCCTATAGAAAATTCTCCTCAGCAAGTGATGCGTGGAGCTACGGGATTGTCATGTGGGAGGTGATGTCCTATGGAGAAAGACCATACTGGGAAATGTCCAACCAGGATGTGAGTACATGGATGCTTCTGTCATTTTGTGAACAGAAAGTCATTAGCTTGATAGGGAACATCCTCTTTTAATTCTCTCTCAGATTAACCCTTGTCTTGCTGACAGTTTCATAAGGGACTAGCGGGAGGAGGGGCCTGAGAATGTGCAGAATGCTCTACCCCTGGTTGACTAGGTAAGCTGGGCTTTGTTCCACGCTGGACACACCTCTTAACAGAGACACTCTCAGCACTGCTTACCCATAGTTAAACAGAAGAAAGAACAATGTTGACTTTTCATTTCATCCACGGAGCGATTCAGCACACTACTGCAGAGTCCAAGTCAGTCTAGGCTAGATAGTCCTTCAAGGGAGAGTGAATGCTTCCAGGCAGCGCACTATCAGTAAATGTCATCTCACAAGGTTCTTTTGAGATATGTAATCTTTCATGTCATCTTTTTCCCCTCTTTGGTTGTTTTATCTGTAGCAATTACATTTGTGGTTGATAACATTACAGAACAGAATAGTTCATACTCGTAGCCTCTATGATCGGCTGGAAGTCCTAGAGACAGTGATCAGAATAACAGACATGCAAGTGAGGGCAAGATCAGAGCAGACAAATGTGTTCTCTCACCACTGCCTCGTCTAAGAATCCAGATCTGCCTAATTGTCTTGCCTTCTCCAGTGTACATGATGGCGTCTAAAGCTATAGTGATAGGAAGTAAACACTGAAATAATTTTGAATGTCCATAGATGCAAAGGTAGCTACTTGACTGTAAGTCATCCCCAAACATACACAGAGCATAACTAGTGTTAGCATCATGTTCCTTTACTCCAACTAAAAACTAACAGCCTCCCTTACAAACCTCCACGCCTCACACTTTGCTACTACAGATTCCAGTTTCTACAGCTTTAGGAGTTGTACAATAGCTACAGATTGTTCCAGTTTCACAAGATTTGTTTTGCTTTGTTGGTTTTTTGAGACAGGGTCTCCCTATGTAACTCTGGCTGTCTTGGAACTCACTATGTAGACCAGGCAGGTCTCAATCTCCAAGAGATCCACCTGACTCTGCCTCCTGAGTGCTGGGATTCTAAAGCCTTAAGTGTGGTTATACTTTGACCACAGTTGATGCTTCCACTAACATAGAGTATTGCTTCATTGTCTAGGAATCTACTGACTGGTCATGGAGAATGCCAACACCAGATACATATAAAACAGCAGGGAAAAGATCACATGAGCGGACATTGCTCTCCAAAGCACAATGTCAAACACAAAGCTAGAAGAGCAGGGTCCCCCCGAACATCTGGAACATCTGGTCTTACACACAAGTGCGGATTACTAGCAAGCTCTGTGCCATACCCAGCACCGGGGCATTTTAGAGCCATGTCATATGACTAGAATTCTGTATTCTCTGGGAGAGATTTATCTAATGAACCTCTCACCTTGTGACTAAACCTTTTTATTATTGTTTGGGGATTTTGTTGTTGTTTTTTGTTTGTTTGTTTGTAGTGGGTATCAATTCATAAAAGCCTCCAACTGAGAGTTTAACTTGTCCCTTTACTACCAGAACCTCTACTTTGGATTATGTTTTGTTTTACTTTTGTTGCTTATTTGTACTTCTTAAAAACCCGGTAGCTAAGTCTTGTAAGCCCCAAATTCCATCACTATAACACATACTTTAACCCTGAGACATTGCTCTCATATGTATTATGTTTAGGGTAAACTAAGCCATCCAAGCACTCCCAGAATCAATTTCTCTTTAGTGCTGCTTCTTGTCTAGAGTCACATGGTAATGAGTTCTTCACACTTTTAGATTGCAGCCATAGTAAACTTTTATAACAAGCCATGGCCATTGCCAAGGAAAGCCGGAAATAACTGTGACTTGTATGGTGGTTTGAGTTCATGCAGCTTCTTGCTTGGGACCGGTGATCTCCTGTCCTTATAGAGTTCATGTCTTAACAGTTAGGAGAAAGACTAAAAATGGAATAAATAAGCAAGGTTATAATATGTGAACTGACACTAATGGGAGTAAGACAAATGAGGAAGACAAGAAACTCCAAGCTTGGATTTGATTTATTTTATGAAACACTCTCATGAAAATCATTCACTTAAGGCAATAAGAGTCATAATTAGTCCTTCTTATTAGATACCCAGAGGGAGCCATTTTAATAAAAGGCTGACCAAGAGGAAGAGCCATTTCTTGAGTTTCCTGATCCCTAGATTTTCTTTCCTCCTGGGACACATTGTAGTCACAGAAATGGCAAGTATGGCCATGATGATGTGGACTCTGATTCATTCATGTAAGCCGCTTAGACTTTGAAAGTGCCTCAGTCTCAGGACTACATGAAATGATAAATGACTTAGGTTCTTCCTAATGTGCCTTCTCATCATAAGATGCTGTAATTTTATAATCTGTGAGGCGACACTGATAGCAAAGAAAAGACTCATGGTCTTCCTTCTCGAGTATAGCATTCTCCTGAGCTCTGCTGAGCTGCCAAAAAGTAGACAGGGTGTTTATAGAGCAGAGCAGGTACAAGTGAGGGTGCCAGACCACAAGACAGATTGCTTAGGGAGGCTGCTTCTAAGGGCAATGGCCCAATTGTGCCATTTCAACTCAGACTGCCATGCAAATGGTTCTTAATTGTTGCCTAGAGTGGTCCAGAGCCTGTTTTCAGCCTCTTCCTGTCTGGATTATGCCCAACAATTCATCCAGCAGTTCTGGCCATAGATCTTGATGATCAGCATACAAGATGACCATTTAGAGAGTGATTTTGTCTATTAAGCCTCATTTGGCCACATGGGCTCCATCTGGAACAGGAGAGGATGCTACAGCCAGGAATCACCTGACACTGAGCCCGTTCTCATTTGTTCTCAGCACCAGGCTGAACTTTTCTCCAGGCAGAGCCAAAGGAGGGTCACAGTCACTGTGGTTTCCCTCTCTTCTGTGGATGCCCAAGGAATTTTCAAGGAAGAATCTGAGCAGGGAGGGAGGTGTGGGGGCTGAATTCAGGGAGTCCAATCATGAGGCCTGTGGATCCACATATTACTAGATGAATTCAGAATGAGCTAAAATCTTTTTTATGTTTCCCATGAATACCTTCCTGTGCTACTGGAAAGGGAGATGGAATTCTGTCTAGCTAAACATATTGGAAGTCGGCATATCTGCGATGGATCTAGTAACCCAGATTTATGTTTAGAAGCAGTAATAGCATAACAAAAATTTCCTGAGTGCTTTGTCCAAATACTGGGTATTCCCTGTTTGTCCTTGATTCCTTATTCATGCAATCAAGGTGTGGCTTTACACTTGACCATTTTCAACCAAGATGCTTTCTAAGAAAAGTAATGAGGGAAGGGGGAGGGAATAGGGGGGTTTTCTGGAGGGGAAATCAGGAAAGGGGATATCATTTGAAATGTAAATAAAGAAAATATCTAATAAAAAGAAAGAAAAAAAGAAAAGTAATGATACAGAGAGTAAAAAGTCTAACCATGTTTTGTTTCATTGTCTTATATACTTTTATCGCACTTTGGTGAGTTAACAAAGCCGTGGGCACAGATCAAATGGAACATTACAATGTTCTATGATTTTTAATGAGTTTAGAAAATTTCAGACAGTTTTTAAGAAATGGTTTTTCTCTTCTGCCGACTATGGTGTATTTTATTACAATGAACAATTCTGAGTCCACAGAATCTGTGTTAGTGAATATAATGAGTTTCCCAAAGGTCAGTGGAATTGTACATTAGGGAATGGAAATGAG
>NW_022196894.1:57111664-57114992 GCF_008632895.1 Mastomys coucha | reverse complement strand
GGTAGCAGATGCTCAGCCACTCAGCAAGTACTTATTAAACATGTGCCACTCACCAGACCAGGTGTGCACATGCAACAAGGATGCGGGGAAATCAGTCCTCTGCTGTGTTAAATGAAGTAAACAAAGCACAGAAAGACAGATGCTGAACTCTGTCCCACACAGGGAAGCTAAGGAGATAATCACGGAGCACTAACTAGTAGACTGGTACTTAACCAGACTCTAGGAAGGAACACTAAGAGGTGCATGCAAGGGGGTCAGACACCGGGTGCCAAGTACCCAAACACATTCAAGTCAGGGAAACCAGGTCTAGCATTCTAGGTGGCACATTAAGGTAACTACAGAACGCTACCAGTGATTATAGATTTGGGGGGAGGGTGTTTTGTGTGTTTGTTTGTTTTGATTTTATTTTTAAGACAGGGTTTGTCTATGTAGCTTTGGCTGTCCTCGACCTAGCTCTGTAGACCAGGCTGGTCTTGAACTCAGAGATCTGCATGCCTCTGTCTCCCAAGTTCTGGAATTAAAGCCATACACCATTACCCCTGGATTGATCATATATTTTGTAAAGAACTAGGTGAGAGAATCTTGAAGATTTCCAAGGCACAGAAATGATAAATCGTTGCAGAGGTGGAAATGTTAATCACTCTGATTGAGCATTATCCACTGGACACTTGTATGAAATTCTCACTGTATCCCATAAACATAAAAAAGAATTAATGAGACATATTTTTCAATAAGGATATCCATTATTTCAGTGTAAAGATGAAGGTCTGGTATTTATTAGCCCTACACCTATGTCCAATGACAATGACAGTCATCAAGGGGCTATGCTGTTCTTTCTTCATGTAATAAAACACTATATGACTAAAATATAGTTATTTAAACTATATATACACCACAAAAGCATGCAAGCTCTGTTATAGAAGGTTTTCCTGATAATTTAAGGAAGGAACTCAATGCAAACTAACTTGAACAAAAAGTTATATATTCTTTTATAATCATGAAACAGCAAGTTGATTAACACACTGAGTCTGGGTGTGCAGTGCGTTGGTGTGGGCCTCGGTTTCTAGACTCTTTCTCTCTACTCACTGCATGCTTTGCTGCCTCTTGCTCTGAGGCTCAGGATGTCAGGTTAGCCACAGCATACAATGAATCCTTTCTAAACTTCACATGCCAGTCCCAATGTTAGGGAAGAATGGCTGGCTCAACCTTGATCTAAACCTATAACAGAGAAGCAAGTACTGTCATCCAAGCTAGCGCTTCATGCCAGCTTTCTCCACTCCATGGTGGTGGAGCATTATGACTGCAAAATTTCCCACAGTCACGTGGCATGAGAGGCTTGCAAGCTAAAGCTAATTGTACGGCCGGAAGATGAGTGAAGTTCCTTGCTTTGCTTGTTTAGTTTCATTTTTGTACACCCTTTTGGGATCTTTGTCATTTAATAGCAACTTTATTGCAGTCTCACTTTCATGTGACACCAAAATGTTAACAGGGTATGGCTGTATTCTAATTGCCTGCAGGGTCTCTCAACATCAGTGTCATCAATATTTTGGGTTGAGGTGTGTCTTGAACTTTGGAATTGATGCTTAGCCGTAATATCAGCCTCTACACACAAGATTGCAGTAGCATTCCCCTTCTAAAATAGCCACCCAAAAAAAGGCCCTGGTTATTGTCTTGTCAGAGATGGGCGGCAAACATTACCCCCAGTTAAGAGTCACTGATAATACAATAGAAAGCTCTGAGTTCTGAGTTCTGATCCCAGGCTCATGGCTGACTGAACACTTATGCGAGTCATTTAAGCTTTCTGAGATATTGTTTTCTGAAGTTCAGAATAATTAATTGTAGATACTGAAGAAATATAACTCATTTATAGTACCTGATACATATACATGGTTTAATTATTCCTGGATAGTAAAAGCTTGGATTTTATATATTTACTATAACTCACCTGTTTTGTTATTGTTTGCACAGTTTGTTTTATTTTTTTTCAAGTATCAAATTTGATTGGTACATTAAGATATCAAACTACGAAAACATGAAGAATATTGGAGTAACAGAATGCATATTTAAAGCAAACAAAAATTTAAAACATGAGAAGAATGAGTCTTTACTGTCAACAATAACTTTGAGTTTAAATAAACAAATTTTCCTCGTTAAAAATACGGACAAGGGTGCTGAAGAGATGGTTAACGTAAAACTTTTATAGGTGATTAGTTTGCTTAAGAGTCAAGATTCTTCTCTGTAGTAAATCCCATTATTATCTCCTTTTCCAGATAAGAGAACTGGAGCTTAGAGAGAATCAGTGAGCTATCCAAGTTGTTGGGGAACCATGGAATTGATGCTTAATCCAAAGTGCTTGCTTTTATCACTAAATTGTATAGTAGACATTCAGGATTCGAAGGAATCTACACTCCACTCTTCCTAATGAGGCCAAAGCATCTTTAATTGTGCTTGCAACTCCATTACATAGAAGCATCTGCATTGCCTCCTGCTTGCAAAAGGCTGCAGGATGACCTATCACTGTTGAGAAATAGAAAGCTTCATTGCAGTTTTCTTGTACCTCAACATTAATATTTTATGAAATGCACTGTCCTGTTGTTACACGTCGTACAAACAATTCAGTCAAATTTTAATAACAGAACTATCTCATTGCCCAAAACAATTCCAAGGCAGATTGAAGGTGGGGGAATTTCTTGCTGCTTTTAATCATGTGAAATTTTATCTTTCATTTCTGTAAGGCAGATCAAGGTGGTAGTGTATGTTATTTTCATTCAAGTTCAAAAGCATTGCAGTTTACTACCTATGGGAAGACATGATGGTACACAAGCTCCAAAGATGGCATCAAGGGCAGTGCTCTTCTCTACTTCAACAATTGTAATGAGCTTCGCAGGGGCGGGAGGCAAAATCTGAACAGCAGGAAGCAGGAAATAACCAAGTTCACAGAGTCAGTAGTGGGGGAAGGCCACCTTCACTTAAATGGAAGCAACTTCAGTAGAGCTAATGATCTGACTGCTGCACTGTAGTCTGGGGTTTTGTACTGTTTCCCTGGCTGGGAAAAGAAAAGCCTTTGAAATGCAGGTGTTTCATAGGTGCTTAGGCTCTACTACTAAGCTCTAGAAGACTTCAGAAACAGTCTCACTTGAGGCTACTTGGAGAGAGCACCATGCTACCACAGTGTGTTTGGGTTTTCTCTACCCAATTTTTTAAAAGTTTGTCATGATAAGAGAAGAAGAAGGAGAAGATGAAGAAGATGAAGAAGAAGAAGGAGAAGATGAAGAAGATGAAGAAGAAGAAGAAGAAGAAGAAGAAGAAGAAAGAGGAGGAGGAGGAA
>NW_022196894.1:57110907-57111539 GCF_008632895.1 Mastomys coucha | reverse complement strand
GAGGAGGAGGAAGAGGAGGTTTTCCTGTAGGTTATTTTCTGCTGCTGCTCACTTGAAGGGGCAAGCTGGGATGTATCTCTCAAGTTTTTATGAAACTTTTTTGAATGTGGTGTGTCTGGAAACATCATTCTGGAATTTAGGAAGGAAGAAAATATGTTTTCTGTATTTCTTGATTGCCCCCATAATTCTATAACCCTTCTCAGTCAGGGGTCAGCACTGCAGCCAAGACTGGAGGATGCACAGAATCCACTTACCTAGCAATGCAGCGTGATTTTATGACTCAGAAACTCCAGTTCATTTTCAATTTTTTTCTCTGATTAGATTTTCCAAACTCGACTGTATTATGTAATGGTCCCTGTGTAATGATCTGTGTAAGATACACTAAATTGCTAAAAACCCATTCCTATTATTTCAACCCTCCATTTTACAGAGGGAATTTTTGCCTTGATTTGAATATGTATTCTACTGAAACAATTTCCAAAATGGCCTCATCTCCTAGGCTTTTCAGTAATTCACACTCTTGGTGCACAGGCATTTGGTTGAGAGGCAGCATTTTAATTAAATGAGCACTAATTGCACCTGCATGAAGGGTAGATGCCTGCTTGAGAAACAAAAGGAATAAGGAATACAAA
>NW_022196894.1:57108123-57110897 GCF_008632895.1 Mastomys coucha | reverse complement strand
AAAAACCCACAATGAATCACAATTGTAAATAAGTTAGTTACTGTAGCAAATAGAACAAACCAGGAACTCATACATGTTACTGCTACTTGGAACTTTTAAAGAAAGAAAGGATTTTTTTTCCTAACTACATGACCACAAAATTAGGTAACATACAGCATCCACAGGGTTTTCACCAAAACAAATAAGCAAATAAAAACAAATAATTGGCTACTGTTGGCCGCCTGCGCCAACGTAAATGAAAGAAAGGGTTCTTCTGGTAATAGGAGTAAGAAATAGATAGGAAGAGATTGAAAGAGATAAGAAGAGGTAGGCTAGCCATACTGTACCTTACCCACATGGGAAGATAAATATTAGACAACACAAGTTCTGGTCACTCAGTCATCTTGAATTTAATGCCTCCCCTTTGTTCCCCCAACAGGTAAAATACCTGGGGCAAAAACCCTTCCCCCAAAATACATCAGTGTAACAGTCTAATCAGTGACTTCCTTGTTACTCTGTGGGGGTGGAGCTTCTGAATGTAACCGGAACCAGCTGCTCTGCTGGGGCCAAAGTGGTTGTTGTTTACTGTCCGGGCTTTGGGGAGGGAGTCCACAGGCTACACCTTTGATTTCTACTCAAAAGAAATGTATTTGCCATTTTGGGATTTGGGGATTTTTATTTGTGTTCTCTGCTGATCATTTACATAATGGGTATTTTAAATTTTCTTTTCCATCTGCACTCAGATATGTATATATATATATGTATATATGTATATATGTATATATATATGTGTATATATATGTGTATATATATGTATATATGTGTATATATATGTATGTGTATACACATATACATATATATACACATATATACATATACATATATATACATATTAAAATTTGCCGAATATGTTTCTTAATTCATAATGAAGTTCCAAAGTAGAAAAGTTTGCTTTTCTTTATAAGAGAAATGGCTGTGAGATCTGAGGACACTGCCCCTCTTTTTTAAAAAAATTAAATAAATTCATCTAATACTTGATCTTCATATTTCTAAAAAGTGGAAGCCACAGTTAAGAAAAAAAATAGTGTTGTTGCCCAAATCTTCCTATTTTTTTATTTACAAGGTATAGCCTCCATCCTCGTCTGGATGTTTGTTTCCATATAGAGATACCTAGAGCTCTTAGGAAGCAGTCCTGTATTAAAACAAATCCACTTCTAAATGCAGAAGAGCCTGAGCTCTAGAGCACTTAGCAAGGCTCCTCCAGCCTCCGCACCTCTGCAGATGTAGCTTCTGGTGTAACAGGCTCAATTGCAGGCAGAACCAAGTGCGTCTTTCCTTATCAGTAACAGAGCCTTGTTTGTGAGTGATGCTTAGGTCTTCAATACTCCTGTACTGACACTGTTACAAGCTCATGTGAAGTATAGAAAACGTACTTACTTACCTCTGTTCCCAGAAGTGACTTTCTTTTTTTTTTCTTATTAAAATATAATCACATAGTTTCTCTCTATTCCCTTTTCTTGCTCCAACTCTTCCCATGACTCCCACACATGCACAATCCCCACTTCCTTCAAATTCCTAACTTTCTCTTCTTTAATTTTTATATACTATATAAATACATAAGTACAATCTTCTGAGTCCATTAAGCATTACTTGCATGTGCATAAATTCAGTGCCAATCACTTGACATTGGATAGTCACCTAGAAGCCCCTCACTGGGGGGAAGATGACCTCTCTGGCTCTCAGCATTCCTTAGTTGTCTGTTGTCCTTAGTAGAGGGATGAGGTCCCATGATATTTCTAATTGGCATGTTTATTGGTACTGTCATTGCTCAGTTCTTATTTAGGCAGCCATATTATTGAGGTATCAAAGATGTAACGTTCCTGTCATTTCTCAGAGACACAAACCCATAGCAGATTCCCTGATCTTCAGACTCATGTAATCTCCCATCTTCTGCAATGTTCCCTGAGCTGTTAGTTCAGTAGCTACATTGGAGATATGTCTACCAGGACTGAGCACCCATGATTAGTTGTTGCAAGGAGAAGTTTCTTTACTGAGGCATAGGATCCACATTTGTCTGTGAGCATAAAAATAAGTACTTAGAATGTAATAAAGGATTATGCTAAGTCAGTAAATCAGGGATAAAAAGTTCTTTAGACCATGGCCCCACTTGCTACTGGTTGGCTAGGTTTTCAATACCAGGCATGATTTCTCTGTTGTTTAGTGGGTCTTAGGTGCAACTAGACAGGGTTAATTTCCTCCAAGATAGAAGTTCCACTACTGAACCATGAGAGGTGTCTTGCCATGCTGGGCATTGTGTTTCATGGGCACCAAAGGTGGATAGGTCTATCCATTGCTTCCCTCCATTGACAACATGCATAGCACCTTCTGGAACTACGAAAGTTAGTTCTCCAGGAGAAGGCTCTTGAGTATGACTTTTCAATTGTTAGAGATAATGATCATCCAAAGTTGTCATCAACAAACATTTAACCTATGAGTGTCCTGTAGTTCATAACACTTATTCTTCTACTCACTCAACAACCTACTCTGGGAAAAGTACACTCCATCTTATATAAGCTCAACTGGTCTTGTAGAAGACCCAAGTTCGAGTCTCAGCACATACATGGTGGCTCATAACTGTCTGTAACTCCAGTTTCAGGAAATCTGATGCACCAATACACATTTCAAAAAGAAAGAAAAAAAATACAGACTAAAAAAGAAGAAGGGCCAGGCAATGGTGGCACACACCTTTATTCCCAGTACTTGGGAGGCAGAGGCAGGTAGATTTCTAAGTTCAA
>NW_022196894.1:57083935-57108113 GCF_008632895.1 Mastomys coucha | reverse complement strand
AAAAAAAGAAGGAAAGAAAGCAAGATTGAGAATTAACTATATGGCTTTAGGAAAGTTTTTTTATCTTAAAAAGAAAATGTTAGGCTAAATAATAAGTCAGCCCTTGATAATGTATGCTCTTTTTGTAGCTTATTCTTTCATAACCTTATCCTCCTTTTTTATAATTCTTTTTCCACCAGCTCCCTGGATTTTTTTCCATATCCTATGACAATGAGACTCAAGTTTTCTTACAGTCTAGGTGCCATGAGCTGCTCTGATTACTCCGTAATCAAGGGATCAGAAAGTAACTATAAAACAGAGCTTTCCCCAGAAGAAATATTCATGACAGTACAGCCAATGCAACATTTCCTCACACTTCCTCAAAAACACAGCTTTCAGAGGTCACAGAGCTGAAAGTCACCACTCTGTTGCTTGACTTAACAAGAGTCCACACCTGGTAGTGCTTGGAAGAGACTAGCAGATCTTGAGCTCAGTTCAATGGCTGAGAGACTGCAGCTGTTTCTGAATGAGTAGAGCAAAGGGTCAGGATGGACAGATCAGAGGTGACGACTAAGACGTGGTGTGTACCAGAGGAAAATATATGGATATCTAGGGATAATGTTTCCCTAGGGCTCCAGACATGAAAGCCATCAGAAGACAAGTAATGGTAACAACTGCAGCTACACAAGAGAAATACAGAAAAGAAGACTCAAGAGCTAACATGGGCAGAGCTGAGCATGTGGCTCAAGTCTCCTGAGATACTGTCTCTTTTACTTCTATGACTCAGAAGTTGTGGTGACGATGTTAGTATATTTTTGATGCGATCCTGAGTAATCTTCCAAGTCATTTGGTCTCAGCTTTCTTATCTACAGGATGTGTAACAGTACATATCTTTAAATGAGGTAAGCTGTGTTCTCAGCTCATATATATACTATATATGAGCTATATATCATATATATATATCTTCACCTTATTATGTGATATATATCATATAATACTATATATAAATATATATATACATATATATAGTCAGGGTTCTCTAGAGTCACAGAATTTAAGGAATGTCTCTCTATATTGAGGGAATTTATTGCGATGATATACAGTCTGTAGTCCAATTAACCCAACAGTGGCCAGCTATGAATGGAAAGTCTAAGAATCTAGTAGTTGCACAGTCCCATGAAGCTAGTTGTTTCAGTTGATCCTCTGTAAAAGTGGGGGTCCAACAGATATGTTGGCAAGTATGTGCAAGCAGGCAAAGAAGAGTGAGTCTTCCTTCTTCCAATGTCCTTATGGAAGTCTCCAGCAGAAAGTATGGCCTGGATCTGGGATTTTCTTAGTCCCAGGCTAACCTTGAACTCAGAGATCTTCTTGTCTCCTGGGTTTAAAGGCAATGCATACCTGAGCCTAAGCTTTTCGTGGCCACTATGCCTCAAAATCTCCATGCCAAGATCCAGATCGGAAATGTTCATCTTCCAGCCTCAAGATCTGGATGACAGGCGAGCCCTCCAATTCTGGAGTGTAGTTCATTCCAGATATAGTCAAATTAACAACCAGGAATAGCCACTACAGTCTCTTAAGTCTAAATCCCATGGAATGATGAAAATTGGACCAATGGGCCAGGAAGATGCTTTCCATTCAAGCATGAAGGCCTGAACTCAGAGCCCAAGCATATAGATAAAAAGCCAACTGTGGCAATACACATACGTGATTCCAGTAATGGAAAAACTTGGACAGGAGAATACCCCTCAATGCCACCCCTACCCCAACTCACTGGTTGGTCAGCAAGTCTCACTGAATTGGTGAGCTCCAGGCTCAGTGGGAGACCATATCTCACATAATAAGGTGGAGACCAATTGAGAAAGATTCTGATATTGACCTCTGACTTCTATTAGCATACACTCACATACATGCATATGAGCAAGTGCACATGCATGTAACACACACATACACACACACCTTAGCAAATGTTGACGAGTGCAGTAAGGTTAGGTATATATACATACCAGATTCATCATCACACTCAAGCCTCCAAGAAGTTACTTTTCTTCCTGTGTCTTTTACCAAGGCAAACATTGTAAGTTCTTACCATTTCTTGCCTCTACTCTCCTTCAGAGTTTCTATGGCAAGTCCTTCTAAAAGCAAAAGCTAGTATTGTCCACCGCTAAAACAATTTTCTTCTATGTTGAAGGTCTGAATTTGTATGCGTAAGTGCTTATTGTACCTCTGTTCACCACAGCTAAATTTTGGGAGCAATACAATTATCCATCAACAGATAAATAGATAAAGTAACTATGATTTTTTGACTATTAAGAAGAAAGTTAAATCCATTTCAGGAAAATAGATATGAGTGGAGATAATTATCTTAATCACATTATTGAAGTCAGTCTCAGAAATTCAAATATTTTCTGTTTTCTCTTATTCGTGGATCCCAGACTTTAAATAGATATATAAGTTCAGATATGCATGTATGACTTGAAAATAAATGTACGGGGAATACAAAACTGCTAATGAGAATATGTGCAGCAGCTACGAAGGGTAGAGAGTGTGGGGATAATACACTTAAAGCACAGGAAATACATGTATATGCAGTTGGCTTCATCAAACATGGTTCCCTGTACAGTAAATATATATCAACTAAAATATCATAATTAGTTGAAAATTAAAAATCTAAGTTTATAATATGAAAATATGTCGATGATGTAAGAGATAAATGTTTTATCCCTTATTCAGCTTCAGATATTTTTCCATCCACACAAATCCACTTCCAGTAGCACCTCTTTCAAGACCCCTTCTGCAAAGGTCTCCATGCCATTGAACACTCCCCTTCCCTAAGCAACCTTCCTGAAGCTGGACTAGGACCTACTGTGTGCTATCACAGACCCTGTTTTAGATAATATTTGCCATATTCACAAGCCTTTGACTACTGAAATTCGTGGTTTTATATGTGTGAGTAACTTTAGACAAATCTGGCCTTCCTGTGATTGGGTGTCTTAGCTATAAAATGACACTAAGAGCTGTAGCTACTCCACAGGTTTGTTTCAAAGATTGAAATCATAAACACATATCATTTGGTAACTACAATTTTGGAAATGGCACCCAAAAGCTCTCAACAATTGACTAGGTATTTTTCAACTGTTATGATATTGCTCTACAAGATGGGTTCCTGTTGGGTTTGACGCCAGGATTTCAAATGAGTTTTATGATATGTTAGAGAATTAAGGAAAACAAGGAAGTAAGAACTCTGTAGAAGATAGAGAGATCCATAAGGAAGAGATTTATGGGTCTCTTGATCCTCCCACTACCCACAAGCAAGGCACCAGCACTCTGCTGAACTCCGTAAGGCAAGAGTGTCACACAGCAATGCCACCTTCTTGCCACTCTCTGCTCTTAGAAAAAAAGCATCAGCACAGAGGGGGTTCACTGCTGGGCAGATGCCAAGTGGTCTGGATGTGTGGCTCAGAGCATTTCATGAGGTGTCTAGAAAGCCGTGGAAAACAAAAATCTCCTCTGGGGCTAAGAAGAAGAAGATGTGAACAAAAGTTGAGAAGTGTAATAAAGCTCAGGAAGAAGAGCCAGTCTCCTATCACCTGATTGGTCTAAGCAATCAACAAGATTCTAGATAGTGTCACTTGATAACATTTTTTTTTTAAAGTTACGATTGTGTTCTCTAGGTCTTCAAATGCTATCATGCTGTCCCCTGAGTCTATCAGAAGTAGCTATTCTAAATTTTATAAAAATATGTTCCTCTATCAAGATATCAAAAAATTATTTTAATAATTTTTGCTTAGCATTTACTAATAAGCATTTACTATGTTAAATGACAAGAATGAAAAATTCAGATGTGTAGTTCCTGCATTCATGTATATATAGCCTGAGGAAAAGCAATAGAAAAAGAAATACAATAAAAGTGATAGATCTAATAATAGAAGTGTGTATAAGAGGCAAAATCATTCAGAAGTGACGACTCATTCAAACATTATATTTTAGAAACTACAAAGTACTCTGTGTGTGTGTGTGTGTGTGTGTGTGTGTGTTATTTATTTATTGAGAATATTAAGTTTAGGGCCCGAATGAAAACACCAAAGTCAAATGAGCATGTGTAATAACAAAAGATAACATGGTATAAAATTTGAGAAGAGAACAATCTATCATGAAAATTGAAGGCAGTATCTGAGGAATAGTAAAGGACATCTGAAAGTCAGAAGGAATTAAATACAGCTCCTAGCTCTGCCACACATTAGCTATGTGAATCTAGACAAGTCTCCTTACCTTTCCCAGTCTAATTTTTATGATGTAAAAAGAAGCAATAATAGTAACCACCAGAGTCATTTTAAGTGATAAACAAAAGAAAAAAGTACAAGAACCAAGCACATAGAAAATATTCAGTAAAGGCCACCTTTCCTCTTAGCATGGCTTCACCTGCCACTGTTTTATTCTATGCCGCTTGCAATCACATCACCGACAAATTGACTCTCAGGCTCCCAGGGCACAAACGTTCTCTAAAGCCATTCTGTCCTATTTTTTATAATTACTTCCATAAGCTCTTCACAGTAGTTATGATTGATTTCTAGCATTTGTATCCATTCGTGTTTTACTAAAACATATAACAAAATGACTTAAACCCAGGCCTGCATAGTACCAAAAGCGGTCCAAAGAAATGAGAAAAATAATATTCAATAACGTAATATAAAATGGAGAGTAAAACATTAATATCCTTGCAGATTGATGTATTCTGGGACTAAGAGAAAGCTGTGAGTAAATGGCCTGCTGCTCAGGCATATGGACCTGAGTTTGAAACCCCAGCATTCTTGTGTGAGGCTCATATATGAAGTTCATATATGTGTGTGTATGAGAACACGAACGTATAACCCCAGTACTGGGATGGAAGAGAAACACATGGATCCCAGGGGCTTGGTGGCAGGCTAGTCTGGCTAAAGCTTCAAGCTCCAGACTCAGTGAAAAATCTCAAAATCAGAAGGTGGACAATGATAGAAGATACCTAAAGTCAATCTAGACTTCCTCATGGCCAAACACAGTAAGTTACACACACACACACACACACACACACACACACACACACACACGTATTACAGTCACCAAAAATACAGATGTGATCATAAGAAATTCTCTAAATACTGAAAAAGTTTGAACTTAGCAATTAAGAGAATCCTGAAGAAATATTAATGCTTCTTTTTTAACAACTTGTCTCTAACATAAATTCAGAATATTTTATAGTCATGTCAAATGATGTCAGTTTAAGAAGAAATTAAAATGGGATGTCAGTGTTTAAAAAAAATACATAAAAAAAGGTATGTAGATGGTCCTGCAACAGAATTCTTAAGATGATGATGTTAACATTAGCCATTTATATATTTTGATTGGGGGTGAATTTGATTGATGTCTATCTTTTAATATGTTTGATCCTCAGTTTCCCTGCATTTAAATTGGTAAAAAAATAAATCTTCCCCATAAATGATATAAGAACAAAGGTTCATGTGAATACCTTCAATCTTCTCTTCAAAAGCTAACCTATATGAATTCAGAATCGATTTTATTCCACATTTAGAAATTCATCTTAAGAGGGCTGGCAGGTAATACATTAAACTAGCAAAACATCTCCTTGGGTTTTTTCTCTTCTTTTTATTTGATATTTTATGTATATACATCTCTCAAGTGTTATCCCCTTTTCCAGGTTTCCTCTCTAGAGCCCCCCAATCCCATCTTCCCTCCCCCTGCTTCTATGAGAGTGCTCTCCCTCCCAACCACCCTCTCCCACCTCACCGCCCTAGCATTCCCCTACACTGGGGCATCAACCCTTCACAGGGCCAAGGGCCTCTCCTCTCATTGATGCCGGACAAGGCCATCCTCTGCTACATATGCGGCTGGAGCCATGGGTCCCACCATGTGTACTCCTTGGTTGGTGGTTTAGTCCCTGGGAGCTCTGGGAGCTCTGGTTGGTTGATATTGTCATTCTTCCTATGAGGTTGCAAACCCCTTCAGCTACTTCAGTCCTTTTTCTAACTCCTCCATTGGGGTCTCCGTGCTCAGTTCAAGGGTTGGCTTTGCGCATCCCTGTTATTCTTAACTCTTATGCAGATTTCTTTCTCAGGAGCTGTATAGGAAGTGGGAATTTAAATTTAAATTAAGTGAATTAAAATGAGCCCAGATCAAATCTTCAATCCCTCAGTCTTGTGAGCTACACCAGTGCCCATATGGAACACTTGTGCTACCACCTTATGGGACACTATCACCAACTTGTCCTACAAAGAGAGCCTCTCCCTCGCCACCTTTTGTACTCGCCATTGTAGCTTTTGCTGTTTTGAACCTTAGGACCTCTGGGGAAACAACTTCGTTGCCAGGTCCGTGTAAGACTAAGGGAAAACCCAAAGTCACCAAGCAGGAATGCAATATGTTACAAAGGGAGAAAAATGGGTTTTAAAAAAATCCACTGATCTTATAAAAAGGATGAAAAAGTGACCTACCTGTTTGTTGCATACAGTTTGCACTAAATGTATCCACATCATACTTCCTTTATGCTGTTGGCATCAGGGTTTAAGATAGTTGGGCAAGGGATAGAGAGATGGCTTGGTGGTTATAAGCATTAACTGCTCTTCTTGAGTTCAATTCTCAGCAACCACATGGTGGCTCACAAGCATCTATAATGGGATCTGGTGCCCTCTTCTGGTGTGAATAAGGATAGCGTACTCATACACATAAATATTTTAAAAAAAAAATAGTTGAGCAATGTTACACAGAATCAGTTTCTTAAGACTGTAATAGAACTTAAATTAACTACGTGTTCACCAGCTGTGTATGCTTACAGCATATTTTCTTCCCAGAAGGGGCAGCAGGTGCTACTGGGTTACCCGCAATTCCTCTTCAGAACTCTTGGGTATGCCTTTGCCTGGGTCCTGTGTACTCATCTTAAGTAGTGTTCACTCTTACCAGTATTTTGGTTTGTCCTGCTTGCCTATGAAGATGCTACATACATCTCGTTGTCACCAAAAGTAAGCACGTGATCTGCGTCTGTTTGCATTTAGGTTATTTTGTCCATTGAAGAAGGTTACAGACTTCCTGCTCCGATGGGCTGCCCACCGTCTCTGCACCAGCTGATGCTCCACTGCTGGCAGAAGGAAAGAAACCACAGGCCAAAATTTACTGACATCGTCAGCTTCCTTGACAAACTGATCCGCAACCCCAGCGCCCTTCACACGCTGGTGGAGGACATCCTTGTGTAAGATGCATAATGTTGGTACTTTTCCCCCTGACAATCAAAACTGCTTTCAGGCTACAAGCAAGAACAACAGAGAGAGGGAACCAGTTTGCCTTATTTGCTGTCCAACTATAGACCCTCTATAAACCTTATTATCTGATCAGATAAATTATTAATAATAAAGAGAATATGGAATTTTCACTAGAAAAAAATTTTCCTTCTTTTCCATCTATTTCTTGTCTTTCTGCATTACTTTATTTACATTTTCCTTATGCGGATCATATATATATATATACATACATATATATGTATATATTTGTACATTTATATATATGTATATATACATGTATATATATATTAAAGATACATACACACATCTATATGTGTATACATATATATATCTTTCTTTACTGATCTTTTTCTATCTTTATAAGTACAATTTGTGTGCATGCGTGTGTCCCTTTTCTATTTTCTTTCCATTCTATGTTCCATTCCTCTATTTGAAATGGCAAGCAAGGTAGGGTGATTTGTGAATCACCAAAAGTGAGGATGTTTCATGCTGGTCTGATCATACTCTGCTGTTGTTACTTTCCTCTCCTCAAATCAGAATTAGACAGGTGATGAGAAAATCAAGGCCCTTGTGCAGCATTTTATAACCTTCAGTACAACTAATATAATCCACTCCCCACTCTCTTTTCTCTAAAGAACAATGAGAAGGAAGAGGAGAGTGGAAGCAAAAACAATCCTTATCTAGGTCTGAAATATTGCACTTGAAGTATCATCGATGTCTTCCTTTAGACTGGACTATAAATAACCAAAGCATGCCTTCCTGAATTACAAGACAGCTACAGGATATACCACATTCAACTGTGGGTCACAGGTTCGAGTCAGAATGGGGTTTCAGTAACAATAAGAGTAGGTGATGTAAGGGCTAGTTGAAACAGGTCTCTTTTCACAGCAGAGCATGTAAGAGTTCACCTCTAAATCACTAATTGGCAGCTTCAGCAGAATGAAGCCAAGCATGAAATAGCTAGTGATTCAGGTGTTGCTGCAGCCAGTCCCCTCTGAGCAGCCCAGCACAGGAAACTGTAAAGAGGAAGCACAGAAAAGAAAGGCACTTTGGACTTCATCATTAAGGCAGTGGTCAGCCACTGAAGGATGTTTAAGCAAGAAGATGATATAATTACAGCGGTGCTTCTTGAAGACTGCTTGAGTGTTGATTTAGACTATGAATGCAAAACAAGGAACAAGATAGGAAATGGGACCATGTGTGTCTTTTTAGAAACCCAAGCTATCAAAGTTCAAGACCTAAATTATAAAATGAGAATACAGTTGAGATCAGGGGAAGAGAGAACGAATTTATTGTTTGGCAACATAATATAATGCCTCTTGATTTCCTGAATAAATATTGAAGGAAGAAGGAAAAAGTAGGTATTTTTCGGGCTTCTATTTTTTTTTTCTAAGAAAAAGGGAACAAGTTTTGAAGCAGAAATGAGATGAGTAGGAGCATTCTGAGTCAGAGATGCCCTCGGGATAGTAGAGTGAAAATTCCACAAGTTCGTACATATAGGTTGAATTTGAAGTTAAAAAAAAAATCTTTTGGATTAGAGAGATGGCTCAGCGATTAAGAGTCTATACTATTCTTGAGTCACTTTCTAGTTCTTACACAGGGCAGCTCATGATGTCCTAAATGTGAGCTTGAGAATATACAAGCCCTTCTGGCCTCCATGGGTTTCTACACTCCTGTGCACATCCCCTACACATAGACACTCATGCATATACATAATTATTTTTCAAATATCTAGGCTAGATGTCTATATTTGAAATTGACCAGCATATAGATTAAAACTGAAGGCATCAGCACAGTTAAGATAACCTATGATGAATGTAAAGAATGCAAATAAACAGAGGAAGAGAAGGCAGCTCTATAAAACAGCAAGATTTAAGAGATGATCCCAACATACAATAAGCAAACGAGATTGATAAAGAAGAGCCAGACTGCTGATGCAGGAAACAGGGATGGAGCCACATTATAAAAGCTAGATGAGAAGATTGTTCCAAGGAACATGATGCCCAAACCTCCACAAAGCTTCAGTAAACACACAGTGGAGTATGTCTGGAGGATTCATCAGTGAGGTACACAGGTTCATGAGCACCCTCAACAAGGACAACTTTTTATAAAGTTTATGAGACAACAAAGAGGGAATGCAAAGCCAAAATGATGATCAATCCATAGTAATAACTTTTTATTTCCAGAAACCTGTCTCATATACGCAAGATAAGTAGAGAAATTGATTCTTGGTTTTTTTTTTTTTTTTTTTTTTTTTTTTTTTTTTTTTTTTTTTTTTTTTTTTTTGCTTTCATAATTTCTTGAAAATACACTGTTCATGCTTTACTACTGAGAGAACATCATAATGAAAACGCACTACAAAGTAACTCTACCTTCGTGGAAGAGGGCATCACATCATGCCCTCTAAACCCAAATCACTTCCTCTCAGCTTCTTGTTGTAACACAAGATAAAAAGACTTAATGGTGGCCATAGCAAAACTGCATAACTGTAAAGAGTCTATCGTCATCATTTTCAACAGACAGAGCAGTTTCTTGACTGCATATTCAGACTGTGAATAATCATTATATTTATAAAATACTCAGAATCTCAAATCAGAAAAATGACCCAAGATAAATAAATAAATGAAATGGGAAAAGGATAAATGGTCAAGGCAGATGCAGGGACCAGAGGTCTGTGGCGAGATGATTGCCAGGCTCTGAAGAACCCACCACACACAGGCCAGGAATTGCATCCTTCATATAAAGTTGTCAGCTTGGTTTAAGTCCAAAATCTAATCTGTCTGGAACAAATATAAATTTTCATGAGTGATTTTTCTATCCTTGATCATGACATAGACACATGAACATTTTTGTTTTAATATATTTTTGCTTGAGAAACAAAATGAACCAGTATTCCCAGCATACTGTACCTGCAACTTGTCATTATTCTTATTATCACAGGACTTATAAAACACAGGATGGGATTGTCTTGTCTTCCACTGGCTGCAGACTCCCAATACCAATCCATACCATCTGTTTCCAGTCCCCAAGAATTGAGTCACTTTATTGTAAAGAAAAATCCTGGTTGGTTTAGTGTTTATAAAATGATGATAAACATCTCCACATGGAAAGCCTATCCATTCCCCCAAGTTCTGAGGATGCATGCCTGTCCCAGATTATTGTGGGAATAAGAAAAAGTGGCCATCATCAGTCTTTGCTACTGAATACCTCTCAAACCTGTCAGCTGGGAAGACAGTTCACTGCAGAAGAGTGCTTTGCTCTGCAAACATGGGCATCTATCTGAATCTGAATACCCAGCACCCATGTTAAAAAAACAAAAACAAAAAGAGTATGGCTGTGTGTGCCTATAGTCCCAGAAACAGAGATAGTGATAGTAGAAGTTTAAGAGTTTGCTGGTCAAGGAGCCAGCCAAACCAAAAAAGCAAGATTCCAATTCAAATGAGAAATCCTGTCTCAAGGCAGGAAAGCAGAAAATAATAGATTTGGTGTCCTATTCTGACTTCTACATAACGACACTTATGTGCATGCAACCCATGTGTACACATACATGCACATGTACACACACATTCACACATGTATACACATACACATGTGCACACATACACACACAAACACACATACACATATACACAGTGTATGACACACAGCCATTAGACTCTCCTTTTCTCCAGTGTCCCCAAACTCCCAGTTTCTCTCATTTCTGCACCAACACAGACATCACCCTTTCATTGACTACATCCCCATGGTTTTTATTCCACTATAATTGCCTTTTTCTCAAAAATTCACCTGAGAAATTTTTGCTCTTTTGCTTGACAAGAGTAATAAGTGGAGGTAAAATTAGGATGACTAAAGATAATGAGAAAGGCTATGAAACCCACAGTTTAATAGCTTTATGCTAGAAAATTAGAAATTTCATATATCCCATTGGTAGCCTTTCCTTGCCAAGAACTTAGTAGCTATAGGAAAGCTATTGATCCAAGGCTTTCAGGAATGGAAAGAGGGGTTCTCACTCTTGTCTTCTGCTGACATTCCTCTACCTGATACTTCCCATAGGCATATTCACATTTTGTTAGAGTTCCAAATACACTATTTGAAAAAGTATACGGACATATATGAGATCATGGTAATTTATATAAGAATGTCCTTAAATCCAAATAACTGCTAAATAGATTTTCAAAATTACCATCTTGATGGAGGCAAGCAACCTTCCATAAGTGCAATATCAATGTACTCTCATTAATGACTTTACATTTTCTCTCAAAGAGTTATTTGTGGTTGTCACATGGTACATAACCCCTGGTAGGATGGGACCAGCTTGAGATCAAGGTTACACGTATCAAGGTTACATTTGAAGCAATGCCTAGCTCTACTCTGTTCCTATCCCCATTTGTCCTCTCTGCCACATCTCTCAGGATCAACATTGTAGTCCCCAATTCCAAATAGATATCCTCCTATAGAGCCCTGGGATGTAACTGACTAGCTGAAGCTTAATAGTACAACGTTACCTGATTACCATACTTTGTCTATTCACTCTCTCCCTTCCCCTCCCTACCCCATCTTCCTGCATATTCATTATCTATCCTTTCCAAAGCTCCAGGCTCTGATATTTGCTAAGCATACTAGGTTGTAGCCAGCTAGCTGCACTTTTTGGCGAAGTTGCAATGCAATAGGAAAATAACATTGCTAAAGCTTAGTGTATATTATCAGGTCACTGGTATATCCCTTACCATAAGCAAGTCCCTAGCTTCAATGCCTACTATTGCAAAAAGAAAAAAATGAGGGAAGGAGAGAGTAAGGGGTGGGGATAACATTTCCAATTCTGTTCCAAGCCCTCTACAATCCACTGGCAAACAATTTTTCAGAATTTTGTGCTTTGTAAACATCAGTTCAAAGATGGTATCTAGGGATAGTAATACTTGCTCAGCTAGATGGTACTGATCTGTAATAATCAATTGGATCATCAGTCATGTTCTGCCCCAGCCAAGACACATTGTAAATATTCTCATTCTCACTATGCACTGTCTATGGTTGGGGATATTGTAAACTTGTGGTTCTTAAGAACTTTAACTACAATCTTCCCTAGCACACACAAGTGTGTAGTTGAATTTTCAAGCACTTGCTTTCCAGTGAATGAGAAATATAGAGAAAATAGTCAGACCAGCTCTGTAATGATTCTGCTTTGGAAAATGAGAAGAAAACCTAAGACCAAATAGTGCTATCATAATACATTCCATTAATAATTTTCAACAATGTAATATACAATTTTCCATCCATTTTCAAAAAAATTTTGACAATAAGGCCCAGGTAATATACAATCAACATCTACAAAATTGTTTATGTCCAAATATAAGTCATTGTGAGGGGCTTTGTTCTGATTTCTGTTGCTTGTACTCTGTTGATGTTTATCATACAGAAATAACTGTCTGGTCAAAACTGTGCAGACACTGCACAATAATCAGCTTTGTGGAAGGAAGATGGGATATGTAGCATTGATCAGAAGCTGTGAAATTCCTTCCTGCCTATTAGATCTAAACTGAATGAGCTACTGGCACAAGATAATTATAACACTGCCTATCTCTCCACATGGTAATGCTGACACATATCCCGTGCTGTAAACAGTCTCAGTGAGTGCTGCTTGTTGAGACTGTACTGTGTGCTAGTCCTTGTACCTACTGGGTACTATCATTACTTCTTTAAGTGTCACTACTGCTGTTCCTGTGTCTCAGACAAGGAAAGGGAGACTCAAGGAGGCCATTTGTCAAAAGAACACAAGAAGCAATCATGAGATTAGTAATGAAGTCCATCAACTCCAAAATCCGTGGTCACTCAGACAATGCAGTAGTGAATAATATAAAATCTCCAGATGTTTCTCCACCCTGCACTGTGCTGAACATATGAGTATATGAAAAGAAGGTACATTTTTATTTTTCCAGTTACATTTTTCGTTGGGCTGAATAAGACTTCATAGGTGAAGTTTATTAAAACCCCTGAAAGTATTTTGGTTGTAGCACAGCCCATCACCTTATTTTTTACCAAATAAATACAAAGATGTAAAGTGCATGCCCTCCCCAGGAAAGATAAAAAAACATATATCCTCATATATTCCCAAAGCATCCTCCTGCAATTTGCAGCCACTTGAAGAACACTAGTGGAGAACATGTACAACTACTATAATATACAGAGATGAAGGGAATAAGACACTAGTGGAAAACATGTACAACTACTATAATATACAGAGATGAAGGGAATAAGACACTAGTGGAGAACATGTACAACTACTATAATATACAGAGATGAAGGGAATAAGACGCTAGTGGAGAACATGTACAACTACTATAATATTCAGAGGTGAAGGGAATAAGACCAGAGCATAGTTCCAGAATTCCATCCTTGGGGTTTTCTGGTGCTGCACACACCTGTGTTTCTCCTTTCTGCTTGTATTGGCAGCATTACTGGCTGTCATGACTTTGTGCTCTCAGCTCAGATACTGCTGTTGTTGTGTGGTGCAGGGGACCAACACCACAAGGATAGGGTAATGGCCACTGCACGGGATGTAGTGTTTGTTTTCATTCTTGAGTATTTTCTCAAAAAAGGAGTCTTTCTTTGAAGCTCAGTGACCTATTATTCTCTCTTTAGGGACCATGTGCTGGGTATTCTACTCAGAATTGTGAGAGATTATTTTAAAAGCATTATTCCTGCCATGCATTTATCTCTCCAAGTGTTCACAGTTATAATTTTTATTATTCCTCTATGTGTTTACCAGTTATCAATCCTATTATGCATATTAAATAATTTTAACAACTAAAAACAGAAGAATTACTAAATAAAATTTAAAAAGTTAGTGATCACAGTAATCTAACAAAAATCAGTGATTATACTGTAAATACTATTCATTACTCATCCATAGGCACTAGGTAGAGGCAAGCAAGAAACATTACATGTTTCTAAGCATTTGATACTTTAGTATACTTTGAGTCAAATCATGCTTTAATTTGTAGCCTCAAAATTATTTCATCAATTAGTGATCAAGTTAAATAATAGGCTCTATTGAAAAGAATGAAATCTTGGATAATTGAAAAAAATGCAGAGTAAAACTTTCTTTCAGAGATGGGTAGTGCCTATATTCGAATGTTGGTATATGAGTTAACCAGGTATAGAGAAGAGCAGCCACAGAGTCATGGGCACTTTCTGTGATGTGGTGATATTCCCCAGCACTGAGAGTCCAGATGTGAGTCACTACTCCCAGCTTACAACACAGGCTTAATGTGAGCTTCTGGCTATGCTATGAAGATGTTTCAGATGAGCAACTCCACTAATCACCAATGACCAGCGATTTCCACCATCTCAGCAAAAAAAATAGACTGAATTTATCACTGTGCGGGTTTGATAAGAAAGGGCATTTATTGTTTATTAGGCAATGTTCTAGAAAATTCATGTGAGGATAGTAGTGCCCAACTCTGAAAACCAGAATATAGCAGCATTTTTCAACTTCAGTATAAGATAAAGTATAAGATAAAATTCCTGCACAGCAGCCATGAACAATGTGGAACCCCCGACCTTCCTAAATCAAGTGCCAGGCCAATTGCAGAAAAGGCCAGGGAGTTAACTAGGTTACTAACTGGGTGTGTGCGAGAAAAGAAATTAGGACATTACAAGAATTTGGGAGCAAATGTAAATGCTTTTCAGTGAGGAGTTAGGCCATTTCAGTCACTTAAAGAGTGTTTGTTTTTCCATCATCTTTCTATATTAATGACATAAACTTAGCAAATCACATTTCTATTCACCAGTTGCATGAAATTGTGAAACCTTAAGAGCTACTCCAGTGTCATCTCAGTATAGAGAATGAGACTTATTCGACTTTACCTGTGCATCAAGCAGAGTGTGGACTACATGTCGAGGTGAATGTCTTTAATCCCAGGACTCTAGAGGCCCAGGCAAAAGAATCATGAGTTTGAAGCCAGGCTAACCTACATAGTGAAATTCTATTTCAAACAAAGAAAATAAGAAAGGCATAAGAATATGAAGGATATGTCAGTTCAACTTATTTTTGTTCCATTTTTAAAAAATTCTCTAACAGGTAATTGCAGTTATTAGAGCCATAGTGTTCTAAAATAAGACATTCACCTTTCTAACCTATGGCAACTCATGCTAACAGTCAATAAGGGTGCCCTAATCCTTTGAGAGTTGTTGGACCGTGGAAGCCTGTGTTCTGGTTGAGCGAGGCTTACTCTGGAGACCCAGTAGAAAATTCTACAAGGAAAGGAACAGTGAGCTATGCCCCCAGACATTAGGCTGCTGACACCATGAGCCCTCACTCCATTATCCTGTGGCTATCTATCAATCATGTAGACAATGCCCCAAAGCTCCTGGTATTCTGGCTATGCTCCACCCACATAGTCACCTCACTACAGCCAAGTATGCCCCGCCCCACAGTTACCTGAGAACAGCAAGGTAGCCCAACCCATTATAAAAGGGGCTGCTTGGCCCCTCCTCTCTCTTTTAAACTCTTGTTCTTACTCTCACCTCTTGCTCCCTCTCCTCTCTTGCCCCCTCTCCAGGTGGCCATGGACGGCCTCTGCTTCTCTACCCCTCTCCCTCTCTCTGCCTTTCTACAGTAAATGCCTTAAAACCATGGACTGCCTCCTTTTATCTAGACTCACCATGCTGGAGCAATGGCTTAGGCCTTTCACTAAAGAGCCATGTCTAATCTCCCGTAGGAAAGCCTTCCAGGGTTTCCAGCCTCCAGGTTGGATCAAGGACTCTCGCCCACATGAGAACCACGTAGTACCTTCTCTCCCCAACACCCCAGCCCACACACACACCTTTTCCTTTTGGCCCAGGGCCACTGCCACCCCGAAGCCCCCACCTATTCCCAGCTCTTCCTCAGTGTCCAGTGATGTCCTGCGATGCCCAAGAGCTAGAACCTGTCGTGTTCTTGGCCTCTGTGAGGTCCAGGGACCCAGACTGCTCCCTCCCACCCCCGCAGAGACCGGGGTTAATGGCTTCCCACAGCCAGACCCAAACAGCCAGACTTGGAGAGCCCTCAGCAGTCTAGTTTGCCTGCCCAGGGTCTCTGGCAGGACACAGGTCTCTCCTACCCCTTTATCTACACACCTCCCAGCACCCTACAGAGAGTCTGTTAACTACAGCAGTATTTCCTAAGAGATAATCTATAGACACCAACTAGGTAATTCAAGAAAGTTATGCAGAACCTAGTTTGAATTACCTTACATATTCAGAGTGTATGTCAACAATTGGAAATTCTGAAGTATGCTGTCATTTAAAAAATCTAGTTAGTATCTGCATCTGTATTAGGGGCTTGCAGAGCCTCTCAAAGGACAGCTATACCAGGTTCCGATCATCAAGCGCTTCTTGGCATCAGCAATAGTGTCAGGGTTTGGTGTCTGCAGATGAGATGGATCCCAAGATGGTCTCTAGACGGTCTTTCCTCAGTCTCTGCTCCATTCTTTTGTCCCTGTGTTTCCTTTAGACAGGAACAATTCTGGGTTAAAATTTTTAGATGGGCAGGTGGCCCTATCCCTCAACTGGAGGCAGTGCCTATCTAACTTGAGGAAGTCTCTACAAGTTCTATCTCCCCTCTGTTGGGTATTTCAGCTAATGCCGTCCTCACTGGGTGTTGGGAACCTCTTGCTTCCCTGGTACCTGAGAGTTTCTAGTGGTTCCCCTCCCCATACTAGCAACACCCCCACACACACTGCTACATATTTCTATTCATTTTCCTGACCCTCCTGTCTCTTCATATACCTGATTCCTCCCCCTCATCTCTCCGTCCCAGGTTCCCCCAGGGACTAAAACACCAACCAAAGAGTATTCGTGGATGGGTCTTCAATTTCCCCCTGAGAAGTTAATGCTCACTCCCACGTATATTTTATCAGAAAGGTACCAGAGTTAGATAGTGTGCATAAACCCAGATATTCTCCCTTCATAGGCTTAGACAGCTGCTTCTCCATATTAACAGATTCCAGTTCCAATTGGCATAATTAAAATATTGATGGCAAAAGCTTGATGAAATATTTAAAATAT
Organism: Mastomys coucha; assembly: GCF_008632895.1. NCBI lineage: Eukaryota > Metazoa > Chordata > Mammalia > Rodentia > Muridae > Mastomys > Mastomys coucha. The sequence continues at coordinate 57,090,807 of NW_022196894.1, read as the reverse complement.
TGATGTTCAAATTATGTATCTACAGATATTTTCATTTATTTCAAAAATATTAAGAACAAAATTATTAGAAGTTGGGCTAACTTTCAGTGTCTAATAAAACAGTTTAGTCATTTACTTGTGGTAGGAACATTTTTTATTATTTAGTAAATATGGATTTGAATCAAAACATAAGTATATTTTTAAAGGTCATTAGTGCTTAACTAGATAATGTAAATTTTGTATCTAAGGCTATTTAAATAATACATTTGTTATAATGCATCTATTATTATATAAACAATTTCCTATCAAATATTTTTTATAAACATCACAATATTTCCATGTTCCCGTGTTGCTGCTCTGTTTGATGGGATAAACCTGGGAGACTGGAACCTCAAAGTGAGGCACACAAAAGTATCATGCAATAGCCAGCTTTATTCAGGGCATCAGACAATTTCTATTCTGAGGGTATTCTGAGGGCTAAGCAAAGTCAAATGAGCAAAGCAAGGTCAAATGAGCAAAGTTCACTTGAGTTCAAGTATATAGTCACAAGGACCAAGTCACATGAGTTTAGGCTTTTATAATCAGGAGGACAGCTCATGCTAGGAAACATTATTCCAAATAGTAATGGGTAAGATGACATAATCTAAAGTAAACCTACTCCTATTACCACACTTGGGAAGGCTGTGAATAAATCCAGGTTATAGAGGAACAGTGGTCACAAAGACTCTTGTTTCCTTGCAGTTTGCTCATGAGCTCTCAGATATCTCCTAACACAGCTTCAGGCATGGACTGTGTGTTCTGGCATTCCCATAGAAAAAATACTACAGTGTTTTACTAGAATGGTATAAGTGCAAACTCCTGAGTTATTTTAGTATCATTTTAAGATTAATTCCATTGTATTCCTGCCAACTTTAGCTAGTATGTGTGTATGCTATTTATAAACATATATGTATGCATGTATTCATACATATCTTTCCTAGACATTCCAAAATAATGCCTTTACATTATTCTTAGTCTTAAACTGTAAAAAAGTTCTCAATTAGAGTGCTTGCATAGACTTTAAAAACTAAATTGATTACAATATTACTATTTTAATAACTATCAATACTATATTCCTTGGCTTGTTGACTCATACTTGATTGATTTTTGCTTTATTTTATGGCTTCATATCTATGTTTTGAGCTAAAATACTCATACATTATACCTGCATATATTTATGCAAGTAAGTTCTGTGATATCAGAAATTATTTTTAAATAAGAATATTATTGTTGATTGTTTAAAATACATAACTTGAAGTTTGATCAATGAATTCACCATTAAAAGGAGAACCATAAGCCGGGGAATTGGGAGGCAGAGGCAGGCAGATTTCTGAGTTCAAGGCCAGCCTGGTGTACAGAGTGAGTTCCAGGACAGCCAGGGCTACACAGAGAAACTCTGTCTGGAAAAAACAAAAAATAAAATAAAATAAAATAAAAAATAAAAGGAGAATCATCCCAGCAAGTATGGGGCATGTAAAAGGACAGAGATTGGTAAGAGGTCAGAGATGGTCCACATGAAAAAGTTGCTACTCGTCAGGCCTACATGGTGAGCACACTAGGCTCCATCTCTCAAAACAATTTCATGAGAGAGAAAAAAATAAAAACTACATAGAAAAAATGTTTTTTTTTCTAAAGGTCTGTCAATAATTCCCATAGTGGAAAAGTAAATTCCCATAGGAAAAGTAAAAAATTATCGATTTGATAAAAAAGAACTTGTTCTAAGTACTTGCTGAATAAGACAGAAAAGTATAGTTCATTTAAATAGAGGATAAAAAATTCGATTCAAGAATATTGTAAAAGGTGTAAATAAAAAACGACCAAGGCAGGCTTCTCAGGCTTTTAAATGCTATGCTTCATTCCCTGTAGAATGCCAGAGTCCCCTGGCGATGGTCCTGAATACCCACTGTTTGTCACAGTGGGTGACTGGCTGGATTCTATAAAGATGGGGCAATACAAGAGCAACTTCATGGCAGCAGGTTTTACAACGTTTGATCTGATTTCACGAATGAGCATCGAGTAAGTAATTCTAAGCTTGTTGTTGTAATTAGATGTTGTTCTGCTCATGGATTGCACATTCACACTTCCAATCAAGAAAACCCTACCCAAGGTTTTCTGCCATTGGGACTTCTTCTGCCATTCCTGATTATCATTCTGATATAAGTCTGAAGTTACTCTTTCAGCCAATATTCCTTTTAAAGAATGTATGTAATTTAAGTAACTTTTTGACATTGTTGTGTTTCAAAATTGCATGTTGATCTTATTTACATCATAGACATTATATGAACACAGTGTCTGTTGCCTTGGTAAGTTGTTGGTCATATATACTAGTAATGCACAATCAATTTATACTATCGTCATTAAATCACTCTACTATTACCGTGCCACTTTAGGATCCTTCTATGTATTATCATGGTCAGACATCTTCCATTGTCTCAGATATCATCATCTATTACCTACATCCAATAGAAGAGCTCCAAATGTGGATTGAAATATTATAATAATTAGTGGAGCCATATGAAATTATTGTCATCTTAAGATGGCAATGCAGTTTCTTATGGCTCAAAATAATGATGGTTTTAATATCAAATATTGGATTTATTCTTATTATTTCTCATATATTCACAAAACAAATGCAGAGAATAATGTAACAAATTCTGTTATACCTACCACTAAGTTTGTGAGATAATCCATTCCTAAAACAGTTGAAGCTCTATATGTACTGCACTTCTGTCACATCTCCTAACCCCATCCCAAAGTCATCACTATTCTGTATTAAATGTTTATTAGTCTATGAATATCTTATTTCTATATTTCATATAAATTTTAAAATTCATATAAAAGGTTATATATTATTCTTGCTTTTTTTACCCAGCTTTGAGATTCCATTGTGTTAATGCCTATAAATCTAGTTTATTAGTTTGGGTTTTGTATGGAATTTTCTTGAATGTCTCACTATTTTTAAAACTTTTATTAGTACAAGTACTTTTGCATTGTGTAATTTTTGTTTGTTTGTTTTGTTTGTTTTTCAAGACAGGGTTTCTCTGTGTAGCCCTGGCTGTCCTGGAACTCACTCTGTAGACCAGACTGGCCTCGAACTCAGAAATCTGCCTGCTTCTGCCTCCCAAGTGCTCGGATTAAAGGCGTGCGCCACCAATGCCCGGTGCACTGTGTAATTTTTGTATTGATTTTTTTACGTCTTAAGCATAGAAGTACAGTTGCTATAGGGTTAGAATATATAGTGTAGACTATGCATATTTCCACTTTTATTTATTTCTACAAAATTGCTGTTTTGCTTAATGTCATTTTTTTTCTTTGGATTACAAAATAGCTATGATCTGAATGGATCATGCTCACATTGTACCTCTACCCTACACACTCAGCATTTTCTATGACTATTGTAAATTTGTATAAGTACTTGAACTATAAATAGCCATGTATCTACAGAGATATAAACATTTTATCTGGATATAATTATTTTCTTTATATCATTGAATTTAATATTACAGTATATTTTATGAAACCAGGAAGGAAATATAAAACTATTGGTATTCATTTATATGACTGCTTAATAATTAACCAACATAATTTTGTCAAATGTGACATGGTACATGTTTAACGTAGCTATGTCTTCATTTTCTCTGGCTTGTCTTTATTAATTCTAGATGCTCAAAATCTCTCTCTTCCTCTCTCTGCCCCTCCCTTTCCTTCCCTCCCTCTTCCTGCTCTCTCAGTGATATTAGGCGAATTGGAGTCATACTCATTGGACATCAAAGACGAATAGTCAGCAGCATACAGACTTTACGTTTACATATGATGCACATACAGGAGAAAGGATTTCATGTATGAAAGTACTATAAATACCTGTATCTTGTGCCTCAGCATTTCTACAAAGAAAGATATTCCCTCTACGACTCGCTCATTCTTCTGATTCTCCAGACATCCCTTCACCACCCACAGTCTCCTGTTCAGACTCTGGCTGCACACCTTATGTTTATGCTTCCACCTTGGATTTCAGTATCATGCTACACAGGTCCTCTCTGAATAGCCTGCAAACGAAACTCTGGCCCACTGCAGATTATCACTGCATAATGATAAATAACTCAGCATGAATGTGTAACTTTGTATAGAAATGTTTGGGAAGTGTTCATGGACTTAATCTAAAGGAATTTGTCCTTAAGTGTGGCATCTTCAAAGATGTATGTGGCGTTTGATGATAGATAAGAAGAAAATAGCTGACCATTCTTCCATGTTTTGTGATCGAGTAGCTTCCAACTTCACATACTTCTTTTTCAATAGTTTTACTCAACTCTGCAGGTTTTGCTGTTGTTTAATTTTAATGACTTAACTGTTGGTGCCTGATGTTGATACAATGACTTGCAGAAATAATTAATGACTCCATGTAGTGCAATTGTGTCTGGTGTGACTACAGTTATGAAGGGCATTGTTGGGGAGGGAGACAGACAGAAATACTGTGCTTTTAAATCTTCTAAGGCTGGGTTTGTCTATATTTTTTAATTAACTTTATAGGGTTCTACACATTTCATAGTAGGTGACTGTTTAGAGGCTTTTCCCCCCTCTAAGTTTTTTTACTAATTGTACTGTATTTCTCTAGTATGTTCCAAGAATCACCCTTGGAAAGACCAAGAGTGAGTCCATTGCTCTAACAGCTTTCATAGACGGATGCATGGAGTGAACAGTGGCTGTTCCCTTGGATTCATCTTCACAAGTTTGAAAAAAAAAAAACAGTTATCAAAGCATTGAGAAAGTTAATTGTTCACAGGACTTCTTTGAATAAAAGGTCTAACACAGTAGCCATAGATTTAATGGGAAATGGTTTACTTAATTTAGGACATCTTACAGTGGCCCAAGGTAAGAAATGTCTTTTGTTCAATGATAATTGGTTTATTTTCCAAATTTAAAAATTCCAATATTTTGTTCACAAAAATAAGTTACATGGACATGCTGAACTGTTTTCCAAATCGTCTAAGAAAAGATGGATATCATAAACATGATATATACAAATCTCACATTTAAGCATATATATATGCTTACACCATCTGTGTGTGTGTGTGTGTGTGTGTAATTGGTCTATTGTAGTATATAAGAACACATCTGAGATGTGTTGTCATAATCACCTCTGAAGCTTGCAGCAAAAGAGCAAATATATTTTTCAAGTGAACTTGTCAGCTTCTCAAAATAGAGTTCTTTTTGAAACAAACTCAGTGATAAAATCATCTGCTCCCCATGAAACTACAAAAACCATTGTGATGAGTGAAGAGTGAGCCATGTATTGAGGGAAGAAAAATGCAGAGCAGGTTGTCTATCAACACAGATTTGGTGAACTAATTTTTATGTGATATCAAAGACAAAGGCATCCCTCTCCACATCCCCAGCCATACTGGGAAAGGGCAAAGCTATTTCTACTTAAGGAACCTCAGTTCCCCTCTTATTCTTGCTTGTAGGATTTTCTTATTGTCCTTTCATACTGGATCCTTCCAATCCTTTTCTTTAGCTGATCAATCTCTTTCTCTTTTTGCCCTTTTTCATTCCAAAAAAAGCATGTATAGAGAAAAAGGATGTCTTTAGAGTATTCTTTAAGTATACTGAGAAGGGAAAAGTGGACATTCCATCACTTTTAAGTAAGTGAGTCAGAAATAGCTAACAACATATTCCAGCCACCTACATGCATGGCCATATGTCAATCATAGACTCTCTGCAGTTTGCTTGATGCATTTACACAAATCTGGACACATTTAGGGGAAATATAAAATTTCCATATTTATCTGTATTTAAATATCTATTAAATGATAACAGATGTAAACAGATGATTAAATTTATTAATCATATATATTTATTTATTTTTATAATACAACAAAAAGGTATTTAGAAAAAATAAGAAATAGAATAATATGCTCCATCATAAGACTCTGTCAGCAGCAACTGTATGCCTTGATGAAATCAATTCTATACTAGTATTTAACAGTCTGGGGAATTTCATTCAGTAACAGCAAGATTTTTTTAAAATGTTAATTATTTTCTTTCAAAATTCTAATGATGTGATTCTATTTTTAATTAATTTGTATTTCCATCTTATGTCTTTTTTGACATGAGATATTTAGAACACTTTTTATTCTCTCCCCACCCCAATATCCTCATCCAAGCTTTATAATTTACCAAGCTATGAGTATGATAATATTAAGTATAATTGTGAACTTCATCATGGACAGAACAAGGAAGAAATATGTATACAGTTAAACAGAAATATTAAAATATAGCAAGACCTATTTCTTTGCTGTTTAGTGGTCATGCACCCTATGACCCAGGAGGAAGTAAGGTCTGGGTATAATAATAATGACTAAAATAACAAATTCAGTTGGAAATAAATATTCTGAGATTTGCTGGTGCCCATGTACAATAATTAAATGTATTTGACACATACAAGAATAAAATAATTACCCCAAAATAAATTAAAGACTCTCATAATTACAGTTAGGAATAATCTCTTATAACTAAAATGTGCATATACATTATATACTTGCCTTTCAGAAATCTTAATAGATTCTAATGAGTGAATTTTGGGGATTTTAAAAATTGTACCATGTAAATTTTTTATCTGTTTGATGATCAACTCCTGGTCTATAGCCAAAAAATGTAAAACAATGTACAATCAAGAAGAAAGGTTGGGGGTGCGAGAGAGATGGCTCAGCGGTTAAGAGGTCTTAACCACTCCTCCAAAAATCCTGAGTTCAATTCCCAGCAACCACATGGTGGCTCATAACCATCTATAATGGAATCTGATGCCCTCTTCTGGTCTGTCAGAAAATAGCTACAGAGTACTTATACACAAAATAAAG
>NW_022196894.1:57050068-57083925 GCF_008632895.1 Mastomys coucha | reverse complement strand
AGGAGGAGGAAGAAGAAGAAGAGAAGAAGAAAAAAGATGGGGTATTTAAATCATTCAACTAAAAAGTATCTTAAATGTTGACAGCATAACAGGAAGCAAGCATTGCAAAGCTCCCCTCTAACTGTTGACAAATGTGTTGTGCATGCTATAGTCACAGATTTATTACCTTGGGTATTGTTCCTTAAAATCTACCTAGCTACAAATTGTATAAGGCAGTCACAACTCTAAAGCTCACAGTCCGTAATAGAAAAGAAAGCCAAATTTAATCTGGGAAAAGTTTTTATAAAGTTCTCTATAGCAGGGATAGTGAAGAGGAAATTGCTATCACCCAGCCTGTGTCCTAAATGTCTACTTTGATATCTTTCTCCATTAAATTTACGTTCTGTGAGAAAGTCAGTTAAACTCTCGACATATTTTTAACCAGTATTGTCTTTTTTCCCTCTTCCTTTATTACATTTTTAGTTTCTCTGTTTTCTGTTTAAATTCCCCATCCCATCTCTTTCTGTCTCAGGTTCTATCAATACTCTCATTATATCAACATAGGGAAGCACAGCAAGTCTCTAAAGGCCTAGTAAATTTCCCTGGAAGGGGCTGGATGGCAGGGCATGTTGCAAACCTTTAAAGCTTTGATAGGTTGTGTCTTAGCATGTGAATGGGAGCTTCAAGTCAGAGATTGTGGGCTCTGACTCTGCTTAACAGAAATTAACAAAGAAATTTCAAAGTGCAAGATAATTATTTTCTGCAGCTTCAGTTAGCCCAGGAAGTCTAATATTAAATAAAAAGAGATTAGTATTTTAAGAATCAAATGCTAACTTATAGGAAATCTGTGTATTTATCCAGAAAGGTGGTTCAAAGCTGATGCATCACTTCTTATATTAGGATCACCTTAACTTTCACAACTTGAATGTCATGCATATTTTGATACTTTTCTTTGAGAGACTCTAAACAATAGAGTCATAGACTGGGTACAACTGGGGACACTCTTTTGTCTTTCAGACAATGAGGTCATATGTTTTCTTTTTTATAATCAATATTTGCAACATCCTTTATCGTTTTTATAATGTTCAAAAAAGGATACATTTTATTTGCTATAGTTGAACAAATAGTTGAACAAAACAACATGCCTCTTATACATACAAGTATTTTGTTTTCACAAAAATGAATTTAAGTACGCTGTCACTGGCTTCCACTGATCCTCAAGTTTATCTTTTATATATTGGAGACTCCTTGCAATTTGCTATGGTTCCTCTACCATAGGGGATTAGATCTTGCTGTAGAATAAAAATAAACACACAGGAACTAGCCACGTGTGAATTGCATTTTCAATCCCCTTCAGAAAGAGATATTTTGTCTCTTGTTTAGTAGAAAGAATCATGCTTGTAAGTTCTCTAAGATACTCTCATCAGAAATCAGTCCATATATGAACTCATTTCTCACATAGCCTTTAAAAACATCATTTTTCTTTCAAAGCAAACCTGAAATTTTAATCTCTCACATGAGCTGATTTTTCTAGCAAATGTAACAATATGAACTTCAAAGCTTGCATAAAATCGTCTCAAATTCAAAAGAAGTGATTAACCAGGACTAGATCTAACAGAGCCACAGGGAAGAAAAACCATAGACTGCATAAACTTAAACACCTCATTTTCCTCTTAATGTTCCCTTAAAACATCAAGAATTAGTGTTTTAAAGATTTACTAGAAAAACAGTAAGGTTTTATTATAAGGATAAAACAGTAAGGTTTTATTATAAGGTTTTATTATAAGGATTATAAGGATACATGTTTTCTGGGAATAAAGTTGAAAAGGTTTAGGATAGAGGTCATCTGGGTGTATTTAATACTGAGTAGTATTTAGATTCTTATACTGAGTAGTAGTTAGATTCAAGTAATCATTAGTTCAAATTATTTTGAGCATCCTCACAAGTTGGTTAGAGTTATATACAAGTCTTGAGTTCTTTGCTCTTGAAGCAAGTGTTTTTTGTTTGGTTGGCAAATTTCTCATTTAAAGTCACAGAATATATCTAAATGTCTAGCTTTTGAAGTTGTTGCATTTTAAAATGAAACAAGTAAGTTAAGAGAACTAGAATTTAGAAGGGAGGAAAAGGACACCTAAATAAACTTCAGGTTTTCAAAAGAGAATTTGACAACTTCAAAGCTTGTGCATGTCAATTGTGTCAAATCCCTTCTTCTTTATTATAGTTAACACTTGCCAAATCAAAGCAATTTTTAACAAAGGAATGTCCTTGCTTAAATTGCTACACCCATTTGTCACATTGCTATCTTTTCTTCAACAGGGAATATTTGTTTCATAGTGAGAAAATCTCAAAAGTAATTCTCCTACCCTTCAGTACAAGTTTTTTGTTTTTGTTGTTGTTGTTGTTTGTCAGAGGAGATAGAATAGCAAAAGCAAAAGAAATTTTACTTGGAAAAATGGGATAAAGGGTGATGCTTAATTATAATATAGAGAATTGTGCATACAGGGTGGAGTTGTATATGTGTGCTACATTCCCAGGCACATAGCTTCCAGCTTTGTAGTATTGGCATACAAGGTACTGGTTAACTATACATTTATCCCACGAGTTCTAAATTCGAACAGTATTTATTCTATCATGATAGTCTCTCAAATAACATGTCTGTCCTTATCCATGTTTCTACATCGTTTTTATCTTCTAGTCACTTATTTGTCACAACAACATTTTTAGTCGGTATGTGCATCAGAACAATTGAAAAGTGGGTAGCAACTCTACTTCAGTAACACTACTCAACTGGCATCAGGATCCCTGTTTCATTAGTCCTCATAGAAAGGAAGATGAAACTTTGTCTCCAGATAGTACATGATTATAAAGAAAACTCTGGGCACCTAAGAACCGTTGTTGTCTATATATCAGATTTTATATGTAGTCATAATTGTTTTTATAAGTTACCCAAGAGCTTATCAACTATGTTTGTGGTTTTGTGCTGATATTCAAGCCCAAGCCTTGCCACAGAAGGCAAGAACTATACACTTGCTCCCCTCACCCACTGCTGGTATATGCATTTCAGGACAAGTTTGTCTGTATTTGCAGTTCGCACATAAGATACTCTTTGGTTTTCTGTCTTCTAGAAAGAGCCAGTATCATTTTTAGTGTTTTAAATCATGACGAATGATGTGAAAAAGAAGCCAATTCTTAAAACAAACCATGAATGTCAAGATTTCACCTGAAATGCTCCACTGTTTCTGCGATGTCTTGAATCTTTTCTATGTTGAGTTATTTGTAGAATTGGCTGTCTGTGTTCTGGACAGAGCTTGATTCCACATATTTTTCATTTAGGTATATCTTTACTTAATCTTAAAAGATATAACACTATTAATTCTATGGCCTCAATTTACCATGGGTAGTAGCATTTGCTCCTCCTAATTCACGTACCAAGATAGTCTTATCAAAGCCATGATGACATTTTAACTGGCATGCTTTATCTGTTGCCATATATTTGTTGTCCTTTACTAAAACTGCTTAAAATAAGGTCTTTAGAAACTCTAAAAAATAAAACCAGTAGCCACTCACTGGCTAAGGAACGTGTAACTGAATGAGCTATATTCCCATCAAAGAGGTTGATGTGATTATTGTTTAAAACCAACATGTTCTCATATCATTGATATGATAAATACATTCAAGGTTTCGTTAAGACAATGCTAAATATTATAGACAATAAATGAATAATAGGGTTTAATTTTTTTTCTGCACTATATGGAAAGCGTTTAGTGTACATAATGTTTTTCATTAGAGTTTTTAATATGTTCTCTCTTCCTATGCTGTGTATGTGTGTATATGTATATATATGTGTGTGTGTGCATATATACATATATATACACACACATATATGCATTTCTTTAAAGAACATTATATTAATATATTGATACTATGCAAAATCTCATTTACTTTTTATAAAAACATGGAGCTTCCATTCAATTTTATGTTTTGTTTTAATTAGTCCATTAAGAGTAAGTAGAAAATAGAAATAAAACTTGAAATAGTAGCATTTGGGGGCATAGGGGTACAAAATTAGAGCCGTGGTAACAGAAATGAATATGAAGAACACTTGATTTTAAAGATCACCGAGTGTGTTTCCTTTCTGATATCATATTAATCATTTTGCTAAAATGACCCCTAGATTGTGACATTGAAAACATGTATATAGAATATAAATGCCTTTGAGAGATTTTTTTTCCATGAGTTTAGTTTTCATCTTGTGTGTAAGGAAAATATCAACCTTTACATTTTGTTTTGAAAGGGTAGTTTTTTTATTATATAAACAATGTTCTGCCTGCATCCCGGAAAAGAGCACCAGATCCCGTTACAGACGGTTGAGAGCCATAATGTCGTTGCTGGGAATGGAACTCAGGACCTCTGCAAGAGCAGCCAGTGCTCTTAACCGCTGAACCATCTCTCCAGCTGGAAAGGGTAGTTTTTAACTAGCAATGCTTGTTAAATTATAGTTATTCTTGTTGCAATGACCTCATTTGTAAAAGATTACAAGCATAGTATTAACTACAACATTAATAACAAGTATTACAGATCAAAAGGTAATAAAACTGACATGTTAAAGTGGCTACTTCATTTAAAAAAAAAATTAGAAAAGAAGCAATTAACATCATGCCATGTTGTTCTTACTGGTAATTTTGAAACTTAAATACAATTTGAGGATGTGACTATATAATATAAATAATTCCACTCATTTTCATGAAAATATATATTGACATTAAATTAGAAAAAAAGAAAAAACTATGAAAATGCCCAAATAAAATGACTGTTTTAAAAATACATTTGTAGGAATCTGAACATTCTTATATTAACACTTTTGATTTCTAAGAAATGTTATCAAAAGAGTTTTAAAATAGTAATTCATTAAATATGACTGTCAAAATATTTTATACAAGGCAATGAATTGCCCAATTTATGGATTTTCTTTACACTCCTGTCATTAAATTTAAAGCAATATCTAAAAGTTTCTGAAAAACTGACATGAAAGGGTTATAATCAGTATACCCTTAAGATGTTATATGTATTTTACACAATATTAAATGTTTTAAAATACATCATCTTCATATACATTATGTGTGACACTTGGGTTCTTACATGACACTTTTGAATATTGAATGCTTATATTATTTTTGTCCCTAATTACTTAAAGAGCCACTGATTGGAGTCTGAATTTAGAGGAAATGTTTGTTTTGTTTTGCCAATATTTTGAAATAGAGTCTCACGAAGTAGCCCAGGCTGACCTCAGTGCCCTCCTTCCTCTATCCCTGAGTATTGAGGGTACAGAGCTCGGTACCTTGACTATGCTTACACATTTTATATTTCCATTCGATCACATAATGTTAGTAACATTCAAATTCTCAACAAGGTACAATCAAATGTCATTATAGTGGCTGAAATTTCCTTTTCATTTTTCAAATGATTCTTCTTTTGACTCACACTAGCCAGATATGCTGTAAAGTAAGCTAGAAAAAGCAAGTTGTTTTACTCTCCCAGTAAGAGAAACACAAAAAGGAAGTTCACCATTCACTTAGTGAATTTAGGACAATAATGTATGCTTTTTCTAGTTATTTTTTACTTGTGTTTATTTGACGTTTAAGATTTCTCTGAATAGGACGTTCAAATAAAATCAAATAGCTATTCCATTTTTATAGGACCTTTTTATTTTTTTCCAAGTTTCCAAAACCCTCTGAAAAAATGAAAATATTCCATTTCCCTATTTCACGAGGTTAACCACTGCATTAAATAGAGGTATCTATAATTTAAATTATCACAATTTCATGATTTGCCCCAATTTTTAAAAAATATTTATTTATTATTGTAAATAAGTACACTGAGCTGTCTTCAGACACACCAGAAGGAGGGAGTAAGATATTATGGGTGGTTGTGAGCCACCATGTGGTTGCTGGGATTCAAACTCAGGACCTTTGGAAGAGCAGTCAGTGCTCTTACCCACTGAGCCATCTCACCAGCCCTGCCCCAAATTTTTTTATCCTATTTATACCATATATTTAAAATAACAAAATAAAGGAAACCATGTCGGTTTACTGGCCCCAACCTGTAAAATTTCTCCATTTTAAAATAAGTACATATACTTATATACTTACTGATTTATTTTAAATATGTTTATTATAAATACAGACATCCAATAAGGCAAAACAGACAAGTTTATATTTCATGAAACTGACATTTTAAAAGTAAAGACACACAATAGGTACCAGTTATACTGAGAATCATGTTACATGTTACAGTTACAAGTGACTGACTTCACAATAAGTGGTTTAAAAATATCTGCACAGATATATTAAACTGTGATATGAAAAACTGAAAGGAACATCCTTGAAAGAAGTAAAAACAAAGTTCCAAAGAGAGAGAGCGGTTAAGAGTTGGGAATTTGGAGGGAGAGATGATATGAAGAGAATGATACATTGTAATGAGGAACAAGTATCAGGGGGCATGAACAAAGCTGCAGAGTTTCAGTAGAAGGTGGTGCTCTTGTTAGAGTAGACATGCTGAAGGTAGAGACAAGTCCAAGAGTTTTGGATAATTCAAAACCAGGTTTACTGATAGACTGGAAATAAGAGATGAAGAAGACAGAAAAACCAAAACTAAATTTGCATTTGGGGAACCAGCAATTGATTTAATGGCAGAGAAGTAGGAGCTTTGGAGTGGAAAAGTTAAATTTGGTTTTGGCTGCTTGGTGCCACAAATAACTAGTAGATAGTCATATGGAACTATTATATAGGCATATGCAGGCTGGGGAGATAGCTCAACAGTAGACTGCTTTACTCACAAGCTCATGAATTTAAGCCCCCAAACCCCATTTTTAAAAGCCTAGCGCCATGACACTCTCATAATCCCATAGCTGGTAGGTGCAGACAAGAGAAATGGAGTCAGAATCTGTGAACAATTCTTCAGAAGTATGTGTTGTGACAGAAGCAGAGCAGAATAGGACAGAGCAAGGAACGGTGGGGTCAGGAGAATCCTGGGCTTGGTTTTTTGTTTTGTCTAGATGAAGGATGTTAACAAGTATATTTACATACTAATGACGGTGATTTGGGTGGCTGGGATCTGATTATGCAGGAGAGAAGATAATCACAGAAAAAGGCTGGAGAGATAGAGTTCATTGCTATTCAAGCAAAGTAGAAAGGTTACCTTTAAAAGGAACAAGTACATAGAACTCCAGTGCAAGGGAGGGGACTGTGCAACACGCAGCTTAATTGGTAGATCTGTGGTGGAAAAGGCAAAGATGTTGCTATGTGAGTAGTTTGATTAGGAAAGTCAATGTCGGGGTTGGGAGGGAAGTGTAGGTTGAAAGTACAGTAAGTTGTTAAAGTAGGAAATTGATTTTATATATATATGTATGTATATATATGCGTATGTATATATATGTATGAATATATATATGTATGTATGTATATTGTGCATATGTATATGCACAAATATATATTTGATTTGACTTTATTTATAGTAAATAATGAGGAAACCAAAATACTTCAAAGGCATCTTCATCAACAGTTTAAGATATGTTATTTAGAAGACCCAACATTTTGTTTCCCAAGGACTCTAATGAGTCTTCTCTGCTCGAATAATAGAGATTGAGGACTTCTCAAGGGTACTAGGATTTGTTCTACTTTCTTATGTTTGCCTACTATAGAGTAAATGGCAGAAACATTGGGCACTTGTTCTATCAAAGCTATAAAAATTAAAACTAGTTTAGTTCTGAAAGAGGTGTAGTGCTTATTTAGCCTAACAATATTCTCAAATCCTATTTTGGAAGTGCTTAAGCTCCTATCTAAATTTTAAAAAGAAAAAAAAATAGGGGTGAAGAAATTAACTTTTTAAGAGGAAATATTTTTGTTTTGTTTCCACCTAGAAAACACTGTAAAATTTGTTGTCATTTAGAAGAAGTAGATGGGTGATGTGAGGGTGTTTTGTTCATTGTTCCTCTTGACTTAAGAAAAAGGATTAAAAACAAATGAACAGTGCTGGGTGCTTTATCTCTTGATATACTGTATCTGATGTGTGGGAATTTAAAGATGCAGATTTCTTCTTTGGGCTTTATGTGAAATTAGATTGTGACTAATGGGATAAGATTGTTCTCCATATTTTTGCTATTCTAGCACTACCTAAAATATAAGTATTTAAGTATACATGTAAATTCCCATTTGCTTTAAATATTTAAACACTCAAATTTTAAATGGTAGACATTCTCAGTGCGTTCAAAATGTTAAGTATAAATGTCTTTGTGGCACAAATCCTAAAAAACAATACTAAATATTATATTCTGTATAATACCTAGATAATATAATAAATGTCTAGACTTATTTAATCCCTCTCAGAGACTATATTTGACTAATTGAAAACTGCAGCCACAATCCTTTTTTTCCCCCATAAGTTAGAGACTTATCAAGTCTTTCCTTGTTAATGGACTCGAGGTTATCATTCTTCAAGTGTTTAGCGCTATAACCATCTATTTTGCAAGAGGGTTTGGATCTGTTTGTGACTATGAGGAGGGATAGCACCACATCACGTTTTCTATTTGGAATCATATCACTATTTAGGACATATATGTTTCCTCCGAGATCGCTTATACAGTCATTGTTTTTTAGTTGTAATCCCAATATGGTAGAGACACAAATGTAGCAAAATGGCACTACTCGAACTGCAACCCCCACTACTACCTACTTGACCATAGCAGTGAAGTACTTCAGTTTCATTGGAAGGTGGTACTATTTTCATCTTATGAAAACTACTATAATATTCCATGTAAATGTTCGTGTGCTGGCATGCCAACAAGGTAATAGTGTTATAGGATGTCCAGCTCCCAATAGGAGGGGTCGTTTATGGTGAACTGAGTTATATTTGTCATCTAGTTGCTGAAAGGATATGGTGTTTAGCAAAACGACCTGCTGAGCAACATAGGAAGATTTTTGTACAAAGTACAAATTGCTAATTATTGTATTTTATTTTTCTATGATTTCCTAAAAGGCATTATCAGGGTCTTACAGATGGAGAAAGCCTGTTTATTAAAATATCTATGACCAAATAAAAGTTACAGTTTTGGTGGTTGAGTTTGTGACATTTTGTACTGTTATGTGCAAGTATATTATTGGAATTTACTTTTTAATATGTATGTCTAGGTGCTATTTAGAACTTTAGTAGTTATGAGTCCAAAACATAGTTGTAATTTTTCCAAATAATTACAGACTTTGTGGTCTAGGCATAAATTCACAGAAATCACTAAAATTAATGGATACGTATTTTTGTAGTGATTTTATACTGGCAAATATTTAGTGAGATTTGGGTGAATGGAATTATGTATCACAGAGGTAGTTTATACAGATACATTATCAGCACACACACAACACCAACTGGTCTAAGAAATCTTTGACCATCAATGTCTATTACAAAATTTCCAGCATATTATAAGTCAGGAATTTTCCAGATTCCTTATACTGCTGACAAGAAAAACACTATCCTGAGATTATTTGAAGTAACATATCCAATGTACCTCACTCTTTTATAATTGTCTGACTATAGCTACAAGCAACTCTGAAACAAACCTAAAACCCTTCTACATGTATCGTAGGTAGACTTAAGGAAATCACATAACTGTTTTAAAAGCTTGTTGTGCTCACAATAAAATCAAGAAAGTCAAACTAACTTTGTAAGTCAAATGGAATTATGCCTTGCTTCTGGGTTTACTCAAAATAGGTTACAGCTGCCAACTATCAAAACAGCAGATTCAGATATCCGAAATATTTACACTGTTTTAGGGTTCATCTTTTCAACATTTCCTGGATTACCAAATAGAATTTAGGAGTCATGTGAACTCCTTAATCTGTAATAACAATAAATCAACTACACTTACCTTAAAAAAACTATTCACATTTTGTTATTAAAAATCATCTAAATCGGGGATGAAGAGATGGCTCAGTGGTTTAGAGCACTCGTGGCTCTTGCAGAGGAGCCACGTTGGAGTCACAGCACCCTCATCGTGGCTCACAATCTTCCCTAATTCCAGTCCTGGTAGATATGATTACCCTCTTCTGGCCTCTCCAGGCACCAAGTATTCATGTGGTACACATACATATAAGCAGACAAAACAAGCATAAAAAAAGTCAATAGATCCGACAAAAAGAAGTTTTAGATGTCATCTAATAAAATTGGATGCTCAGTCTGTTCTTATATGTTTAGCTTCCTCCAAATGCTTTGTAGGAAAAAAAATACCTGATAATCTCTGTCTAAATGGGGAAAAAATTCTGGGACATAAGCTCTGTCCTATGTCTAGAGAGAAAATATTACATAAGCAAATAGGCATCCATGCTTTGTCAAAGTGAGCCAAAGAGAAGTGATTTAAATCAAAGGGAAGAGGTTTAATAGCTCCCTGTCAGTGCACTTGGGGTCAGAAGTTAAAAGACAGCCACATCAGGGACTGAGCTGATTTTCTTTGAGTGATAAAAATTTCACAATGAAGGAAACTTATCTATTCAACACTTCCTATCTATTGGGCAGACATGTATCCTTTTTTTTCTTTCCTTAGTCTTCAAAACCACTAGATATGATACACTTTTGAAGATGAAATATACACAAAAAGTAATTTTTCTAGACCACAGAGTATTATAGTATACTTCCAATCTCTATTTTAACAAGGGCATTTATATTACTGCACTTGGATATAGAGACTATAGAAGTATTGTTCACTCAGTCTGGTTTTTGCCTTACAAGAGTCAGGAGACCAGAACTATACCTTACTCCACATTAGGAATATTTAGGAATTTGGAAAGGCACCAGAAAAGCATTCCACGGTAGTGAATGTACAAGTGTTTTTACCACTATCTCTTTGATGGAATTCCTTTCAGTTTCTTTCCCCTACCCCAAGTCCAAATAATAGGCCAAATTCATTAATGGGCTGAAAAACAAGTATGGTAATAAAACATACCGATAGCTGGTAAAAAAGGTAAAATAACATCCCACATTTATGCTAACAAGTGATATGAAGTGATGAAACGTTTCAAATACAAGTTTTTCATGAACTAACTCATCCATCGAGGAGTAGGATGGGGGAAACAGCTGGCTTGAAGACTGACCACCCCCCCCCAAAAAGAGTAAAAAAAGTAAAAAATAAAAACAAATGTAGATCTTTAAAATTGGTGCATCTGTTCGCTGGGAGCAATACAAATGTGCGGGAAAAGTGTCTATCTAAAATCTTTCAATTTATACAAATTATTTCTATTGGTATAAACTCCAAGTGATTTTAAGAAGGTAACTATCAAATCCTTTCCTGGCCACCAGGCTCTGTGATCCCTAGGATTGTACTCACAAATTCATGTCTGGTGTTAGTTAATATCCTGGACAACAGACAGGCTAAGAACTAGGGACAGGATCACACTTCCTTTGCCAAATAATGTTTCTGTTTTTAAAAACTGGCTGGTTTTTACACCAGTTTCCCTCTCCTGCCTGTGCTAACAGCTGTCCTTCTGCAGGACTCGCTCTCAGGCTGAGCCCAGGAAAGGGTCTGAGTAATAGGAGGAGCAGAACTGAGCTGATCCGCTCCCCTACCTCACACCGCCCCCGGCGATGGCGGTCAACCCAAAAGCGCTAACCAGAACCCAGGAGCCCAGCAACCACCGTTGCGCGCGCAGCTAAGGCCGCCCAGCACGCTACCCGGCAGGCTGTGCGCGGGCCTACAGCTCCCACGCGTCCCAGCTGCGTAGGAGCTACCACTCGGGTCCAAGCGCATTGGCGTCTCCCCACGTCTTCTGTGCTCACACTCTCTCTAATAGAGTTCCTCTGCGGGAATCAGACCACTTGCTTTTTTTACCCAGAGTTCTTCAGTCGCAGGGAACCCGTCGGCAGACGCCTACAACGCCCGAGTGGGCGTGGCTTTAGGACCGGAAGAGCCTCCCGTTGCCAAGGGAACGCCGCGCGCTGTGGCGCCTGCCCAGCCACTGATGCTCCTATCCAGGGTGAGCCCGCCGGTTCCCCCAACTTGTAGAAGAAGCTGTGCTTGGGACAAGGGAACCTTTCTACGGAGGCATAGAGAAGAAGGCAGAAGCTCCGGGGGAAATCCCACCGCGGAAACGGGTACAAGAGTGCCTCCGTTCTTGTCCTGGTCAGCCTCTTGGCCTTGGGATTGGCGTCGGAGATCAGGTATCTCCACCCCCACCCTGCTTTTTGTCTCTCTTCATCACCATCTCTCAGCCTTGTTGGGTACACGATCTTTCTACCGTGCCTGTAGTGCTGTGGAACCTGCAGCAGGATCCTCTAGTTCAAAAAGTTCCCGCTACCTGTTCGCAGCCATTTCCACCCGGGTAGCCAGAGGACACCCTCCCCCTGTCCGATTTAGAATTACTCTAAACTGTTACCCGTATTTTTTAATCCAAGTGAGTTACTATCTCTCATTTGTGAGAGACGGAAAAAAAAAAAAAGAATTGAGTTTATGTGATAAATACTAAGGTGCCTCGAAACTGTATTGAACTGCTTTGGGCGAATGTTGTTTGCTTGCTTGGTTGACTTTAACGCTACCCAAGACGGGCCTTTTTATACGATGTATGAGTTATTTGGTTGAAATTTCATCATCAGGATTTTCTAACTTAATAAGATTGTTTAATTGGGGTAGTAAGAATGTGCAGCAGCCCACACCTCTAACATGTTTAAAGTTTACAAAACAGCATTTCTGGAGTTTTCTCTGTCTTATCTCATCTCTCTCTGTAGCTTAACACTAAGCTCTTACATGTGGATAATATGGTAAATCTTTATTGCTTTTCTGGCAGCCACCTAATCCTTTGGAAAACTAATTCTCAGAAAGCAGCTAGGAGACCTAAGTGTTCTTGATTCAAGAACAGGAGTTGTTTCATTTTAGCCAAGTTTACTTTAGCTATCAATTCTGCCAGCATTATACAGTACATACAGTAAGACTTTTTAAGCTAAAGATATATTTTGTTCCTAATCTAGCTAATATGCTGGGTTTTTTTCTATCCTTTAAGGAAGTCAGTCTAGTCTCAAGTCAATATCAGCTTTATACCTTGTTCTCTCTCCTCTCCCGAAACCTCTCTCTGTACGTAATTGTTCATGTAGTGTAGTGCCTGTTGAATCCAGAAGAAGGTGTGACCAGCCTTGGAATTGGAATTACAGGTGCTTGAGGGCCTCAGTCAAATTCTGGTCCCCTAGGAGAGCTGTGCTATCTCTGTTGCTAAGAGTATAATTTTAAATTTTTTTCTTTCTTGTTTTACAGTGCTTGAGATCAAATCTAGAACTTTTGCACATTGTAGGCAAGCACTTTACCATTTTGCCAGATAACATATACTTTTCTTTAGAAAATTTAAATCGACATGAGTAGGGAAAGAGTGTATAATGCTAATTTTTTCCCTAAATTCAACCCTGTCACAGCCCCCCCCCCATTTGTTTTGGGTGTTAATTGCGTAAAATTTTAATTGGTAGTAAAAATGTAAAGCCTTTAGCAAAAGCCCAATTGCTTTACAAGAGTCCTAGTGTAGAAGTTCACTGAGAGTTTGGGACTGGGCAAGTTTTTGCTTGAGTGGCTACCTTAATCTAATTGTATGATGTTTTTATTTATGAGTACATTACAGTGAGGTGATTTTATTGGTAAAAACTTTAAACTACTATTTTGAAGAAATTCAGAACAAATTAGAGAATGAACACTGGCTAAGAGTGTTTTGTGATTTGTGTTCTTAACTTTATTTTCCAACTACAGATCTTTATGGCAAAGATCTGTATTTGCCATGATACAGATTCTGACTCCAGTTCATCCTGTTCTTCTCTCTTATTGATTAGCCAGTCTTCCTCAGTCACAGTGGGTCTTGTTTCTTCTTAAAGGGCACTGTATAGACTTACATTTGGAGAACTTTGTTCTGCCTAAAAACTTGCTTTCTCCAAACTTCAAAAAGAAAAATAAGGAAATGGAAGAAGACAATAAAATCAGCAGAACATTAGTCCCTCAAAAGCACATTTTCAGGGTATCGTTCCCCTTCAAAGCTGAAGAAACTGTTAAACCTCTTCTATGCTGAAAAAGGGATGTTAATGAAAGGAAACTTAATGTTTCACATGACAAAATATAGGAATTTGTGAATTGAAAGATGATGTCACAAACAGAGTAATAGAATAGATCAGGCTTCTCAGCCTGTGTGAAGTTGAAATATTTCCCCAGAAAGGTTCTCAAGGACAAGTACTCACAGACAGTATTCTTTATACATTCTTTATACAGACAAATTTCTTTATCCATCTCTTGGAGCTTTAGAGATAGTATCAGCATACTAAAGAGTGATGCTGTATAGAAGCTTATATAAAATTTTTCAAATGTCAGTGACCTTGAGATTCTTTAGAAGTAATCCCTAAGAAATCTCTTCCAGAGAATATAGTTTAGAATGTACAGAGGACCTACTGCTAGATCCAAATACCATATAAGAATATAAAATATAAATATGTATTTATTTATATTTTATATCCCATAAAAATATAAAAGGGATTAAAAATTACTCAAAAGGGATAATAGGAAGGAAAATGAAACTGGACAAAAGTTGCTAGCTGTGCTGTAAAACAACGAGGTGGAGAACCAGCGGGGAGAAGGACAGCCAGGTCTCTGAGTCAGCTCTCACCTAGGTACATTTCAGGAAAATTAGAATTTAAAACCTGAAAAATTAACTACAAATGCAAGAAACAGAATATTAGTTAATATGTTCAAAATACTGAAGAGAAGGAAATATTTCTAGACCTAAAACTGAAGGAAGAAACCAAAGAAAACCACCATTGTCATCAGATAAAAGCTCCATATTATAAAACAATAGTAGTAAAGTAATTTTTAATTGATTAAAATGGTTTTCAGTACATACGCATGGAATATATATATGACTACATACAGTAGTCAAAGCAGTAGCCAACAGATATGGCAAGCAGCCGAGAGGAACACTAATAAAAAGCAAGTTTTACAGAATATTCAGTTTTACTAGTGATAGAATAAATCCAGATTTAAACAGAGCTGTGACAGGATTTTTCACTTTGCACATAAGAAAAAAATTGAGAAGCTGACCTTTCTTTAAAAGTTTATATTCCCAAAATTTCAGTAATAAATCTCAGGTATTTGAGGAAAATGATCGAAAGTCACAAAAGATGAATAGCCATGATAGAACCTTTTAACGGTCAACTCTTTGTAGTACTTGCCCAGAGAGGAGACATGAAAAAAGGAGAGTTTATAGTTTTGAAGCTGTGTTAAAGGTTATATGGAAAATGTCTCCCTCTTAATAGCCTATTCCAACTAAAATGATAAATATGAATGATTTTGTTTGTTTGTTTTGTTTTGTTTTGTTTTGTTTTTGAGACAGGGTTTCTCTGTGTAGCCCTGGCTGTCCTGGAACTCACTCTGTAGACCAGGGTGGCCTCAAACTCAGAAATCTGCCTGCCTCTGCCTCCCAAGTGCTGGGATTAAAGGCATGCACCACCACTGCCCAGTAATATGAATGATTTTATGTAACAAAGTAAATTTAAGATAGACTCATCAAATACCAACTCCTAAGCTGGAATTCAAAGAACTGTTTTGAAATGGGCTTTGAATCTCTAATATGGAAAGGTTTGAACTAGCACAAAGGTTAAACCTATCCTTAGGGTAAGAGAGAGCTGCCCATGAGGTATGCACTACTTCTTGTAGGCATATCATTGAAATTTGGTTTGGGAGACCTCAAGAGAGGTCTCCCAAAAGCACTAAGCAAAATGCCAGTGATACAGTCACTTTTCTTCTGCATTTGACTTAGAAGCATCCTATTGATAGTCTTTCCTCCACACCCTTTCCTTTTTATGGGGTGTATAGCATAAAAGGCATAAAAGGATTTGTAACATGTCAGATTTATGTGACTGTAAATGACCATGAGAATTAATGAAGTGAATTAATGTTTCAAGAACTCTGGAAAGTAATGTTCAGAGAGCGAAGAAAACCACTTAGTAGGCAGATGTATTGTGGTAGTAGTGGTAGTACTGGGATGGTTGGTAAAAAGAGTATTTTTCTTCTATTATATGGTAATATTTAGGGTTTGATGACACCAAATGAAAGATCTTTAAAAAACTTCATTTGGTGATGTGAAGTGCAAATTTAACAGTACCATTGGGGGATAGGGACAGACATAAAGCTACGCAAAGCAAGCATTGTATTAGCAGCAGTTTTATTTGACTTCAAAGTAATTTTGCCTTGTATTGCTTTTTGGGGGTGGCTCATTTTGTTGTTTAAAGATTGCTCTAGAAAATTGAATAGCTTGGATGTTTTTAATATATTAATTTGTTCTTTAAGAATTTTATAATTGGGCTGGTGAGATGGCTCAGTGGGGAAGAGCACCGACTGCTCTTTGGAAGGTCATGAGTTCAAATCCCAGCAACTACATGGTGGCTCACAACCACCCATAATGAGATCTGACGCCCTCTTCTGGTGCGTCTGAAGACAGCTACAGTGTACTTACATATAATAAATAAATAAATAAAAAGAATTTTATAATTGTGTACAGTGCATTTTGAGTTTATCTACTCCCTATTCCCCAATTCCAATTCTTCTCCCCAACCCCCGTATTCCCTCCCAACTTTATGTCCTTTTCTTGCTCTTCTTTTAAAATAACCCAGAGGGTCCAGTTAGTGCCACCCTGATGCTCCTGGGTATACAGCCATCCACATGGGCAACCAGCCAGTGGCTGTGTCTCTTAAGGAAATTGACTCTCCTGGCAGCCATCCACTGCTAGCTTCTCAGATAGAGAGGCAGCCTCGTGAGCCCTGTCCTAATCCATGCTAGAGTGTTGGCTGGTTTGGGCAGTTCTTGTGTAGACAATCAAGGCTGTCAGTAGTTCATGAAAACAATAGCCCTGTCATGTCCAGAAGTCTCTGTTTAACTGCACCACCCTCCCCAGCTTCTGGCTTTTACAGGTTTTTTGCCTCCTCTTCCAAAATGTTTCCTAAGCCTTGAGAGGAAGGGTGTAGTATAGATAAGTGTTTCATTTAGACCTGAGCCTTTGCAATTAATTATTCTTTGGACGAGGACTGGTTGTGAATCTTTATATCAACAACTACACTGCAAAAAGAAGCTTCTCTGATAAGGGTCGAGAGCTGCATTAATCTGTGGATATAATAATAAAAGTATACAGAGCAGCTTTTTACTATATTGATGTAGCACAGTAATAGTCGTAGGTTCTTCCCTATGACCTCCTCATTAATGGGTTTGTGGTCAAGTCTGCTATACCAAAGCATGAGTTTCTGCCCAAAAAGGAGCCCTTAGATCCAACCAGAAAGCAGTTGGTTACCCCTATAATCCTCATGTCGTTCTTGCACCCATGGACATTATACTAGCTCTCAGGGTTCACAGACGATGTAGACTTTAATGACGTTTTGCCTCAGTGTCTGCATAGCACTTTCATGTACTAGGAAAGCTAGCTATCGGGGAAGAAGCTTCTGGGTCAGTACCAGCTAGATTCTCCATATTATGTGACCAAAGTGTGCCATATCTTCAGCCATAGTGTCTTAACATCAAGTTCCCATGGGCAATAAGAGGAAGGGCAATACCTTGTACATTGTTTGGGTGGTCTCTGGGACCCTCCTCTCCTAAGCCAACAGCTGAAAGGGAGATATCCCATACTTGACAGTTATAATCAACACTCCTCAAAGGCCTGTCTTAAGAGCTTAGTCTCAACCATAGGAATTCTGTCATGGACTAGAGCATTTGCTATAAAAACAGAAAGCTGACAAGACAGATTTTTCTTCTAAAAAATTGATTCAGTTGAATACCTAAGAGACAAATTAGCAAATACATACATATGTATGTATGTGTGTGTGTGTGTTTATAGCATATTTGTATATATGCATGCCTCTGTGTACGTATCTGTATGTGTATACATATATGTATTTAAAATTTGCATTTACTTTTATGTTCTATAATGGTATTATAGTTAAAGCTCTTTACATAATGGTAGGATATTGTAAATAGTTAAGAAAATGATGAATTTAGTAAGATTAACTGAAATTATGAAGGAATGTATCCACTATTCCCAAAGAATTAGCGGTAAATTATGGAACTATATAAGAGACGGGTGAATCAGGACATTCTTTGTTTATTATTAGAAAACCCAACCCAAAAATGGAAGCAACTCTATAGAAAACAAAAACAGTAAAACTTTTTTTAAAAATTTTTTATTTATTGTATGTAAGTACATTGTTGCTGTCTTCAGACACACCAGAAGAGGGCGTCAGATCTCATTACAGATGGTTGTGAGCCACCATGTGATTGCTGGTTGTTGAACTCAGGACCTTTGTAAGAGCAGTCAGTGCTCTTACCCGCTGAGCCATCTCGCCAGCCCCCACCCCATTTTGTTATTGTTGTTGTTGTTGTTGTTGTTCGAGACAGGGTTTCTCTGTGTAGCCCTAGCTGTCCTGGAACTCACTCTGTAGACCAAGCTGGCCTCGAACTCAGAAATCCACCTGCTTCTGCCTCCCAAGTGCTGGGATTAAAGGCAGGCGCCACCACTGCCCGGCCCAGTAAAACTTTTATAATTACAAATTATTTCAAAATCTAAGCATCCTTTGTTTTAGAGATTTGTCTAGTGGTTAAAATGATATGCCTAAACCTTTCACTTGTTTTCTTGTCTGTCTTCTGCTTTTTGAGCTTTAGAATCAGACTGTAGCTGAGTCTCGTTCCTTTGTAGTGTTCTGGACTCTCATTCATAAATAACTTTGAAAACTACACTTGGCAAACTCCACATGATACTGAAACTAACAAGACTTACTTCATGAATATTACAAATATGGTTGCTGCAGGAATGTTATTTCGTGTTGCCAAGGTTTATAAGCTGCCAGTCTGCATTTCAGTTAAGACTCCTTTCTGATAATCGGCTTACGCTGTTTACTAGGAATAAAGCCACACCGATGGGTTTGTGTGCTGCCGTTATCTTTACATTTTTCATGTGTAAACAAATGTATTTCATGTGTAAGGTACCTTTGAACTAATAATTTCTTTTCCCTTGCAGTTGCTCTTTAAATAAGCCACAAGATGGGATTGCTGGACAGACTTTCAGGTTTACTTGGCCTGAGGAAGAAGGAGGTTCATGTTTTATGCCTTGGGCTGGATAATAGTGGGAAAACAACAATCATTAACAAACTAAAGCCTTCAAATGTAAGTCCTTCTGGAATTCTTGTCATTTTCTGATACTAGAGAAATGTTATGTGAAACATTACTTTTAAGTTACAATTTCTTATATTAGTATGAAGGCCTGTTATCATTGTTGGTAAAGGGGTGTCAGTGAATTGTAGCTTACTGCAAATGCAACATATTTATGCAGGTGCATCTTGATTATTAAGATGGGATGTTTTCTTTTTCTTCCTTTATAGTCTCCTAAAGATCTTCATGAATTGCCTAAGTTTACTTACAGGTTACATTAACTTTGTTTACTTTTTTTTCTAAGTTCTGTGTATAACTAGATAGTGGTGTGCATATCAGTGACAGATGGCAATTTTTTATGAAAATATTACTACTAAAAATATATAAAGTTAGCACATGCAACATATGATTCATAAGTCAGAGGTAGGCTTTGTTACATAAAATTCCTGATATTATTTCCTGAACCTTATGCTGGAAGCAGCTGTCTTGGGGTTCAGAAAAATTGACCTGAAGATTCCAAGCGCAATTTGCTTTGCTGCCACCGTGCTGCCCTTTAAACTACACTGATAATAGCCAAGAGGTGTTACTTGAATTGGAAGGTGTATAGGCGCCATACTTTTGTCACTTAGGTGTAGCTTTTACATTTACTTCCTTATTTGAACTCATCATCAGTTGTGAGCTTTCATCTACGCCTGGGCACAATGTTTAGTTAATGAAGCATATTAATCAGAGGATCTATAGTATTCTCTTAGGAAAAAATTATAAGGCTGTTCCATGTCTCATTTTATAGGAAAGTTGTCTGTCTCTTCTTGTGTATGTAGGTAAAATTTATTTTTGGATAAATAGATTTTAGATTCAAACTTATTTTTAAGAATAAATTATTCTAGTGCTATATTTGAAATGATGAATATCCTCAGTTGCTAGGGTATTTTTCACCCATTCACTCTTTTTAAGGAAAAATATAGTTTTTATTGGTGGTATATGCCTTTAATCCTAGCACCCAGTAGACAGGCAGATCAATCTCAGTGAGTTCGAGGCCTGTCTGGTCTACATATAATGCTCCAGTTCAGCTAGGACTGCATGGTGAGACCTTTATAGTGTGGGGTGGGGAGAATGGTAGAAGCATCTAGCTCATCCTGAGAAATTCCAAAGCAGTCTGCTTTTTTTGTTTGTTTATTTTTTGGTTTTTGGTTTTTCGAGACAGGGTTTCTTTGTGTAGCCCTGGCTGTCCTGGAACTCACTCTGTAGACCAGGCTGGCCTCGAACTCAGAAATCCACCTGCCTCTGTCTCCCAAGTGCTGGGATTAAAGGCCACCACTGCCCAGCTAGCAGTCTGCTTATTCATTTGATAGTATACTACATATTCAGTTGATACCTTACGTATTACATTTCTCCTCAGTATCAGAGCCCTTGTTTTAGTTAGGATTTCTATTGCTGTGAAGAGACATTCTGACCAAGGCAACTCTTATAATGACAAGCATTTAATTGGGGCTGGCTTACAGATTCTGAGGGGTCAGTCAGTTCATTATCATCACTGAGGGAAGCATGGCAGCATCCAGGATCCAGGCAGGCATGGCTCTGGAAGAGCTAATAGTTAGTTCTACATCTTAATCTACAGGCAGCCAGGAGACAGGATATGTTTCACACTTGGGGTTAGAGGGGGTAGATTAAACATTTAAGACCTCAAAACACCAACTCCACATTGACACACTTCCTCTAACAAGGCCACACCTCCTCCAATAAGCTCACACTTCCTAATAGTGCCACTCTCTGTGACCAAGCAGTCAATCACATGAATCTGTGGGGCCCATACCTATTCACACCACCACATTCCACTCCCTGCCCCCCCATAGGCTTATAGTCATAACATAATGCAAAATGCATGTAGTCCAACTTCAAAAGTCCCATTGTCTATCACAGTCTCAACTTAAAAGTCCAAAGTTCAAAGTCTCATCCAAGATTTATCCAATCTCAAAATTGTAATCCCCTATAAAATCAAAACCAAAAAGCAGATCACATACTTTCACCATATCATGGCACAGGATATACATCACTGTTTTGAAACATAGGGAAGGGAAAACTGAGGATTTCCTGGACCAAAGCCAGACCCAAAACCAGCTGGGCAAACTCTAAACTCTGTATCTTCATGTCTGATGTCAAAAGGTTCTTCAGATCTCCAACTCCTTTCAGGTTTGACTGCAACACACTTCTTTCTCTTGGAAAGAAGTTCCACTCCCTGTTAGCAGCTTTCTTCCATAGTTCTACCATGGCTCTGACATCTATAACCTCTTGGAGTCTCCAAGGCAATCCAAGTTTCACCTTCATAGCTTCACAGAATGGCCTTTCACAACTTTAAAACAATGGTCTTTCTGGACCTCCATGTAGGGATACCCCTGCCACATGTCTGGCCTCAGCAACTTTCCATAGTCGTGGAGGGAGATCCCATTCACAGTGGCCTCCCTGGGCCTCCAAACAGGGACACCCCTAGCCACACACCTACCATCAGCAACTTTCTTTAGTTGCGGAGGGAGATTCTATAACCTCTTCTGCTATTCTTGACTCTATAAAGCCAGAGCCATGTGTCTGAAGTTGCCACGTTTGCTGCCTGCTAGGGCTAGAACATTGCTCTCTTATTCTATTACATCTTTACAAGCTTTTTGCTTTTGTTGATTTCCTTCATAGGCAAAACTTGACTATTCACACCTGAAACTTGCTCTATAGATTGACCTTGAACTCAGAGATGTGCAATGCCCCTATCTTCTGAGTGTTGGGATTAAAGGCATGTACTATCATGGCTGGACCTAAGCTTTTCTTTAATTCCATTTCATTATAGGTCCTTATAAGCATGGCAACTATGCCTCATGATCTGGGTCAAAGTCATATTTCCATCCAAATCGTATGTGTCATCCCACCTCAAGATCCGAATCAAATCAACTGAAAGTAGCTATCACAATCTGCCCCTTGTCAGCTTGACACACACTCATATCTCTCTATGTCCAAATGAAAATACTAACCAGACCATGATAATGCCTAGCATGATAAAACTATTCCTAGAACAATTGCAAATACATTGTAAATTTAGAATAGGTGCCAGTGACCCTTGAGGACATTCTTTTCACAACATGGAAGCTTAGCTGGGTGGGATCTTGCCTGGAGGTCACCAATTCCATTTAATATTTTTAATCTTTTTAATCTCCCTGAACACAGCATTTAGCTCCATTCTTCTTCCTGGTGCCCCTTTAATCCTTGAAGCATACATTTTGTATTTTTCCTTTCTCAGCTTGCTACATTTGATCAAAAACACTCTTTGTAAGAGTAAAACAGGGTAGAGTCAATACTGTTTTGAGATTTCCTTGCCAATGCAATTAATCTAAATCTCTTCACCTTAGCCTCAGGCAGACTCTTTGGACGAGGGCAAAAAGCAGTCACATTGTTCATTAAAATAACACAAGAACAATCTGTAAGCAACAGATTGAAGCCTCTTGAATCCACCCCACAGTTCAAATCACTCTCAGTACCACTGTCCTCTATGCTTATTTTAGTGTGGTCCACTAAGCCCAGCTTAAAGCATTCCACTGCTTTTCAAAGTCGCAAAATCCACATTTTTTCAAACAAAAACATAGTCAGGCCTATCATAGTAATACCCTAGTACTAACCAAGTTAGGGTCTTAGGGTTTCCATTGCTGTGAAGAGACACAGAAGGCAACTCTTATAAAGGAAAACATTTAATTGGGGCTGGTTTACAGGTTCTGAGGGGTCGGTCAGTCCATTATCATCAGCGTGGTAATGTCCAGGCATGGCTCTGGAAGAGCCAATAACTCTACATCTTTAACTGCAGCCAGCCAGGAGACTGGATATGTGGGGGTAGATTGAACATTTAAGACCTCAAAGCACCAACTCCACATTGACACACTTCCTCTAATAAAGCTACACCTCCTCTAATATGTCCACATCTTCTAACAGTGCCTATCTCTACAACCAAGCATTCAAACACATGAGTCTGTGGGGCCTATACCTATTCAAGCCACCACAGCATTGAGTAACAAATACCTACAATAAGGATTAGCACTTAAATATGTTTTAGATATAGATGAATACATTGAATGTAATCATCACATCAGCAGCAGCATCACCATCATCATCTTTGGCCAGGGGATTTTGTTGATCACATGGAGGTTAATATTTTTTAATAAACTTGATGAAAATAAGACTTCTGTTAGAAATTTGTTCTGGTCCTCTTGATACTGTTCAAACCACTGCTGGACTCAGTCCAGTCTACATTCCTTCCTTGTTGCCATTCCTGTCCAGTGACTGAATGTATTTGTTCTTGGATAAAACAGAAGGGAATTAATATTAGACATGACTCTTTGTTTTGAAAATGGGAATGAGAGTGTGCCTGCTGTGTGCATAGGGGTAAATCAGAAGGCCAGAGATTGACTTCAAGTTTCTACTTCAGTTTTTCTCCACCCCACTTTTCAGATATGCATGGTCCTTCAATGAATCTGAAGTTCACAGATTCTGCTAGGGTGGCTGGTGCCAGGGCTCCAGGACATCCACTGTCTCCATCTCCCGAGTACATGCTGTGCCCAGCCTTTTCTCTGAATTACTTCAGTAGAAAACGAGTTCCATATGAATCTGTTCTGTCCTAGTCAACTCTGGAGCTTCTTTTGTTGATTATTTTTATCAGGACTTTGGAGAAGAGCATGTTAGGGATTTTTATCCCTTCAAACTAAATTTTTAAGGGGACTTTGTGAAAAACCTAGGTAACTATGTAGAGCCAACTTAAGTGTGCTAATTATGATTCAGTGAAGACACTGTTGATATTTGTTGTATATTTCCTGGGATATCCTTAAACTTTTAACTTTTATCATGTACTTGATGCAAAAAAATTAAATAAAAATGATAGGATCGTAGGAAAAACAACAAAATTAAGAAATACTTTATTCCAAAGTTTGTTGTCCAAGGAGCCTCAGAGAAATGAGGCAAGATCCTAAGTGCCACAAAATAATTTTTCTAGCAAACAAGAAAAATACTTTGGGGGAAAGGATTAATGCAGCTCAAAAGCTGAGTAGAAGGAAAAGCTGAGTAAACAGACTTGGGCAAGGCAAACAAGGGCTGCTCTGGGAAAGGCCTGGCCACAGCACATTACTAAGGTTCCCATGCGAGTTCATTTTCAGCTTCTCTTCTACTTGAATTTAAAGTTTACAAAAGTGTAGTACCTGAGTGAGCAAGGCAATATGAGGCAAAATTTCCCTTGCTCTACTCTTATTTTCACATAAAAGTCACAGGATGTTTTATTAAGTTATTCTTAAGGCAATATGGGTAAAGATAGGAATAAGAGTAACCAAAATGAAAGTATAATTATAATAATAGCAAACATTTCTGAAATGTTTATTGACAGCATGGTAAGAATTTTATACCTATCAGCTCATTTAATTCTCATAGTAAGTTTATGAGCACGATAATATCGTTGACACTTAAGCAAACCTAGACTTAACTTGTGCCAGGTGGCATAGCAAATTAGGAGTAATTAGGAGGCTATTGTAATTCAAAGCAACAAATGGAAAGGACTGTTCTAAGGTGGTGGCACAGAGCCAGGAAAACAGAGTGAATAGCCTCATACATGGCATGTAACAAAGGACAAAGTCAAGAATAACTTCTCAGCATGTGGATCATAAAGAGGATAGAGTTTTGCTTAAATGAATGACGTTGTGATGATGGAAATTCTAGGAGGCATTTAATGAATTCAGTTGTCAGTATAGCTTTAATTGTCTGTGAGATCTGTCAAAGTGCATCCTGCTGTTCTCTTGGTCCATTTGATCTTCCTGTAGAACTGTCTACCCAAGCTATCATAACTCACTTCAGTATGCATCCCTCTTTTACTTAGCAATGAACTTTAGACTTGCGTGCTGTGTGGGAGCCATCTAGAAAAGGCTGAGGCTAGCAGGTGACTTCCCTGGGGATGGCCCACCATTTTTGCATGGTCTGCAATGGGTAAAATTCAGACTTGAAAAAGTCTTCCGAAGTCTCATCTCAGGATTGATTCTTATTGCTGATATGCCTTTCCTGACATTGTTAAATTAGTTCAATAATTCCTGGGCATTAGCCCACCCTATCGGGCAGATTTTGTGCAGATCAGTGATGATGTTTTCTCTTGTAGTAATGCTATGTAGACAAACTGATGATTTCTTAATTCCTAATAGTGATTCTATAGAATTCCTAAATTTACACAAGTAATTTTGAGCTCTCATTGTTATAAAAACTGCAATTAGGGCTCTGTAAACCGTCGTATGTCACAGGCTAATTTCACTAGGATAGACAGCAGGCTTGGAACAGATTTGCAATCAGAGAAGGCAATATTTCTGGGCTGGCTCTGAAACCATTGTCTGATAGCTAAAGTTGTAAACTGGAAGTGGACAGTTTATTGTGGGTGCAAGGACAGAAGATGAAACATTGACTGAGTTTATCTATACAAAACTTAACAACTAATGAGACATTAGGCAGATGATTTGCCTCTTGACAAAAACCATGCCAAAATTAAGACATAAGAATTATTGTTTTAAACTTGTAATGAATGTGTGGAGCTAGTTCCAGATAATGAATGTTTAATAAGATAACTAGTCTAAATGGAAATGCATGTATATATTTCTGTTGTAACGTCTTATTCAATTCATGACTTGAATTTATGTATGAAACTTGTGAACTTTTGAAAAAAGATGCTTGGAATATCATGTGATTATGTATCCTGAAGAGATATAAGAATTAAGGGTGAGAATAGAAAGTAGTTCCCCTTATTCTCTCTCTCTCAAAAAAAGACTGGAGTCTAGTTTAAGAGTGACTGCTGCTTTCTGGGAACTTTCTCTAGTTGACAAGGAGTTAATGAACTTCCAGCCTCTCTACAGGCTGGGAAGGAACAAAGAGAAAGAACAAGAGAACAGTTCTTTACTTAATCCCCCCACCCCCAACCCCAATCTAACAACTAGGTGTTAATCTCCAGAGCCACAGAATAAGCTAGAATGTTTACCCATTACAGTTAGAGAGTTAACCTCTCCAGTGCTGTGTCCCACCTCAGACTCACAATTTTCCTAAGCTCGAGCAGGCCTCTGGCAGCATGCCTTCTATTTTTCCTGAGTAGCAAGTTATTTCCCCCACTCTGATCATTCCACTAGCTTCATTTTCAAGAATAATCTTTGCCAAGAACTTGCCATAGATCTTCCCCTTCCTACCATTCACTCTTGGGTCAGATGTCAGTTCTGAGCACTCTTTGTCCATGTTGTCATATGTTGATTGTTGTGTGATGAACTCCTTGATAACAGGGACCAGTGCTAAGACTGTGCCAAGCATATATAAATTTAGGATCTATGTGTTGACTGATTATGAAGTTCAACACAGGAACTCAGAGTGACTCTTTAATCCATTTTATGTTTTCTCTTACAGGCTCAAACTCAAGACATAGTTCCAACCATAGGATTTAGCATAGAGAAATTCAAATCCTCCAGGTAACCTCCCTTCTCTCTGTGACTGTGAAGCTGTTTCCAGACTAGAAATCACTTGTCATTTCAAATCCTCATGGGCTGTGCCCTTTTGTACCACTTCCTTTTGCTTACTCTCAGCCCTTAAAGTTTAGGCCAACTCTTGATAACCTCATTAGCAAAGGAAGCATTTTTATGTTACCCATTGCAAAATCATATTTAGATTAATAAAATCACTTTTAATTTTTTCTTGAATATTAACATTTACTACTCTGTAGCCATGGTGATTTATCTGATAGAAAATAACTTAAAATATTAAATTTAACCATTTAATTTAGTTGCTTTAAATACACTAATGCTTTGTTTTCTTTATAGCTTGTCTTTTACAGTGTTTGACATGTCAGGTCAAGGAAGGTACAGGAATCTCTGGGAACACTATTATAAGTAAGTATTTTTGTGAATGTTGCTTAACTACATGGCTACATTTTAATGACAAAGAATGATTAGAAATCCAATCATTATATTATAATTTATATGGTTTCTGCTATAATAATGTAACTTCATATGATTCCTGACTTTGTTCTTTTCTGGTTTTGATAGTGATTTCTAAGAACCAGCTCTCAAGCTAGACATAGTGGTGCATGCCTAATATCCCAGGAATAAGGATCACAAGTTTAAGACCAGCTGGGACTGTATATACTAATTTTGAAACCCAGGCTGGGATTACAGAGAGGGGGTGGGGAGAGAGTGAGAGAGACTGATTCTGAAAGTCCCTCAGCTGATACTTTGCTCTTTCCCCATCTCCATCTCCAGTGCTTGCATGATGCTATATTCCCTCACATCTGTGGGGTCTGTGCAATCAGATCCCATGGCTGCATTTAGTGAAAAAATTATTCCTTATTCAGGTTATTTCTTCAAGGAAATTATAGATCATAGATCAGAATTATTATTAACCATATTTAGTGAACATAAGATTGTTTTAACAGCAGATTACCTGTTTTATGAGTATTTCTATTCAAGATGTTTTTCAAAGTGAACAGACATAATATTCAGTAAGTACTTCAATTATAACAGCTGCCAAGTTACTAGGATCTGGATGTTTGATACCCACTTAAGACTGTATGTGGTAGTAAAATAATTTCACTGTTTTCTTTCTTTACATTATACAGAGATGGACAAGCCATTATTT
Organism: Mastomys coucha; assembly: GCF_008632895.1. Lineage (NCBI taxonomy): Eukaryota > Metazoa > Chordata > Mammalia > Rodentia > Muridae > Mastomys > Mastomys coucha. The sequence goes on along the minus strand of NW_022196894.1, from coordinate 57,056,102 downwards.
TTGTCATTGATAGTAGTGATAAATTAAGAATGGTTGTGGCCAAAGAAGAACTTGATACCCTTCTAAATCACCCAGGTATCTGTGTAGTTTCTTCCACCTATGGCATCTCTGTTTTGGATTCAGTCTCTATGTGTTGGTTTGTTCTTTAGTATAAGAGATGATTATGAAATAGAATTATTTTATATTTAAATTTGTAAATTTTTAAAGCTTTACATTAACTTTGCCTAAATTTTTTTAATTTCAAAGCTTTTTGCAGTATTTGTTTTTATATACTGGCATTTATTTCCTTATCACTAAAAGTTCTACTTACTTAAATATATCAATAACATATAGAATAATAATAAGAGAAGAACATTTTCAACAGAAGAGCTGAGGGAGGAGGTGGGTTTCTGTGCAGAAGGACATCAGCTCCGTTGCTTTGCTTTCTTTCTTGTCCAGCCTGTGGTGGCAGAGACAGCTGTGCAGAGGGTCATACTTTTGCTTGTTTGGCTTTCAGTGTTAACAGAAAGGAGGAAAACCTCAAGTAGGAGGAAGAGGAACTGGGCTGTGGCTTTATTATTTATCATTGATATGTATTTTAAGTATGAATGTATTTATGTGTACCCTGGGCGTGCAGAAACCCACAGAGGCCAAAAGAATGTGTCAGAGCTTCTGGAACTGGAGGTATAGGCAGTTCAGAACTCCTGACTGTTTTATTTTTAAGTGTTGCTTAGGTGAAAAGATAAATATATACAGCAATTAAATTGGTAAGGTGATTTTTATGGAGAATTAGATATAATAGTTATGGCTGGAAATATATGATTTATTTATTTTTTACAAGCTGTAAAGATCCTGCTGTGTGTTGCCTTTCCTGTGAAAGGCAATTGCACAATATTGGACAGGTAGCAAGGAAATTCTCTTTCCATCTACCACTTATGCCTTCTAACTTCTAAGCTCCTTAAAACATTTGCACTTGGCTTCATTCAGCAGCTAAAGGTACTTGCTGCCAAATCTGGCTTTCATCCTAAGTTTGAACCTCCAGAGCCGCATGGTGGACAGAGAGAGAGAGTTGACTCTTTCCTGTGACTTACCTTCTGACCTCCATACATAGCATGACACACCTACATGCAAGTACATGACATACACATATACACACAGAGGCACGCACACAACATGCATGTGTACACAATATATACATACAAACATGCACATATACACACAGTTAATGCATATACAGTTAAATATATAAATTTAAAAAAAAACTTTGGAAAATCTTTTCAAAATTGTAATGGAAAAAACACTTAGTTAAAAATAATTTCATTTGTTCATTGTTTATGACTTAAAATTAACCCACCTCCTCCTCTTCCTACTTGAGGTCTGCATGGCTTGTATTTACAAGGCAACACAGAAATATTTGCCTTTTTGCAGAGATCCTTCTCTATGACTACTAGGTTCCCCTTCTCTGACTTTATTCTTTGGTTTAAAGCACCTAGCCAAAGAGCACATGGTCTTAACAAATAGTTTTAGATTTTTTTTTTCTCTTTAGATCACTGGTTCTCAACCTTCTAATGCTGTGGCCCTTTGAATACATTTCCTCACATTGTAAGGACCCCAACCATAAAATTATTTTGTTGCTACTTAATAACTGTAATATTGCTACTGTTTTAGACTATAATGTAAATATATGCAGATATCTGATATGCTAACCCATAGGTTGAGAACCACAGGTTTAGATGAATATTTAACTGTATATATTTGTTTATATATGCACATTTCAGTTTTAGGGCAAAGTCATCTAAAACATTAGAGGTGTTATGATGGGGTCCTTTTCTTTTTCAGATATTAAGCACCGTCGAATTCCAATCTTGTTCTTTGCAAACAAAATGGATCTTAGAGATGCAGTGACTTCCGTGAAAGTGTCTCAGTTGCTATGTTTAGAGAACATTAAAGATAAGCCGTGGCATATTTGGTAAACAAATTGTATTTCTCATTTTGTCTTTCTGAAAAGTCTTGAGTTTGTGTTTTGTTTAGGGTTTTTGTTTGGTTTTGTTTTTGACATTTTATAAATGGCCAAACATGATAGGATATAAGCTAAATATTCACTTCACGGATTTGCAGCTATTCATGAAAATGCTGCCTTTAACTTTACAAATCCTTTGATGCTAGAAAAAGTATGTTTAAAAAAACAAACAAAAACAAGTCTCCTATAGTGAAAAACATAATTAAATGTCCCACTTACTCTTCTGGCTTCAAACATAGTGACTTCCCTTTTTGCCTGAAATCAGCCAAGCCACTATAGTGTCACCTTGTCTGAATCATTCACCAAATTAATTATCCTGTGTTGCTATTTTACCACACCATTACATGTGGCCTCTTTGCTGCTTATTTTATGGTGGTCTGAGTTCCTAACTCTTAGCAGGTTAGCTCCCTGGAAGTTGGGATTTTTGACAAGTTTTGGTTACTGCCTTATTTTTCCTTTCCTACTTTGTGACCGGCACATGTTATACATAGTATAAATATTTGTTCAAATGAAGAGTAGATATAATGGCTGTATATGGACATACTAGCAAACAGTGTCTGAAATTCCTATGCATTACTTATTTTGGAAAGAGTTTCTTAATTAACTCTTATGTGCTACCTTACTGAGATCCTCTTTTGCTACCTACCCACCTACCTTCCCATGTCTTAAAGTGTCCCTCTATAGCAGTTCCTATATTTTCTAAGAGTTACAGTAAGATTTAACAGGAAGTTGGACATAAGTCAGAGAAGTCTACTGATGCTAAAAGTGACCAAGCATATAAAGCAAGAAAGTGGAGCCTAGGAACCCCAGTGTGGACTTGGGGTTGGGAACACAGTTCTGTTCCTAGCTGAGGAGATGTTGACATTTTGATAGTTACTGGAGAGGGAGAGTTAGTTCAGACAAATCCACCCAGAAATATTTGGGGGTAACACAAACTGGACTGACTAGGCTGTGAGAGAGAGAGGGAGAGAGAGAGAACTCATGAAGTTGGATGGTTACGAAGATGGGAGTGAATATGATCAAAATGCATTGTATGAACTTCCAAAGAACTAATAATACTTTTAAAAAGAAAAGATTTTAAGAGCTAGCCTTGGTGCTGAACAGAGTAGCGTTTAAGTAAATGCTAGAAATATCTCAGGATTCTCTGAGCACCCCTGCTCCCACCGAAGATCTCTCTGCCCAAGAAGGATATAGTGAAACCCTCTTCGCTTTTGAGCAGTGGGGGAAGGGGCAGGACTACTCTATGGCTGTTGAATTTGAATCTGAGATCCATGTGGTATTTGATAGTTAAACAAGAGTGTGATTTTAGACAGAGAAATTCTTTGAGATAAAACCTTTGCTATCATAAATCACTGGATTCCAAATTGTTGGGCTACAAAGCAATATACATTAGAGTAAATACTAATTCTTGAGTTTTACAGAGTATTGTAATGCTTTGCTAGAAAGCATAATATACAAACATTCAAATTTTACAAGTGAATCATCCTCTTTGTACCTAAAATAACAGTTGAATTTAAACAGATTTATTTATTTAATTATGGCATCTCAAAATTTTTTCTTTGTAAATGATGAAGTCGTGATGCTGTGAGGATGTTATATTCCCAGGTCCTGTTTTCTATGTAACAGAAAAAAAAGCCAAGATTTTTTTTATATCTACCTATAACTTTGTTTCTCTTTAATTCAAACTGGACATCATCTTTTTAAATACAAATTAGCATTTCATTTGTAAGTTTTTTCTGCATTTTATGATTTTTTAAAAGCATGTACACAATTGAAAATATGTTTATCCTTCTTTTCCAGTGTTAGCTCTATGGATGGGTCCTTAGTGACACAGGGATATAGTATTACCTGCCTCTTACCTCACGTATTGTCTGGAAAACTAAAGAAAAGGTCGAGGTCTTTATTTTTGACCATTATTACTAACCATATAGAGTCTGGGGCCTCAACTGTATTGTCATATTTTGACTTAGCTCCTTTGTGATATACTTGGATATTTACATGTAGAATAGAGGGTTAATAAGAAAATAATTGTACAGAACATTAGATGACTGGGTGAAGAAATGTCAGTAGGGTAAGAGAAAGCATGAGGACTTACTATCTTTATGGCCTGATTCGAGGCTGGAGTATTTCATGTGATGGCATGGTTAGAGAAGCAGCTACTAGTGAGAGGCCAGGAAGAAAAGTGCTCTTCATGACTGGGGGAGAAACAGCAGCCTGGCTCCAACAGAGCAGTCAGAGGGAAGCTGTGGAGGGTGTGGGCCATAAAAACCAAGTACTGTGGCACCTGCTAAAGAGCTGGATGCTTGCTCCAGTTCTGAGTCTTACAGCTTTTCTCACAGTAAAGAGGGAACTGGTTCAGAGAAATGGCCAGGTTTGTAGTCACTTGCTGACACCTCCAGCCGTGGACAGTTCTCTTTCCTGTATTACTTGGAAATACAGGAAAAGATTTCAAGAAATCTTTAGGTTCTTCTACGTGATGCTTCCTCCTAAGTGAATGATATAAGATAATCTCTAATTACTCAGAAATTTTAGTTATATATTAATATGATCATGAATTTTAAAGCAAGTTACTAGACTCATAACATGTAATATTGTCATAAATTCCTGTATTTTCAGGCTAGAGTCTGTTCAACCAATACATAGTAAGTTTGAGGCAAACTTGAACTGTTATGAGACCCTGTCTCAAAAATAAAATAACAATAACAGCAGCAACAAAACCCATGTTATAATGGGATTTTACTCTATAAATAACAAATTACATTTCAAACAATGTCAGTTGATTCTGTGACTATCGTGTGCTCTAAGTCTAACATTTCTACCTGATAAATGCTGTCGGAGCACTGGGTGCAGTGAGGTAGGACAGTGGGAAAAATAATGTGTGTCCTTAATATCACTACAGATCTCAAAATTTGTCTCAGGTGTTTTTACCCCTAGTCTGCAGACTCTAATTTCCTATTATTATATAATATAATATTATATTTCAATAGAATATACATTATTAATATATTATATTTCAATATTTAATCAGTTTTGCGCAAACACATATATTGTTAGTATGTATTTCTTTGCAATATGGCACATATTGTTTTTTACTCGTAGAGCTGAAGGACACCATAAAGTGGCTTTTGTGTGTGGCTTTGTTTCAGTGCTAGTGACGCCATCAAGGGGGAAGGCCTGCAGGAAGGCGTGGACTGGCTCCAAGGTACATCCCAAGCTGCTGCACAGCTGTAGCCTGCTTCTGTTTCACTCATTCATTTCATCTTTATGTTTTAATTTTATTACATCAATGCCCCTTCTTGTTTTTATTTCTGCTATCAGAAAAAACAGTACAGTAAGTATTTTCATTTTATTGTATTTTTCTAGCAGATTTCTGTGTTTACATTCAATACATTAGCAAATCTGGAAAATGGTTTTAATTTATGGACCCAGATTTTCATTAAATCTAGTAGCTAAAAAACACATCTGAAGTTTGGAAGAAATATTAGGCCTTACTGTTAATAACTACAGCCAAAGGACAACCAATTTTTTATGAATCATGAAATATAGTATTCCACATATATCTTATACATATATTACAAGTTTACCATTCATTTAGTATTATAATCACAATAGCTATAGTACAATGGTATAGCACTACTAGATTAGGTAAGTATAGTTTTCCCTAGGGTTATATTGTCTGTATAAGATGTATAAGAACAGCTTGCAGCATGCAATGGAGTAGATAGGTGTGTGTTCTGTATGGCCTTTCTGAAAAGTCTTTATGACCAAGTCAGAAGTTTTCAATTTATATAGAATGACTGTTCCTTCTTACTGGAAATCTTTGTACTCTGAATAAGAGTAAAAGAGATACAAATTCTCATTACAATTTTTGATTATAATATTAGATATGTGTGGGATAGTTTTTCATTTTCCTTCTTCCATGATTTAGAAACCCTTGGAGACTTATAGCCTTTTGTGTTGGATGGAAAAGTAATCTGCTATAACAGCTAAAAACACATTTGGCAGAGATAATTTGGTTTTCTAGTGAATTTCACA
>NW_022196894.1:57045254-57050058 GCF_008632895.1 Mastomys coucha | reverse complement strand
TAGTTTCTCATATAGCCCTGGCTGTCCGGGAACTCACTCTATAGACCAGACTGGACTTAAACTTGGAGATTTGTCTCCCTCTACCCCCAAGTGCTGGGATTAAAGTCCCACCTGGCACAGACTTTCATTTCTAGTTGTATTTATTCAGACAAAACATTTACTATTAAATTGAAAAGAATATTCTAATCCTATTATAAGTAACAAACATCTTTAATGATCCTTAATATTAGTAAAGGCATTTTTTCCTTTGAATTCAATTTTTAAATTATTTTAAGAAGTATTGGGGATTATGGGATGGATTTCTAGAATAAACTGGTGGATTTCAGAAAAATCCAAAAATAGAGAAGTGAATTTTCATGACAGATTCCTTCCTTTACCAGTGTTGATCATTGCTCCCATTAAGATGCAGCGCACAGTGGAAGGCCTGCCAACACTCTTAGTGCAGTCATCCTGACCTCAGGACGAGGTGATGATAGCTGACAGGACAGGGAGGGTTCACTTCTTATTTCTCTTTTCTTCCCCAGCTCCCTGAATATTTTTAATTTTTGCCGTAGCAATAGCCACTAGGTGGCAGTAATGATCCACTTTTACAGAACCAATTTTCAAGTCTTGGTACCAATTGTTTATTATCTTATATAACTGATCTGTTATCTTACCTCCCAAGTCTTTGTGAGAACAGCATATTGTTAGAAGTGCTCTTGTGCCCTTTTGTTGCAAGGTAAGTAGTAGAACCCTTGTTGCTGTGTGCACAGGAGTAGTTGCAGAAGAGCTGGGCCTCTGAGCGAGCTTAGCTTTAAAAAACAAGTCAAAGGATCTATCAGTTGGTTTTTTTTTTTACTACATGATCATTGTATTTCCTACAGATAAGCACCTATCTTTCAAAACAAGTAAATAAAAGAGATTAACCAGCTTATAATGTCACATAATAACTAAAGACACATAGGAAAATCTAACTGTAAAAGACCTTTGAACTCTATTCATTTTACTTTCAGAATCCTGAAGTTTCCTAGCGAACTAAACGGTTCATTTTGCACTAATCTAATCATATTTATTTAAGCTTAATATTGAATTTTTGTATATTAAATGTTATATGATTATATTTTCTTTTGAAAAAATTGGTAATTTTATGTGTTGAGTGATCAGTATAAATTTTCTAGTCTTGAAACTTTCAAGTGAGACTTTTTGTGGGAAGGAAGAAGGGATTTTTTTGTTTTGTTTTGTTTTCTAAGAAAGGGTATCACTATTTATGTAACACTGGCTGACCGGGAATTCACTATATGAATGTCCCAATGATGAGACTATAGGCATATTCTACCTTCCTAGTTTTCAAGTGAGATTTTTTTTTAAAAGCTTTCCCAAATATTGAAACTTGTTTTATCATATTATAGGTAAGGTGAAAAATCAGTAATGCCTACAGATTAAAGACTTTAATCTTGCTTTATTTTATATTGAATTCCAAGAATGATTCCAGGACATTCATCCTCTGTATAAGCAAATACACATCATAGACAAACACTCTACTTCTGATTCTACCATATTAGCCCACTTACAGATTTTTGTGTAAATATTTTACATACTGTGCATCTGAGTACTCTGATAAAAAAATAGACGACTGAACACATACTCCAATCTCAGGTATCACTGATAATAATGGCAGCATTTTAAAAAGAGATTAACTCCACATACATGTGGTAAAAATTAAAAATGATAATCTTGTTTGGAAAGCTGTGGATGTTGACTGGCTTAACAGGCCACCCCAAAAGCTGAATCCTAAGCTGGCAGTTTGAAATAATAGTACACAGCCTAGTTGACTTTGAAGATCTTCTCAAAGGCTCAGAATACGCTAGTAATTAAAAATAATACACTTAAAAATAAAAGATGGATCTGGAACTGAAAAGAAAAAACATGATTCCCCCTACCCTAATAAAAAGTTTTAAGAATTATCTTTTGCAAATAGTCAAACACTACCTCTGGACTGCAAAACAGCAGACACACCTATGTGTGGTCATAATGAACTGAAAGCAAGAAAGGGCTGCAAGCTTTCATATAGAAGAATCCTGTGGTTCTCGTCTGTCTACTCCACCAGGCAACAGTAGAAGGAGACAGACGATGGGGAGGGTCATCTAAGGAGCCAGACTAAAGAGTAGGCAGAAGATAAGTTGTTTCTGAGGAACTAGATTAGGAACAAGGCAGACAACCCAGCATGTGCCTTTAATCCCAACACTCAGAAGCAGACAAATTTCTGAGTTTAAGGCCAGCCTGGTCTATAGAGCAAGTTCCAGGACAGCCAAGACTACACAGAGAGATCTTGTGTCAAAACAAAGAAACAAACAAAAAGGAAGGAAAAGGAGGAGACAGAGGGAGTATAGAAGTAGTGGTGTTAGAGGAAAGAGGAGGAGGAAGAGAAGGAGGGGCAGAAGAGGAAGAAAGGAGGCCGACCATAGGAAGAGTCATCTCTGAAAATCAGATTTCTCCAAGAAAAAAAGTAACTAAAGTAATAATTGTGATTTCCAAGGAAGTATCTTAACCAGATACAGTAGCATAGTGGCCGTATTTGACAAACTGCACACACATTTCTGATGTCTAGTCTACCTTTAATTGTACTCATTCATATATGCAGATAGCAAACTGTCCAGACATCTGAGGATAAAAATATGAAATAACACAAATGAAAACTTGTAAGAAAAGAGGAGTACAGGATATAGATAAGAAAAGTATTTCAAGAAGTATTAGAGTTTACCTATTAAAAAATGTCATTTTCACAAATTAAGACTAAGATACAACTTACTGAAAAGAAATTCCAGCAGCAAATAAGTCAGTTATATTAAAATAAGAATACTAACAATGAGAATTCAACATTCTCAAGAAAAACATTGGCATTTTCTAGGAAGCAAGACAAAGGGATAAGGAACAAAGATGGAAGGCAGGCATAATGGTGCATTCATGTAACCCTGGTACTCAGAATGCTGAGGCAGGAGGATTGAGAGTTCCAGTGTTACTGGAACTCATTACTTGATGAAATCTTACCTCAAAACAAACAAAAAATTGGTAGGAAACAGGACAGTCATGCCAGGAGGTTGAGGTTCACACCTTTAATCCTAGCACTTGGGAGGCAGAGGCAGGTGGATCTCTGAATTGAGGTCAGCCTTGTGTACAAAGTGAGTCTAGGACAGCCAAGGCTTCACAGAGAAACCCTGTCTTGAAAAGCCAAAACCAAAGGGGTCCTACTGAGAAGATCCAGCATCCAGACAAGAGGCAGTTAAGAAAGAGAACCAAGCAAATAGGAAGTAGTGCTAGCAAAGAGTATTCGCCAGGACTGAATCTTAATGCAGTGAGAGAATGTTCCCACCCAAGGCACATCACTGGAAATGTTTAACTCTAAAGACAGTGGAAACTTTTGCAATTTTCCTGAGGTGGAAATAGGTTTCATATAAGGAAATAAATTGTTACATCAAACTTCCCAACACCAGCTACTTGGAATAGTAGTGACAGTATATGATACTGGCCAGTGCCTGGAAGATATCATGGAGAATACACTGGAATCACATACTCAGGCAATGTCAAAGTATTGTGACAGCAAGAGAAAAACCACAAGATCCAGTAGCCCATCTCCCCAGTATGCTGGTAAAGTGTTCCTTGTGTTGGCATGAGGTCTGATGGAGTTTAAATCCCAGTGTACCTATGGCAAAATGGATGACTGAGAGAGGAGAGGCTTGTGGGGCAGCTAGCCTGGTATATACAATAGCAAACAACAATTAGCAACGTCTTCTTAAGATAGAAGATGAAAACCAACACTCAGTTGTCCATTGACTTCCACACATGGACCATGAATATGGACATGTGCACCATACACTAACTAAAAAGGGAAGGATGGCTAGATGGATCAGGAGCTAGGAATGAGCTTATGGTTGCAAAGGAAGGCTACTGATATTTCAGGAATTACTGTGGATTTAGTGAGTTGTAAGTAATTCCTTAGAAAAGAATTAATTGTAAGTAATTGCTTCCAAAAAGAACTGGTCACCAAAGGAACTGCTACCTGTCTTTCTAATAAGCTGTAAAACCTGTATTCGTTACTTACTTGCAGTTTATATAAAACTTAACACAATGGTCTTAATTGGACCTAAAGAAAACAGATGTATGCATAGGACTTTCCTGTATTGTATAGAATTGCCTTGGAGTGATTGAGAGAATAAAGTTGCTGCTGTTTCCCTTGTGAGGCTGACAATGTCCTTGTCTGTCTGTCATCAGATCAGATCCAAGCTGTGAAGACGTGAAGCGATAGTCCCTGGAGACCTCAGTGATTTTCAGTTAATGGAATCTATGTAAGGCATACTAGTTAACCTCAAATTTAGTTTAAAAGATATAGGTAACTAAGAATTTTTTTACAACATTCTGCTTGCTTTTGTGGACTCTGGAAGAACATTTTAAGAACTTTAGGACTTGAGACATTGTTAATCTGGCCATTAACTATACAGAATCTAACATTTCTTTGGAACTCCTTAGTTACCAGCTTCTTGTAAAAGTCTACATACACATGAACTGGAAAGAAGGCTCAGCGGTTAAGAGCACTGACTGCTATTCCAGAGGTCCTGAGTTCAAATCCCAGGAACCACATGGTGGCTCACAACCATCTGTAATGGGGATCCGATGCCCTCTTCTGGTGTGTCTGAAGACAGCAACAGTGTACTCACATACATGAAATAAATAAATAAATCTTTAAAAAAAAGAAAAGTCTACACATTGTTATAATTAGAATGTGTAAATACCACTTATAAGCCATCTCAATATCCTATCATGATTTATG
>NW_022196894.1:57032717-57044863 GCF_008632895.1 Mastomys coucha | reverse complement strand
ACTCAGAAATCCGCCTGCCTCTGCCTCCCAAGTGCTAGGATCAAAGGCGTGCGCCACCACCGCCCGGCGATTGATACATTTTATTACAGTAGTTAAATGACAATATTGCATCTTCAATTAATAAATATAATTTAATAAATTTTTAATATTTTTATAACTGACTTACTTTTATCCTTAACATGTCCATTTGTTAGTCAGCTTTCTGTTATAGCGGAATGCAGGAGGTAGTTTATAAAGAGAGAGGGAAAGAGGGAGGAAAGAAGGAAAAAAAGAGAAAGAAGAAAGGAAAGAGAGATTCTTGTTGAAAATTTTTGTTTTGTTTGGTTTGGTTTGGTTTGGTTTTTTCGAGACAGGGTTTCTCTGTTTAGTCCTGGGTGTCCTGGAACTCACTCTGTAAACCAGGCTGGCCTCGAACTCAGAAATCCACCTGCCTCTGCCTCCCAAGTGCTGGGATTAAAGGCGTGTGCCACCACCGCCCGGCTCTTGTTGAAAATTTGAAGGCTTCTGTTATGCTTAGCTCCTCATACTCAGTCCTGTGGCAAGACAGTTTCATGGCTGCAGTACATGGCAGAGGGAGCGCTTCCCTTTACAGCTAAGGAAGCAACCAAAGAAGGGAAAGCTGGGTAACAGAATCCCTTCAGGGGTGTCCTCAGTTCACTGTGTACGGAGTCTTCTCGATAGTCAAGACCCAAATTGTAGCAGACTCCAGAACCTCAGCTAACTATGTATAAACTGCTATGTGAATGTTCTTTAGAATTTTAAATGTATCTCAGGAACACAACATATGTAACTTCTCACAACTTAAAGACCATTTATAATTGTAAACTCAAATTCAAACTTCCCTTTTAAATTAGACAGTGAAACTATTCTCACAACAGTGATGTCAATTCTGAAAACATTGCATTTGAATGAAAAGCTATGAAAATATAGCATCTTAAACATTCTTAGTCACAAAAATAACAAGACAAAAGGTGAGTCATGTAGATGCATTAGTACATGTACCCTATTGGGGGTAGATGCTTTTACAGATGTCATAAAAACAGCAGTCAAAGCTATATAATCCAATTTCTCAAAGTCTAGAAATGCCAATGAATGAGTGGACTTTTGTAAAAAATTATAAGATCATCAAAATATTTTAGTGGTTTAGTGGTGTCTGTTTTGATAGCATGTCATAAGCTGCTTTCATTAGTATGCATTCAGGATGTCTTCAGTCTAGAGCTGACTCTAATATAGATAGAAATGATGTATTATTTTTAAATGTGTGCCTTAGAGTTTCTGTTGCTATGTAGAAACACCATGACCAAAGCAACTCTTACAAAGGACAACATGTAGTTGGGGCTAGCTTGTAATTTCAGAGGTTCAGTCTGTTATCATCTTTGGTGAGAAGCATGCCAACGGGCAGGCAAACGTGGTGGAAAAGAAGCTGAATTCTACCTCTTGATCCAAAGGCAGCCAGGAAGAGACTCCATCTTCCTCCAGCAAGCCAGAAGGAGGCTCTCAAGCTCACTTTCACAGTGACACACTTCCTCCAACAAGGCTGCATCTCCTGACAGTGCCACTTGCCGTTGGCCAAGCATATTCAAATCACCACAACATGTATTTATTTTTTGTAGAGGAAATGCTATGTGAAGTAAGATGACAACTTCCAGGGGTTGGTTCTGTCCTTCTATCACGTGGGTTCCTGGAACTGAATTCAAGTCATTAGGTTTGGCAGCAGGCACCTTTATCTAATGGTGCCAACCTCACAACCTGTGCTGCCATTTAAAGAAACAAACAACAAAAATAGATACAATGTAACAATTTTAGGAGGATGGAGAAAATTCAAATTTTTATCTACCATGTATTATTACACATTCAGAATCTTACATTCTTCAGTCTTCACAACCCTCTATATATATGCTATGCCCTGTTGGCTCTGTATTGTAGATTAAGAGTTTGGACCTATTGTATGAGACTTTTTCTGGGTAAATAAAGAAGAAACATCTTATTACTACTCATCCCAGAAAGGGCAACACTACCACACTAAAGAAATGAATCTACTAAACTCCAACTTGGTAAACTAGTAAGTTTATTAGGGCTACTTACTCTGGAGTATGAGTGAAAGGTTACTTACAGGATCATGGACAACTCAAGGCAGCCACATCAACACAGAACTCCACTCTTCCCAGCATGGTTAATGACTCAGAGAAGCAAACCCATGGAGGTCTATACCATAGGCAGACAATTCAACTGGTCGTAATTACCTCCTATAGCAGTGCTTACTGCTTACTATTGTAATTCAGGTAAGTTTCAGGGACTTTCTGAGACTTACTAGTTGTTTTCTTCTTCAGTCTGAATGAGCTGCCCTTTACAAGTTCCTGATCCTAAAAGAGCTTCCCTCCAGGATAGAATGTTTCATTTTAAGAGGAAATTGCCAGGACATAAAAAAAGGTTCAGTGATTTGGTGAAGCTGAGAAATGCTAGTGCTGGCTTTCAAGTACTCCGTTTAAAATAGATGATTCAAAACAGATAAGAGAATTACAGGTATTACTTAATAATACTGCTAAAAGTGAAATTATTTCAAAAATCAAACTACAAACTACTGGAGATTCTCTTTTGTTGGGTGGTTTTGGTTTTGGTTTTGTTTTGTATTGATTTTCATTTTAAGCCTATCAACACTAAAATTTTACTCAGAGCCTGAATCCATGGAGGTATATTAGATGAGGTACATTAGATGTTGACAAGCTAGATAAAATTAACAAAACTACTTAAAATTAAACTAGTAACTCACATACGAAAATGTTTAGAAGAAAGAAAAAATATTTTTCCCTTGTGTCCATGGTATCATAAGATCTATTAATGGTTTATAAACATCATTTATTACTATACTTCATTTTCAAGGAAAGATTCTATAGAAACAAACTGGATAATATAGGAGATCATATGTATATAAGCTGAAATTGTGTTTGTTTCTAGCATATTATATAGTAGCAATGTGTCTCAAAGTTGAAATAACTTTTTCCCCAAGTTTTATACCTCAGCATTGAGAAACTTAAGCTCTGTATTTTTAACAGCATTTTGTAAAATGTTCAAATCTTGTTTGTTTCACATTTTTGTTTGTTTTACATTTAAATAATCCTTTATGGGCTGGGCCATTTTATAAGCCACAGAAGAACTGAGTTTTGTATATTTTTTCATTTATGGGTTCTGATAAAAATTATGAATTATATACCCTAGTTACTTGTAATTATTTTTTTTCCTTTCAGAATTTTGGCACATCAGTGTTATGATTTCCATAATTACATTCATTTACTTGTAAAAACACTTGCTTACTTCAGGTTGGTATAACAATAACCATAGCCTTGGCAACGTATATACAACAGAAGTTGTAGAGGATGGTGATGTGTCATCGGCCTCGAGTGATTTAAGGTTCTCTTGAAAGCCCTCTTCTCCACAGCAGAGTTCCGCTCTTACTGTGTCACAACAGAAAAGAGGGAGAGCACTCGGGAGCCTTTAGAAGAGTACTAAGGGCCGTTCTACTCTTTAGAGCCCCGCCATCATCAACTGATTATGTCCCAAAAACAGTTCCTCCTAGTGCCACACTGGTATTTAAGATTCCAACCGGTGCATTTTGTGTAAAAATAGGCGTTCAGTGTGTTCTACTACTTAAAACAAATTGAACATGCTTATGACTCTAACAGTCTGCCTAACTTTATGCATATCATCTCCTTTCTTACTATTTTCCTCTTACTTCTTAGTTTAAAAATATATTGGCTACTCACTGTGATCTAATACAACTTAAAGAAGGAAGGGCTTATTTTGACTTCCAGTTCCTCTGGGTACAGTCCATGGCAGTGAAAGTACGGTGGCCACAACAGTAAGCAGCAGGGCTCATTGTACCCACAGGGAGGAAGAAGCAACGAGTACTTGTACTCAGATTGTATTCTTATTGTTCCATCTAGGACCCTATCCTGTGAAATGGTACCACCAACATGTAGGATGGGCCTCACTGCATCCGTTAATTTAGATAACCCTTCAGACTTGCCCACTTATTTGTCTCATGATGGTTCCATGTCCCATCAAGTCATCAGTAAAGATTAACCATCATTACTCCTATCTTTGATGATGTAACACCCAAACACATCATTTTAAGCCTCGTACACATAAGCTTATGGTCATCTCATATTGCAGAATGTTTTTGGTCCAACTTCAAAAGTACCCATAGTCTTTAATAATTACAACATTTTATAAGTCCAAAGCACCAAGTATCAGGAACTCCAGGTGATTTCTTAACTATAAGCTCCTGTTAGAAAAAAAAAAAGTCAAAAGCAAGTTACTTCCTGTAAAGAACAGTATGGAATAAACATTCCTCTTTCAAAGGGATGAATGAGGGCATAGCATAGAATGATTCAACCAAAGCAAGACTGGAATCCAGCAAAGCAAACACCAAATCCTGAAGCTCCATACCTGGCATCTAGTACAAATGGAATCCTTTGGATAAAGGGTTTGTACAATCTCACCCTCCCACTCTGCCACCTGTAATAAATGTACTTTCTTTCTTGAGCCAGCTTGACTCCATCTACAGCTTCCTTGGTAGATATTTCATGGTCCTAGCGTCTCCAAATCTTGGGAGGTCTCAATTACAACTTGGGATTGACCTTCATGTAATAGTACCTCAGGTCTTCCTTGCAGGGACTTTGACTCTGCCACATGTTGCCTGGCCTTACTGGCTCTTGGGAGCTAAGAGGCACAAGAGTCACTAAGCCCTTCAGTGTGATACCTTTCATGTACACAACCGAACTGAAAATACTACCACCCAGGTACAACTGATTTACCTTCATAGAACAGGCCAACAAGCAACTCTTAATGAGTCAAGCCCTCGCTTGCTTTAGAACCATCCCGTTAGCTCTTTTGTCTGCCTTCAATGCTTCTGCAAGAGCAGTATGAGCTCCGAGCCACCTCTGCAGCCCCATTTCTATATTTCTTAACACCTTCACTAGCAAGCTAGCTGACAATGCTGCTCTCAGTATGAATTCCAGGTAACAGCTGCAAGAAAGGAACCTCACAGAAGACTGGCAAGCCGCTGTCAAAAATGATTCTTTACACACTGGATTTTACTCCTAAATTAGATGCTGCTTCAGTAAGATGACTTCCGACTTCCATAAGATGTACTGGTCTAACCTGTCTAAGACAGTAATTGGCAGTTGTAAACTCAAATTATATAGTCGCCTTGGGATCAGGGCAGCAGTTTCTCCACCTGCATATTTCTCATACCTGTCATTTTCATTTACTTTTCAATTATGCAATTTTTAAAAGAAGGTCAAGAGAACGCAATAAAGAGTTCACTTGAAGGTAGTTTCCTATTAACATGCCAAATCCGTGGATGCCACATATTACACATGGTGTGTGATGATTCATCATTTAGAAGCATTCATTTATTGTCTTATTTCCTGACCAAATCAGATAGAAGCCAAAGCAGATATTAAGTATATGTCTGTCGCTGGCATAGCATTATGAATTATGTATTATGCTACTTTTAAAACAAGTATGATATTCCTATGGCAGATCTGTTCCAGGAAGTCTTTTAAATGCTGGTTGTAGAACGTCCTGACTCATGCTTCTAGAGGTTTCCTCTGTGACATGGCTTGCTCAAGGTATCCAGTGTGTCCCTTTCTCCTCTTCTGCCCATGGGTCACATTTATTGCATCCTTTTGCACCTTACCACTCTTAGTTGTGTGTTTTCTTCTCAGACTGAGATGCTTGGGACTGAGTCACTAAGCGGCTGGCCCGAAAGGATTGAGCAAGGTTGCTGAAGGCAGACTGCCTACGACATCTTTACAGACAATATTGGGGATTTGTCATTTCAGGAGTTTTTTGGTTTGGTTTTTTTGTTTGTTTGCTTGGTGTTTGTTGGCTTGTTTGTTTTCTTTTGTTTTTTGGTTTGGTTTTGGTTTGGTTTTTTGTTTGCATTACCTCCCCAACTTTTCTAGTTATATTTGAAGCAGCTAGCTCTAGAGGAGTGACTATAAAGTCAACCATTTAAAATTTTTATTTAGATTTTTATTTCAGTACTTCTTAAAATACAGAGTACTTGGTAGATTTCCGAGTAAATATGTAATTATTAGGGTTTTGTCCTACTTATTTGTTTTAATTTTTCAGTTTTCTGACTACCTTATCAAGATGTTAAGGGAGTTTGCCAGTTGCAAGTCATCAGATTTTATTCAAAGATACCTTGTGTTTTAAAACTGGTTGTGCTTTATTTAAATCTCAGAAGCCAATTGTACTAACTGAATGCCCCCCTGTCACTCTCCATGAAGTGGCGGGAAGATGGAAACTGGAAATGGTGGTTTAGATAATTTCGTTTCAATACCTCCCAGCCTGTAGGTGCCTGATGTTTATAGACACTGCTGCTCAGAACAAGTATGTGTCTGATTTGAATGTGAATCTATTGCTGTTAAACTTAACAACAACAACAACAACAAGACATTATTGATTTTTTTGGCTTTTTGAATCAAAGCCTTACTTGGTGGCCCAAACAGGCTTTCTGTGTATCCTAGGCTAACCTCAAATTTAAAATATTTTGTTTTAGCTTCTCACATGTTAGAGTTGCAGGTGTATTTCACCATACCAATCTTAAAATTATTCCTTTTTCTTTTTGCAGTGTATGGATTGAACCCGCGGCCTTGCACACGTGGGCAAGTACTCTCTCACTGTGCTCCCAGCCCGCATTTTGAAGTATTTTAAGTTAAATTTCTCAAAGTTTATTAGCCACAGTAGTTCAGAATGGAGTAAGATTTCCATAAATAAGTTTGTCAGGTTTATTCATTAAATTCTAAATTCATCTCTTTATTACTCCAAACCAAACTAAACTGAGTTTTGTTCTATTCTGTGCAGTATAAATTTGTGTACAGGAAATAATGCTAACCTCAGTTTTAAATTAGATAAAGACCCGCAGGAAAAGTGTGGCTCAGTTTTCTTGACAACTCGTAGCATTTCCAATTGCTTTCTCTCATGGAAACCTGTGCTCACAACAGCAACCGCCTTCATAGCTTCCCAGCAAGCAAATCTGGTGACGAAGCACTCTAGTAGAAAGGGCCAGCCTTCCAGAACGTTTGCTGTAAAAGTTAAAACAAGTGAAAATAATTTCATAAGCCAATTTTTAAATTCTAAACTACACAATTGTGCATAGCCCATGTACTCAGCAAAGTGTCTTAGAGAAAAATTATATGGTCTAAGTTTCTTATCTAATAGTAGGTTGATATTCTGAGGTTTTATACCTGCCATTGTATGAAGCTGATCAATATTAAATAGAATATTAAATTTGATATTCTAGTTTTACTTCATTTTTATAGTGTTAAAATGTGATTTGATTTGATTTGATATGAACTGATTGATATGAACAATTATTTGGAATATGCCTTATAATTTATGTTTCCAAAGACATTCTTCTACTTATGTACTTGAAGGGACATAATATTTCAGTATCAATAAACATTATACTGTTTGAAAAGTGCATATTCAATTCTTAATGGTCACAAACATTTTAAGAATTTCTTTTCTTCTGTATATAATATCCTAGAGGAATACAATTTTAAGGATTTCTTTTCTTCTGTATATAATATCATTCTAGAGGAATAAAAGAATAAATGCAATTTGGCTCAAACTAACATATATTTAATCATGGGTTTGAATGATTTTGCTCTCCACATGTTCTGCAAAGAAAACCAGGAACAATACAATAAAACATTGTGTATTCCATACAAGTTTGAATAACCAATTATTAAAACCTTCACCATCTGCTCTCATTGAAGCAATAAGATGAGGCATTTCCCCCATGCCACAAACCGTGACAGTCAGAATGTAACAGAATGAGAAACTCTAGCATCCTCTCTCCTTTCTTGCTTGCTGTGATGGTTTTTAATGAAAACTTGAGTATACAGACAAAGGAAAGGGGGAGGCTATACCCCACCTCCCTCCTAATTGAGTGCTTCTATCCAGTAATAGCTTTTTGCTGCCCTGGGCAGCTTGACTTTGCCTCATTTGGCCAAGCACAGCTATTATTCTAAGAGGCAGCCAGTGAAGTGCCCCAACCCATCTGTTTGCTTTTTCATGGACTGGTGCTTTCCTTGATGTTGACAGCTGTCTTAATATTCCCGGGCCACCTGCCACACAGTAAATACTCTGCTTGAAGATAGATTTGGTAGTTTTTCCCTCTGGTAGAGTTCACACAACAGCAGAAAAGCTCAGCATTTCCAACCTCCTCATGCCTCCTCATCTGAACATTTCGAGGACAAGCATTTCCTGTCCAGTGTCTCACACTTTTGAGCAGTGCGGTACTTATGCTGTGGAAATGGCAATTCACTCACATTTGACAAACTTGAGACTTCCTCATATATATGGGCGACTGTATCAAGTCTTTTTGTGGAAGTGATGTAGTCACAGGAGGCAGAGAATCCAGCAGTAAGCTAGTTACTTCCTCCTGTGAGCTTTCCAGGACACCCCTCCCCCACATATTCCTTCAAAGCAATTTCCCTTCTCTTACCCTGTACACAGCCGCTTTCCCATCAAAGTTGTTCCTTGAAGGAAACTATAGTGTCTTAATCTTTAAACATGAGCGTGGGTCTGACACATCTTGGGCACTTAAAAGACAGATTAAGTGTTGTGGCATCTGCAGTTTTTAAAGCTTTGGGGAATCTCTGTATTAAGAATTTCACAGACACATATAATGTGTTTTCATCATCCCCATTCCTTCCTCTCCAACCGTTCTCCTATTCCATCACAACTATTCCCTTTTGTGGGGCTCTCTTTTAAGCAAAAATCACTGAAACTAAAGACGAAATTTATACAAAATGATTTGGGACATAATAGGATGCAAATGAGTAATTCTAAAAGATCCACTGGCCCTCAAACTTAGCAAGTTCTATAAAGGCAATGTATTTTTCTATTTCCTACTTGGCATATGTCTACATATTAAAAATTCATAGTGTATTCTTTGAAAACCTTTCATATGGAAATATTTTTAATGTCACTACATACAAAACAATGGAACTAGCTAGCTCAGTCTTGCCACTGGTTCACTTAGTGTTATTTATTATTTATAGAAAAGCCATGAAAACAAGCAGGTTTACGTCCTGACGTGCGCATAGAGAGCTCACATTTCTGGTTTAATAAGTTTAATAAGAAGTCTGAAAAATTCAATTTGACACAGTTTATATTGAACAGAAAAATTGAAGATGGTGTTATGGAACAGATTATTATTACGACAGAACTTATGCCCATTAGAAACAGCTCTGCATCTTGCAATGGTGTCTGCTGATACCTGGAGTACATAATCCATGCCATTTTCCAGCTGCACACTTCATAGCCCGTTTCATCTTCACCATCTACATGCATACTTGAAATCTTGGAAGCCATGCGTGTATTCATGTCTCGACAGAACCTGTGGTCTTGCATCTTGGGTGTAAATCATTGTGAGTTGCACAATGAACGAGGTGGAATTTAAGCAATAACTGAACTGTCCTCTGAAGAGGAACAGCTTACAACTACATAAATATTTTCCCAACGAGATCAAAGCCACTGGGTTCTCCATTCATCAGATCTCAGTGTGAGCCAAAGAACTCTCTAGAACCTACTAATTCTAGAGGTAGGATAGAGGAAGAGTCCTGTGGTCTCAATCAACTTAAGTTTTAAAAAGAACTTACTTTCACAGTTGGCTAAGAACATGTGACCATCCAATCACTACTCACCCTGGAAAAGGCTGTACCAGGGAAGTGTCATTGAACGTGAATGCCATCAGCTTCCCGGAATGAATGTGCCTGTCTCAGCCACTTACCAAATGTCTGGATGAAAATGGAATTTGAAGTGAAGTGAAGATGACTGGATGAAATTAGTATCTCGAAGATCCTTTCAACTCTGAAAGTTGAAAAGGCTTTCACAGATTTCATCATGAAATCCTAGCATCTAGGATTCAAGAGTCTGCTTTTGTATGCCAAGACTGGTAAGGGTATAGGAAATCTAAAAATCTAAGTATTGGAGAAGCAAATGAAGATTCAATACCAAGAACTTTCCATGCTGTGAGCTTAATACTTCTGCATGTACCTAGGAGGCCAGTTGTAAAGAAATATTAATATGTGGACTACTGCAGATTTTTCCTACCGGCTAATTGAGAGGAATAGTATTATTGAAAATCAGAATTTGTTTCATAATCTTATTGAGTCCCAGTCAGACTCCCTACCTGCATCCTCTGTGCCAACACTGAGGTGTGGGAACACTTTTGTCACAAAGCAAGTGAGAGAGGCAGCTGGTAGTCAGCTAACATTGCTTTGGGGAGACACATTATTCTCCAGGCCTTGTAGCTTCAGGAAAGAATTTGCTTCAGATTTTTGCTTCTGAATCAATCCTCTTTGGGCTTTCTGATTAGTAGATCATTAATATGGATTCTCTTTCAAGATAATGTTAGCTTGGCCAGTTTTTTTTTTTTTTATGCTGTTTAACTGTATCTGATCTTAATCTTTTCTTACTCTCATACTCCTAGTTTCAGATGCAGTTGACAGATTAAAATGCTTCCAAGGGGTAGCTGTGGGGCAGGGGGAAGGCTCCTTCACCGGGACTGATTACTTGGGGCTGACAGTTAAGACGTGCAACCTCCTCACTTCTCCAGCCAGCCACAGACGGATCTCACCCTATTTTCATGTTATTTGCCCACATAACATTTTTATTTACTAGATGTTCCACAGCTTTCTTGAATTTCATACCTCTGGAATTTGATTTCAGACAAAATATAAACAATACACCTAGGATGATATATTGACACTGTGCTTTCTGTACTAGCTGCTGTGCTATATAAAGTCATTTTTATCATAACCGGATATTCGTTTTAAACCAATGTTAAGGACCTTTGGCGTTCCAGAATACAGGAACATCTCCGCAACAACAAAATATTTGTTTCAGCATTTTTCTAGTTTGAGTCATACCTGAATCATACTTGGTTTTGATCAGGGACGTTTTTGAAAAAGGATTCTGGGAGTGGCCAGGTGAAGGGTGAGAACTAAAGCACATCTGGGTTAGTTACTCCACATCTGAGCCCGCTGAAGCAGAAACAAGGTGCTGACAGCTGGACAGATGGGATCTACCCTGCCGGCTGAAACTGTCTTTAGAAAGGCTGTACTTTGGTTCCAGGGCTGCAGGGCACACGCGGGTGCTGCATCTTGCCAGGTGTTTCCCCAGACTCATCGATTCCCCTGTTTTAAAACGACCCTAACCCGGGAAGGGAAGCAAAGCATTTACAGTTGACGGTTGGCCAAGCCAAGTGGGCTGCGGGCTCGGCCAGTTTGGGCGGGAAGCCGGAGCCTAGCATCCCTAGACTGCTCCTCCCGGACCTGCAAGCTGCGGCCGACGGGGCGGTCGCGGCCGTTGGCTCCTCCCGGGAGGCGGGCAGCTCCGGGCGCGGGCGGGAGGAGGAGACGCACGGGGAGCGCTCGTGCCGGCCGGGCTGGAGAAGCCGCGCCGGCGGCCCGCGCCGACTCCCGCTGCGCTCAGCTAGCCAGGGCTGCGGCCACCCGCGCTCCGGCCAGAGGCTCGTTGGGGCCCGCGGACGGCGCGGCCGCGCTGTGGGGAGATGTCCGGCGGCCGCCGGAGGGGCAGCGCCCCCTGGCACAGCTTCTCTCGGTTCTTCGCTCCGCGGAACCCTTCCCGGGACAAGGAAGAGGAAGAGGAGGAGAAGCCGGGAACCGGCCAGCCGGCGGGAGCGAGCGGGAGTGCAGCCAGGTGGGAGCCGCGGGGGCGCTGTGCGCTCTTTCCTCCTTCGCTCGGGTTTCCTCCGGTCCCGCCCTGGGTGGCTTAGATCTGGGGAAGTTCTTGCTCCTGGCCGGTTGCTTTCCCGCCGCCATCGGGGCTCCCGACTCGGTCCCCTCCACTCGGGGAGGCTCTGCAGCTGCCGAGGGAGCCTCGCGCCTCTCTGCTTCGTACTTTGCCATCTTAAGGTTTTCTCGAAGTGATTCCTAAAAGAGTTGCGATGAGAGCTTTCCGAGACTACATCCAGAATCTGAAGTCGCCAGATTTGTTTACACTTTAAATGTTGCCGCCCTTCCTCCTTCCTCCCTCTCTGTCTCTGTCTCTCTGTCTCTCTGTCTCTCTGTCTCTGTCTCTCTCTGTCTCTCTCTGTCTCT
>NW_022196894.1:57028861-57032613 GCF_008632895.1 Mastomys coucha | reverse complement strand
TCCCTCCTTCCTTCCCTCTCTCTAACTTAGGACATCTGACTGAAGCGCTCTGATTGGGGAACCAGGGCTTGAGCTGGAAGCTGGCTTAGTTTAATGATTAGTATGTGCGGTGCACTCTTTCCATAATTATTTTTCCTTTACTCCTGCAGCTTTAAAGATTGACATTTTAAAAATCCGTCTCATTAAAATGCCCGTTTTTTAATTTCCTCATCCTTCAGAAAAGAGATAACTCGCTTCTCCCCCCCACCTTTTTTTTTTTTTTTTGAGAAGTGAGGCCAACTTCACTTGCACCAGAAGAACCTGTAACCCATGTCCTTGGAAGGTTGCCCTCTAGAGAGCTATATTTACCTCAGACTAAAGACTTGCTGATGGACTTCAAAGAAAAATGGACTGGAAACAACTGACGCTTCTAGTTCCATTACTATTTAGGGTTTGTGATTTGTTGTTAGCCCTTCGTGCTCCTTTGGTTTTTCCTAATTGTGAATCATTTCCAGTGTAATCACCTGTTAGCATAATACATCTTTCCAAGAAATGGCCAATTATAATTGACTGGTTATTTTACTTGGAAGTTTTAGATACTATTGGCCTGGTTGTTGATGCTTTTAAGATTCAAAGTTTTCCCTTCTGTCCTTTATGGTAGTTTGGAAATCTGGCAGGTCTCACCTGGTCTTGGCTGTAACAATCGCTAACAATCTTCAGTCAGCACCCTTTGGAAACTTGAGAGTGGTGGACCGGATAGGATAAACTGCTCCTATCAGCATTGTCCTGAAATCCTGCCTGCTCCCCTGGCCTATTTGCCCTTTTAAGGCAGGCACTCCTCCATCCTGAACTCTTTCTGCCCCAGGCTGACTAATCCAGCCCTAGAGAGATCCTTTTCACCTATTCCTTTCTGTCTCTCCTCACCACTGATAGGCCCTGGCTATGGCTTTTCCCCGACTCGGGTTTTAATTGTGCTTACTTGAGCACTAATTTTGTTCTCATCTGTTTTAGAACTGGCCAGATGTTAAGGGGATTGCAGATAATCCCTCGTGTGGGTGTTTAGCTGTTTTATAGGAGCTTAAATCTTTCTTTTCACAGATAGAAACAAACACAAAGCCCTTATTGAAAGTGTAAGGCAACAAATGGAACCACTCAGTAGGTCCCATGTCCCAGTAACAGAACAATGTTGGTGGTGAGAAGATTGGAAACAGAATTAGGATTTGTCAACTGTGATCCTGTTTCAAACTGAAAGGACACTTGGGTTGTTTCTCTTTGTGGCAGTAAAACCTTTTAATGAGAACAGGGTTGATCTTTTGCAGTAGTGGTTTTAGGCCAGTAGATATGACTTGGCTTGTAATAGTGGGAGCCAAGAAAAGGTCTCTCACATAAAAACAGTAATTTCAACTTGTAATGCATCTAGTGGTCCAAAGTTTAGGAAGTGATTTGGCACAACTTTCCACAAGCTTGAATGATCACAATCTGTATTTTACTGTAAAAAATAAAAACAAGAGCTTTTTTAAGGAGCGCTGTTCAAAGTGACATTGCTACTTTTCACCTGTGCAGCGACCTGACCCTGATGCCCCTTGATACACAAGACCTCTTCGAGTTTGCCTTTGTGTGTGTGTATGTATGTGTGTATATGTGTGTGTATGTGTGTATGTATGTGTGTGTATATGTGTATGTATGCGTGTGTATGTGTGTGTGTGTGTGTGTGAGAGAGAGAGAGAGAATATATTGAGATGAAATGGATTTTCTTAGACTTGTGTCGCATAGGCTTTTTCCTGCCTGAACTCATTGTGTTGGCTTATGAGTGCTCCATTACTCGGCTTACTCATGCCCAAATACAAAACAGGATACACACGTCTCAAGAACAGAACTCCCTAGCAATTTCTTAAGAAGAGAATTAAAATGAAACATATGTATTAATGAGACTAATGAAAGTCAAATTTATGGCATTGTCCCCTTCTACAGGTGTTTGTTTGCTACCAATGAAAGCAAAAGGCTGAGGGCATGTTAGGATAAACACAGGGTCTGGAGAGGTTGCTAGGTCTCTACTGTAGTGTCCCCCACATTGATAGAGTTCTTCAATAGTCCCCTGCTTGAAGCATGAGACAACCTTTGTTATTACTGGGTGCTGTGTGTTGCTGGGGCTTTGCTTGGTGTGAACACACCACTTATTTATTGAGTTTGCTGCTATTCTGTTCATACTACACCTTCAGCGATCAAGAAAGGCGAAGATCACCTTTGTTAAGTATTTAAACTAACGTATTAGTCAACCAGTTCTCAGAAGTGCTTATGGCAGGCAGCACTGATTATTCAGAAATGAAAATTCTACATAATGCACCCGAAAGCTCTCACAGGAAACTTTCAGAATTCCCAGAAGTCAGTGTGCCTCATTTTGTCAATCCTTACTGTAGTGTTCAGGCCTGTATTCATTAGAAGAGATAGAGGAGTCTAGAGGGGGGGTGTCTTATGGCATAGGTGACTTTAAGAGACCCTATGAGTTGCGGCTTGCAAGATATTAAGGTCTGTTAGGAGATGTATGTTGGTAGGGCCCAGAGAGAGAGAGAGGCATGCAGAAAATTAGGTTAGAATTGAGTAATGTGCTCTCTGGAGAAAACGTTTGGCTCTTCACTGGGAGTTTTGGAATGTTTTTGAAAATGGGTTTGTTAAATGGATATTGTTGGAATGTAGAACTTTGTAGGTGAACGCCTGCCTTCTTATTTTATCTGCTTTGGGAAGATGATTGCACAAGCTTGTGGCCTTGCTGGGTCATACATGGTGAACCTGTTTATGGGTTCCATGCAATACCTGTAAGCCAGAAGGGAGCTAACACAATACAGCAAGAACATTTCTCAAGGACTGATTGTGTACCTATCCTGGGCAGAGAATTTTTGCTTTAGTATACCGTACCCACAGGGATAAAAGGCTGTTACACTTCGAAGCCTCTTATGATTTTGAGGACACTGAGGATGGGACAGTTCTTAATGGCAGATTCTATTTGTATTTGGGGTATAACAGGTCTTTAAACTGGACTCTCCTGTCCATTGCGGGACATTTGATGTCCATGATTTCACCTACTAGTTGCCACTAGCATGTCTGTTCACTTGGATAACTAAGAATACCTTCAGGCAGGTGAGAAAGGGATAGGCAACATTCCCAGTGGAGAAAGATCTGCAATCAGAGGGAGAGGAAGAGTCAGGGGTAAGAATTGAACATAGAGATCTCTGCCTATTGCCTGGTTCATTAAACACCATTTTCCCCTCCACCCTTCAAAAATCATACTTTTTCAACTTAAGCTAAAAGCTGGGCATGCTGGTCATTTCTGTTGTCCTGGCATTCTAGAAGCCGAGGCAGGCGGCCTGCTTCAAATTCAAGCCTGAAATCCGTAATGAGTTCCAGATCATTCTGGACTTCAGGGTGGGAGACCCTGTCCAAAAGGAAACAAAAGAAACAAAATCCACATTTGAATAAAGAAGCTCTTTGTTTCAGTGTGGGGTCTGGGATTTTGACTCTCAGTGAACCTTTAGTGTGTCAATGATAGAAGAGGGTAAGACAGGTTCCCTAAACTTAAGGTCAGGAGTGTGTCTCATCTCTGCGTTGTCTTTCCCAAACATAGATCTGTGGATCTGTGCTTGTTGAGTGGAGCATTGGAGAGGTCATTAGTGACTTTCAGCCGAGGGCAGTTCTTTCTCTACTCTCCAAGTGGGCTCTGTGAAATGTCGGCCGGACAGTGTGTGACCTGTCATCACAGCTGAGAGTGTGGAATGACA
>NW_022196894.1:57006936-57028851 GCF_008632895.1 Mastomys coucha | reverse complement strand
AAAAAAGGCAATGATTCCGATGTCCACCCTGAGAGCTATTGGCCTTTTGGGTCAGCTGAAAAGAATAAGGCCATGCCTGTGCCATGCCAACAATTCATACCTGAAGTCATAAAAATGCCTAGCAGATCCTAGAAGCTCTCAGTGGTGTGTATCGTACCGGTCTGCCAGGGTAACTCAGATCATGGAACCGGCTCTTGGCATCAGAGAGAAATGGTAAGCTATTTGAGAGTTTCAAGACACACTACCTTTTGTAAGTGAGATTTTTTTTTTTTTTTTTTTTTTGGTTTCTTGGGTTTTCCTGGGATGTCTGTGGGATTGCTCATTTGTGAATTCTTGTTGTGGGGTTCCTTGGGAAAGGATTCAGTTGTGCAGTCTAACTCTGCTGGAATTGTAATCAGAACTCCTGACTTTATTGAGCCAAAGATGGTTTTAGCATTTGTATTCATTAGTGGAAAATACATAAAAAGAGTCATGACAGCTTGCAAAGCAGAAAATAATCCCTCTGTAAAGTGTTGCGTTCCCTCCTCAAAGTTCTAATGAAATACGTGGACGTTCAGTTATACTGGAATGCTAAATAAAACAGTGGCGGCAGGAGAGTCTTGGTTGATATTAACCAAGGGTCCAGTGAAAAGAGAGAGCTAACATGAGGTAAAAGTTGAAGAAATTGTAATCAGAGTCTGTTAACTCTACGGGCTGAGCGGGTTGCTCTGTGTGTGTGTTCTCCATATAATGCTGCATTGTGGGCAGCATATAAAGATGCCTGACTAAAAACTGATCTCAGAAGCCCAGAACTTAGGATATACATTTATATTTATAAATGTTATATATATTGCATATATATTTAAGACAATCTTAATATAAACTTAGTATGTTTTTGGTATGGGAGATTGTTCAGATAATTTTCCTGTTTAGAAAATATCTATTCCATGTATTTTATTTGTGTGTTTGTGTGTACGTTCATGGATGCATGTGTATGGAAGTCAAAGGGTAGCTTATAGGAGTCTCTTCTTGTCTTTGACGTGCCCCCCACCCCAGGTCCTTAGGATTGAACTCGGGTTATCAACCTTGACAGCAAGTGCCTTTACCTGCTGAGCCGTGTCACTTGCCCATATTTCTTCACTAATGTCATATACTGAATAAAAATTTTAATTGGACCTCAAGTCTCACAGTAACTCTTCCCTAGTTAGTATTGTTTGTTGACTCAGAAAAGTGTGGGAAATGCAATCGTAACTGTAGCCTGAGGTGAATAGCAGTGCTGTCTCTCTCTTCCTCTGCTTCTTCCTGGACTCCGCAGGCTCGCCAAGAATTTATACATAGGTGGAGCCAGAAAAGTGCATTCATTCCCCGAGGAATCTGAGCTCCGAGCGGTGATCTAGTCACTGAACAGTTCAACGCTGGTAGAGAATCTGTTGAAGGTTCGCAGTTAGAGATCATTCATCTCCAGTGTTTACCAGGCAGGTGTGGAACACTTCAGCTAGGCCTCCCGCTCAGTGTTTAACTTCTGGAAGTATTTCATGGAAGCGTCCCAAGGCACAGAAACAGCTGTGTGCTTAGCCAACTAGGTTTTTCTTTCAGTGCCTGGCAGATTAGTTATGACAAAATGAAACTAACCTTTTATGAGAATCCTGTGCATGGGATTTTGAATAGTTTCTGTTTTTCCTTGAAAATCCTCTGCAAAGTTGGTAGATATTTCTTTACTTGATCTTGCATACACATACGACTGAAGAATTCGATTGCATTCTTGGCTAATCAAAAGACTCATGGTACCAGCAGTAAACTCAGAAGTTGGATGGCTCTTTTTAAATCCAAAGCCTACATTATGTAGCAGAATTCCTCGCTTAACTTGGGAAGACCGGTAAGAGAAGGCTGGCCTTGGAAGACGGTTTTGATGGAAGCCTAAGACAATGGCGGGCAGCCAGATACCTGCCCAGGTGGCCTAGGCCAGTGTCTGCACAAGTCACTTATAGTCATCTGAGCTTGGAGAGGAGAGTAAATCATATCATGTGAAATATGATTCTATATTAAATACACACATCAGTCTCCTTCAAATAAGAGATAAAAGTTAAAACTAAAGGAAGATAGCATATTCTGCTTATTTGATAAGAAAACAATTCTGGTTAGGAATGCATGAACAGAAACCTACTCATGTTTGAACACTTGGTCCCATTTGGTAGAACTGTTCAGAAGAATCAGGAGATATGGCCTTGTATAGAGGTATTGCCACCGAGTCTTCCTTCCTGCCTGCCTGCCTTCCTTCCTCCCTCTGTCCTTCTCTCCCTCCCTCCCCTCCTCACTCCCTCCCTTTCTTTCTTTTTTTTAAAAGACTTATTTATTTTATGTATGTGAGTACACTGTAGTTGTACAGATGGTTGTGAGCCTTCATGTGGTTGTTGGGAATTGAATTTTTTTTTTTAGTACCTCTGCTCGCTCAGGTCAACCCTGGTCCACTTTGCTCCCTCCAGTCAGCCCTGGCCCAAAGATTTGTTTATTATTATACATAAGTACACTGAAGCTGACTTCAGATGCACCAGAAGAGGGCATCAGATCTCATTGCAGGTGGTTGTGAGCCACCATGTGGTTGTTGGGATTTGAACTCAGATCGAAAGAGCAGTCAGTGCTCTTACCTGCTGAGCCATCTCACAGCCTTTCAAAAGCCCTTGCCAATCCCAGGTAGCTTTCTTTACCTCCTGCTTGTCTACAAAGATGTAAGCTCTCAGCTCTTCTTGCCACCATGTCTTTGCTCCATACTTGTGGACTTTTTTTTTTTTTTTTTTTTTTTTTTTTTTTTTTTTTTTTTTTTTTGGTTTTTCGAGACAGGGTTTCTCTGTGTAGCCCTGGTTGTCCTGGAACTCAACTGTATAGACCAGGCTGGCCTCGAACTCAGAAATCTGCCTGCCTCTGCCTCCCAAGTGCTGGGATTAAAGGCGTGCGCCACCACTGCCAGGCTGCACCTGTGGACTTTAACCCTCTGAAAGTGTAAGCTCAATTAAATGTATTCTTTTGTAAATTGCCTTGGTACTGGTGTTCTGTGCCTGCAATTTCAAAGTTAACTAAGGCAGGAGTGTATTGATACACCACTTAGGAGGGAAGCAGGAGTCTCTGATGAGGTAGAGACCCACATACTCTGCAGCTTCCCTGTAGGAATTCCATCACCCATATAAAGTTTGTAACAGTATAAAATTGATTAGGAGAGTTTTGTCAGTGTTAGTGTTACTTTAATAGCAAAGGGACGAAGAGTGGATCACTGTTAGTGAAAAAGCTGCACATCTATCTGATATGGTTATATGAATATCATGTACCTATTGGAAAGAATGACAAAACTTGCTGTGTGCCTTAAGGAAACATCTCCAAGGTATATTAGAAAAGAAGATAGCAGAAGGTACAAAGCAGTACGGGGGGGGGGGGGGGGGGAAGGGGGTTGGGGGGAGGGAGATGAACTGGTGTTGCTAGAACCATGCTGCCTGCTCTCAGTGCATGGAGTGGAGCTAAGGGCTGGGGACCAGGGAAGCCTTCACGGTACACCTCTTCATGCTTGAAACTTGTGTGGATTACCTGTTGGAGAAAGAAAAGAGGTCGATTTGAGACCTGGTGAACATTTGTCAAAAGAAGAAGAAAATCTAAAAATTACTGATGTAAGAAGAACAGAGTCATTTTTTTTTTCAAGTAAGAATAATCCGAATTAAGAATACCAAGTCGTTGTAGAATGTATACTGCAGGATCATTTTTCTTTGGACACTCTCTCAGGGTACAATTGAGACTTACGTATTATTAATCTATATGCAAAGCCAGGTTCAATGAACAGATGAAACCACAAAACTCTTAAGTCATCTGCCATCCACCTTGACCAGGCCCTGAGGGACAGTAAAAGGGATTTGGCTCTTAACTCCCAGGCCCCAGAAGTCAGCATGGCAGCCAAGTCTCTTCAGGCTCCCAGGTGTGTATAAGATGAAGTGCTGTGTAGATTAGGAGGAGTAATATTTCATTGGAAAAGTCATGCACAGAAAGGCATTGGTTAATTCTCCCTGGTGAGCCTCACATTGTGGATCATATGATTTGAAAGTTTCTTGTCTATAAGAATTGAGTGTCATCTGTGCCAGGCCGTTTCCTAGGCTCTGGGAATCCAGCTGTGAGCGTGGTATGACCCAGTTTTCAACAATTCCCTTACTTACCACTCTTCTCCCTTTTCTTTCTTTCTGTGACAGGATGCCACCCTTTAACCCAGCGTAGCCTCAGGCCCACTGAGTAGCTCAGATTGGCCTTGAACTTAAGACCTTCCTGCTTTAGCCTCTCTGGTTGTGGCATCACAGGCATGCACCACCATATTGGCACACATCTATCTTTCTCTGGTAACTGTGGGCTTTTCCACCTGTGATCAATTCCTTGGATTACAACTCAGAGGCTTATTGATTATTATAGTACTAATGGCCATAAGCTTAGGCTGTCCCCTCCACTACCAAGTAACTTATATAACATGTTTATTCTATTCTAAGTCTGCCACATGGCTAGTTAGTTACTTCTCCTGATTTTATACATCCAACTTCTTCAGAGTCCAGGTTGCAAATCTCCTGACACCTGACTCTACCACAGAATTCCTGTATCTTCTATCTCCCACCTTCTAATCCTGCCTCAGCTAATACAGAGGCTACCAGCTTTTTATCGACAGGTGATGCTTCCACACCATACATGAGAGATTCTCTCCTAAAAATAAGTACCAAGATGGAAGGCAGGGGCCTAGAGTAGCAGCTGAGTAGTGTGAACGCGTTCGTGTGTGTGTGTGTGTGTGTGTGTGTGTGTGTGTGTTTAAAGAGGAAATTGCTTTAGTTACACATATCTCCTCCAGTATTTCTATATCCATGTCCTAATAGTGCTTTATTATTATTTTTGTTTCAGGCAGTGTCTGTTAACTTCCGATTATGGTAGATGAGTTCTAGTCATTTCCTTCACTTACCCATCTAAGACAGCTCCTATAATATGAGGGATGAAGAACTGAACCTTCAGATTTTTATTACTGTGTAAATATATTTTGTTTGGTAAAGCCCTGCATTATGTATGATTCCTTTCCTTGATGTGACCTTTTGTTTTTTCCTGGAGCAGGCTGTTTTGTTTTTCATTTTCTCACTGTTTCTTCTTCTAGGACATCCAGGAACATTTCTAAAATGTTCACTCTTCCTTACCATATCCCAGCATGACAGTGCTCAGTCACCTCTGTGTCCCCTGAGATCTGCTCCCACTGGTCTCTTTACTCTCCCCTGTTCAAATCTGCATAGTCTCCATTTTTTGATCTCATGTCTTTCTTGGTTAAGTTCCTAGTTCTGCTGGATTATTTCCAACAAGGAATGGAATAGTAGATGTGAGATAGACTTTTTTTTTTCTTCAGTTTTTACATTTCTGAATATTTTTTCTATGCATTATTTTTCCATTTTCTGTAATTCTGTTGCTGTTGAGAGTTCCAGCAATATGATTTGGGGGCCCCCCTTTTTTGTATGTGACTAATTTCCTTTTCCTTTGTAAATTTGGAGAAAATTGAATCTCCTTTTAATCCAGTACAAGGTGAATAATAGATTTTATGTAGACTCTTTTCCATTTGGTGGGTATTTGCTATATTCTGCCCCTTTAGTGATCTTTGTATTAGTTATCTGGGTTGAACAGTAAGATTCCTTTTCTGTGGTCCTTTGTACTGCACTTGCATTCCAGACCTTGAAGACTTGCCCCTAATTTCCTACCAAATGTTTGTAATTTCTGGGCATTAGTTGGGATGTGACTTGACATTTTTTAGCCTTGTGTTTCTTCCCCTACTTTCGCCCTCCGAGTCACTGGAATTTTTCTGGAATCCTTAGGCTAAGCCAAAATGACAACTGCATTTGCAACCACTTACACTGTAGTTTTATCTGCTGTAAATAATTTCTGCCTGGCTCTCCTTCTTCAAAATTCTTGAATGCGGTACCTCTTGCTTATTTTATCTTGTAACTGATTTCCTTTTATTTACTTCTCAATGTTACTTTAGTGTTTTTCAAAGGGACAGAGTTAAATGTGCTTACTCAAACTTTCCAGAAAACTCTGTGAATGTCAGTGCCTCCAAGCTTTTTATTGAATATCAACTGAACTCCATGATGTCCCCTCTCTCCTGGCCATTGGACAAGATTGTAGGAAGACTGCACAAAAGTCACTGCTTATAAAGACAGATATTTAGGTGTTCAGTACTAAGTTCTCTGACATTGTTGGAACAAAGAGAAGACCCACGGCGAAGGCTAGTACTCCTGATGGCTCCCAAATTTTCTGGTATCGTTGGCACAACATGCTTTTTAGAATCTTACCTTGTGTTTAATCTGGTTTTGTTTTTTGTTTCTGTTTTTGTTTGTTTGTTTATTTGTTGTTTTTGATATGTAGCTCAAACAACCTGAAATGATATTTCTGTGTTCTTACGCATACTAATGTCATGTAATTTCTAGAAGCTGTATGTCAGAAATGTCTATGGCCAATCGGAGTATTCTCTCTTGTAATTGCCAACCTTTCCTCTACAATGGGATCCTTTCCCACTTTTCATCTCAATACTGGCAACTGGTTAGGTGAGGTGCACACTTGCTGCCTGTTGCTTTCTAGTGAAGCACCAGGGGACATGCTCCAGCTGCAGGTGGCCTCTTGTTCCTTCAGGAGAATTGAAGCTGTAAGCTGTAGTAATTTTGGTTGATTCATTGTTCTAAGATCTAAGGATCTTCTTTGACAGTGTAGCACCTATTATATAACAAAGATTTACTACTGTGTAATAATTGTAGTTTAAGTACCTAGTTATTTGTTCTTAATTGCATTTTAACCATTTTTTCTACTCCAGTCCTAGGTCATTTAAAATCTTTTTAATTGTAGTTTATGCTTTTGTAAAATAGGCATCAAATCCTATGAAAATATAAAATAAAGGCACATTCAGACTCTGGCCTCTCAGGCATGTCCTGTCCTTTTAGATCATTTGCTATGTGAATATCTACATATGCAGATATTTTTACAAGTAAAAAGCTCTCTTTGGAACTGATATTTAAATATGTCCCTCTAACAATAGTACTTTAATATTTTTCTACAATTACATGTTTACGTAAGCTATAGAACATTACAATATAATCCTTAGACAAAAACCTTAGTTGTGGCCATCGTTTATCAAAATCTGGCTTAAATATCCAAATATCTTTATTTAGGAAGGCTTTTTTATTCTGCTGGAGGAGAGAAGAAAGTAAAGACTACAAATTGATACACATATGCTTTACATATGAACATAAAGCTGGATGAAGGAGTAAGGTGGGATGGAAGAGGTGAGTCTGGAGTAAGGCTGTGAGATCATCAAAGGCTTCTACTGGATAGCATTTGAGCAGAGACCTAGACCATATCTGGGAGTGATGCATGAACATTGATGCCCAAACAAGAACTTTGCAGAGTGAGGGTCCTTTGAAGGTCCCGAGAATGTGCAGTATTGTATGCTGGGTAATGAGACTCAACAGAATGGAAGGAACAGTGTCCATGACATGGGGAGGGGCCAGCAGCCAGATGGATTAGGAGGGGGGAGGCCCTAGCAAGAAGTTGAAACACAATTTTGCTTTGGAATATTTTCTATAGCCCTGTTCTATGTATTTACACTGCATGTTTATAGTCATCTTGGAATTTAAAGGAAGGATTTGAGGTGGAGGGGAAGTGTCAGCCAGGACCCGGCTCTGTGGAGCACTAGAGAGGCACAATTTGGCTTATCCTTCCATCTTCCGTCTCCTTCAGGACTACTTTGAATGGTACTGGGATGAGTGCCCCATGGTGTTTAGTGCTTTACTTTTTGTGATACTGGGGTTCTAACCCACAGCCTCACACTTGGACAAGCCCTCCACTCCCAAATGCCCCATTTTAGACAACAGCTGGAATACCAGCTTGAGTTTATACCAGAGCAGAGAGTTCCCGATGTTGCTTCGCTTCTCTTGAGGTGGGTCATAGATGTTCAGAGTCACAAGGGCTACCTGAAGGGGATGAGGTGGACCAATGACTCTGGAGAGGAAAAAGCAGTCATTCGAGACCAGTGAGTGAGTGGTAGGCAGCTCAGGTGCAACTCAAGCTTCAGAGAGTCTACTCCACAGACCAGGTGTCAACTGTAATTATGGTCTTGTATTGGAGGACTGAGATGGGGACCAGAAATAAAGCACCGTAGGTATGGGTCACAGGAGAAGGCTAGCATATGGAGTAGAGCAACACCAGATACCCCAAGGTTGCCGAGCAACCCACTCTAAGTACCCATTACATTCCCTCCTTCCATTGGTTTTCTCCCAAGATTCCTGAAATCGCGGGGATGCCAGATGTTTGAGCTAAAATACATGCTGTTTGATTGCCTCAAAATTGCAGCCTCTGGTTACCTTTTAATTTGGAGCCCAGAAATAGTGCCATAACCACCTGTTTTATGTCCCGTTAATGGTCATTTAAAAAATACAAGTACCTCTGTACTGCTGGCAGTCAGCATTTACGAATGGACAGTCTTCCAGGTGGTTGTATCTGAATCATTGATGTGGAAATCTTTTCACAGAGGCAGAGTAGGGCCTGCTGGATGGGGGTGCACGCTAATGCATAAAAGTCAGTTTCATTCAGAATAGAGCCAAGACGATTTCAGGGCTTACAGTGGGAAGGTGTATTTCTGGGAAAGAAAACAACCTTTGCTCTCATGCGCGTGGCCTCCATGACATAGGCAGCCTCTTAGGAGGGCGTGAGAGTAATGTTCATAACGTTAAGGATGACAGTAGTGGCTAAGGCAGTGGAGGCTAAGGGAGTGGAAGGCAGGCCTGGATGCAGCCTGAGTAATGTTGAGATAAGGGGCAGCAGGCACCTCTCATTGTTGTAGAGCACTGGCGTTTGTTTTGATTTGTGGTTGGCTTCCTGGACATGTTCTTTTTCTTCCTTTCCCACAGAAGACTCAAGATTAGTCTGTTTTCGTTTATCACCGACCCTATAGTTACAGGCTCACAGCATCCCAGAATTACAGGCCTGAGGAGCCATCTCATATAAGCTGGTCTGTCCCGCTATTTACATATTAGTAAAAACACATCCAGAATGAGGGTTTTGCTGAAAAGACTTTCGTCCCTAAAGTGCTGCTGTTTGAAAGAGGCATATGTCTATTTTGAAAAGATAATTTTGAGACCCTCGAGCTAAGGTGAGCCACCAGGATAGTCAGGTTTGTGAAACTATCCAATAAAGCAAGGACAAGTCAGCTTTCTATCCCAGTGAAGACAAGGACTCTGTGTCTCCCCACAGCCCATCCACTGTTGATGTCTTTAACGTTTTGCTGAGCAGTTTACTGCTGATGACAGTTAGGCAGCGGGTCTGTGAAAGAGCCTTTGTTGCATATCATCTTTTCTTTTTAGTCCTGGGAGGACTGGAATGTGATGTGGTCACAGTCTTAGGAGGGCCAGATACTGGCTCTGTGGAGTTCCATCCCAGGAGTTAGGTCAGGTAAGCTGTGCAGTGAGAGGAGGTGGGCACATGGCAGGAGAGACAGGCCGAGTAAGGCTGCAGAGGGAGAGATGTGGCTCAGTGGACCAGAGTCTAGGTCCAGCTTACACTTGTGAGAAAGGGGAAGACAGTGCTGTGTGGCCCGGTTCCCTTTCCTGCTCTGTTGTCAGCCTCGTTGCTGCAGAACACTTGAGACAGTGTCCCGTGTGCCGTGGACCCATGTGCCATGGAAATGAACATACAGAGAGGAGACGAGATAACAGGCATCAAGGGGCTGAGAGGAATGGGACAGAAAGAGAGTATTAGTTCTTATCAGGAAAGGCTAGGTGTGGCCAACTTCCCCAAGGACAGCCAGTTGGCAGGTGATGCTTAAATGGAAGGACTTAGGCAAATGAGGTCAAGCGACCTCATGTTTACCAGTGCTCGGAATGACCACCAAGGACAGCATCCTATCAAAGGATGCCTCTCTCTCTCTAGAAATGCCAAAGCAAGGTCCACTCCAGCATCCGCAGAGACATGGGTGAGCCTCCAGAAGACACTTAAGGAAACTGTACTGTGTACTTCCAGATTCCAGACGTTTCTGACAGAGCCAGAAGCATGATGTGTGAAACAATGCCATGGGAGGACAAGTGTTACAGGAGATGGGGAGTGGAGAGCTTTACTTTCTAAGGGTGACTCCCCCTCCTCACTGACCACACCCCACTAGCAGGTTTATTTTTGAAAGAAGCCAAGATGTTTGGAAGGTTTAAGCATAAATGTTTGTTTCCTCTCCCCCCACCCCCAAGGAACTTTGTTCAGTAAAAGGCTGCTTTGTCAAGCCTGGCCTCCCTCCATCCGGGAAGCAGCTCTTTGATCACATGAGTGCATAACTGGCAGTGCCCTTGTGCCCCGCGCCCTGTGCCATTGTCTATAATGTGGGCTGCAGTGAGGAGATTTCTCACTTGTGGGTCCCACTCTGTACTTGGGATATTCTGTGTGCTCATGACAGTAGCAGCTATTTGCTGAGATGCAAGTGCAGTGTTTGGAATTAGTATTTCTAATTAGTATTTAATCTCTGTGTGTCAGCACTGACGTCATCTGAATAGTGTTAAGTAGTGGTCTTCCCTGACCAGATTTCTCTCTTCCCTGTGTTACCACTAGGCGTTGGTTTCTGCTCAATCCTGATAGGCGCTCAGTTCGTTGTTCAAGAGCGTGGTGTCAGAGGGTGACCTTAGTGAACACCTGGGAATGGCGGGGACTAGTACAGTGTAGATTCCTCTGTCCACTTTAGTTGTCATACTTGACAGTCAGATGTGTGTTTGTTTTAAAAGTCCCAGCCCCCTGTGAGATTCTGTTGTATGTGCAAAATGCTTGAGGAAGACAAGTTTTTCTGTCTTTTTTGTTTTGGTTTTGGTTTTTCGTTTGTTTGGTTTTTTTTCCCCCTTTTTCCTTTACTCCTCAACAGCTTGCACCAGGGAGAGGGTGCCTGAACATGCAGGTGGCTTGCTCTATGTATGGTGGATTGGTCAGTTACTGGGCCGGGCTTCACATTTCTTATCTGTCAAGGGTTCTTTTATCCAGTGAGAACTCAGTTTAAAGCAAGAGGGTAAGTTATTTTAGATGGTGGACCAAAACCTCATGGAAATTATTTGAACTTTAGGATGCTAATATGCACTTTTGTTTTTCATTGCCCAGGAGTTTGTTTTATGTCTAGCACAAAGCAAGTAAATGCTTAAAGGCCGCGTATTGGAGTTCTGGCTTTCAGCTATGGTCTATATAAGGCTGCATAGAGATGAGAAGCTTGTCTGCTACATTGGCCTTCATATGTGTGCTCTTTCAGTTAAGTAAGACAAGGCTGTTTAAAGATGACAAGTATTATTTGCATCTATAATTGTAATTCTTGCCTTTTTCTCCCTACTGCGAGGTAACTGAGGCTTTCTAAAAATATTACTATTGAAATATTCTTCAGTCCCAAGGATATTGAGAACAAACCATAGGAACGGACTGTGTTGTCCTACATAAAGTTTGGGATTATCTGGATTTGAACATGTGTCACTTTCTCTTATGTTTTTGAATATGAAAGTACCATTCTGTCTCGTCCATTTATTTATTTATTTATTTATTTTTACTATATAGCATGCCAGTGTCCACTGTTTCGAGATCTTAACCACTATGTTGTTTCTGTGTCTCTCTGCCTCTCTCTCTTTCTCTCTCCCTTCCTTTCTCTGTTTCTTCCCACTCTCTTCCTCCAACCTTCTTTGTAGACCACACTGTAAAGATGACAAAGTATCCTTTTATTGGACAAAGTTTTTGGGGAAAAAATAGCAAATATTTAGGATTAAAGCTCTATTCAACCCATCAAACAGCTTGGCTTGTTTCTAGTAGGATGCTGAGTGTGGATAGCTTTAATCTTGCCTTTGTAGTAAGACAGGTATTCAAGAGGTATTCATCGAACCAACTTTCCAAAGAACCCTTAAGTTTCCACGTCAGTTATACTTGTGTGAAGTGTGTATTCCTGATAAATAAGAGCCTTCCTAGTCATGTAGATACAGATAGTTAAGAGAGACAACATAGCTCCTTTTTAAAATAAAAATTAACAGGCTTTTTGCAATGACTTTTTGTAATTAGTATTTTTGCCCCAGATTCTCTATGCTCTATGAAGAGATTCTGTTGTGTGTACACCTTTTTAAAAACTGTTGTTCTTGGCCCACAATGATTCAGTGTCCAAGTTGGGAAATACATTTTAAATACTATCCAGAATAAAATGTTAATAAAATTTCAATTAAAGTTTTTTTTATTTCATTGAGTACTTTTGCTTTCTGAGATTTCATTTCACAGGATTGTGTAAGTGTAACAACATCCATGATTAATTATGGAGGAAAAACATTAAAAATTTTGTTCCTGCAGAATCCTCTTTCCCTTAACTGGACTACCTCTTTATCGTCCTTACAGCAAGATGACAGAGATCAGGCAAGGTGTCTTCAATGGGACCTAGTTTCTTGTGGGATATGCAGATACAATTGCTAACCTGTTACAGTTTTTTTTTTTTTTTTTTTTTAAGGTTTACCTATTTTTTTATATGAGTGCACTGCACCTGTCCTCAGATATGCCAGAAGAAGGCATCGGATCCCATCACAGATGGTAGTGAGCCACCATGTAGTTGCCTGGAACTGAACCCAGGACTTCTGGAAGAGCAGTTAGTGCTCTCTCTTAACCACTGAGCCATTTTCCAGTCCGGTTACAGGTTCTTAACCCTGAACACATATTTGAGTACTTTCAGAGGACTTCACACCATCCTCAGCTGTGTGATAGACAAAAAGGATCCATTTACTGAATTTTAAAGTTCAAGTTTGAGTCGAGCAAAGGGACAGACATTGGTTACAATAAACCTTAGGTATATCTGGGTCTAGCGAGAAGAAAAACACCCAGGTGAAGCAGAACTCTAAATGAGTAAGCGTTGGTTCAGGAGGAAGTGTTGCAGACAGTTTGTTGGCCTGAGAATTTGCCTTGTTCTAGCAGTGACAAATGATTCAGGCAGATATATCTCAACCAGGTACAGAACTGTGTGTGTGTGTGTGTGTGTGTATCTGCCATCTGTCTGTCTGTATCTCTGTGTGTGACACCATTCATCTTATTTACCAATGAATAAAGATTTGTTAGATTTTTTTCAAAAGAAGAATGTCATGATGACATTAACAATCACTTTGACCTTGTGAAGAGCTAATGGAAGCAGAGGAGTCCTACAGATATAAGAGATCAATTAAGACAAGACAATAGTTATTTGGAAAAGAAGTGTTGAAACCTTTAATGAGCAATGTTGATTATCACTATCACAATGTTAACTTATTTTTAAAAGCAGACTGATTAGGAAGCCCAGCTGTGCTCTAAGATCTAGCCCTCCTGTACTGGCTGGTTTTGTGTGTCAACTTGACACAGGCTGGAGTTATTACAGAGAAGGGAGCTTCAGTTGGGGAAGTGCCTCCATGAGATCCAGCTGTGGGGCATTTTCTCAATTAGTGATGGGGGGGGTAGGGCCCCTTGTGGGTGGTGCCATTCCTGGGCTGGAAGTCTTGGGTTCTATAAGAGAGCAGGCTGAGCAAGCCAGGAGAAGCAAGCCAGTAAGAAACATCTCTCCATGGCCTCTGCATCGGCTCCTGCTTCCTGACCTGCTTGAGTTCCAGTCCTGACTTCCTTTGGTGATAAACAGCAATGTGAAAGTAAGATGAATAAACCCTTTCCTCTCCAACTTGCTTCTTGGTCATGATGTTTGTGCAGGAATAGAAACCCTGACTACTAATATACCTCCTGCCTCTGCAGTGTCTCTAGGGTGTGGTTCTGACAGAGCATCATTGTCTTCAGCCTAAATGCTATGTTAAAATGTGTTCTGGCACTCACCTAAAACGCAACACAACACATTTTAAAGTCTGCCTTAAAGAAAAGAATCATAGAAGAATCATTTCTACTGTTGGGTTTTTCAAGGGTGTGTGTGTATATATACACGTGTGCAAGTGTGTGGTGTGTATTATGTAACCATTTGCATGTGTCTAAAGTCTATATGTGTGTATGTATGTGCCTGTGTGCAGGTGTGTAGTATGCATTGTATAACTATTGCCATGTGTGTAGTGTGTATATATGTGTGTGTATATGTGTATATATGTGTATATATGAGTGTGTATGCATGTGTGTAGGTATGTAGTGTGTATTGTATAACTATTTCCATGTGTGTAATGTATACATGTGTGTGTATGTGCCTGTGTACAGGTATATAGTTTATATTGTATAACATTTTGCATGTGTACAGTGTATCTCTGTGTGTATGTGTATATATATGCATATTGTGTGTGTGTGTGTGTGTGTGTACGTACTCCTGTGTGTAGGTGTGTAGTATGTATTGTATAACTATTTCCATATGTGTAATGTATACGTGTGTGTGTAATATATTGTATAACTTTTCCCATGTTTTTAGTATATATATGTGTATATGTGTATCTGCTTGTGAGCAGGTATGTAGTGTGTGTTGAATAACTATTCCCATGTGTGTAGCATGTGTGTGTGTGTGTGTGTGTGTGTGTGTGTATGTATGCCCCCATGTGCATGCACTTGCAGATAATCACAGCTCCTTGCAGACTTTCTACGTTAGTTGCAGAAGGTCAAAGCTGCATTTTCAGGAGAGCTTTTGTACTAGAAGAACTTTAGATAGTTTTATTTATAGTTTTACCAAGGAAATATATTTTATGCAAAGGACTCTCAAAACTCAGGTGTGTCTGACCTGTTGATATTCTAACATGGCTTTGTGATTACTGAGTTCATACTTAAGAAATGCATATTTGAATTACAAAATTTTAAGTGAAAAAAGAGAAGAAACCTTTATAACATTTTAAGTAAGTTTTAAATTTTGTGTTGAACTGCGTTCATAGCTAACCCTGGCCACATGCAGCCCATGCAGGTTAGAGCTGCCTGTTTGAAATGAATTTTAAGGAACTGGCGAGTGGAGTATGAAGTTAAACACTCACTTTCTGTTTAGTTTCTAGGCAGGCTGTTGAAGATAGAGTCCCATGTTTCATTTGTACAATCAGCGCAGTCAGTATTTTCCTGAGGTGATCTTTACAGTGTGTCAAGTTTTACATGGATTTTGCCAGTTTATGTTCCTTGGTTAGAGCTTAAGTAGACTAGTATAATTAAACAAAGAAACAAAAACCAATATAAAGGAAACCGTGAGATAAAAGCAACCTTGTAGCAACAGATAAGGTTATTAAACAACAACAAACACTAAGGAAAGAATCCACTCTTCTTTAAAACTCCAACCACTTATGAATTCTTATTCTATGAAACATGTGCATGTATGTCACAATCCTGTATTCAATATTCTTTCTCGTTTTTGACAAGTGTATGCATGTACCTAATGATCTTGGATTATACTCACTGCCCCATTATCCTCTCTTATCCTTTGTCCTACATCCACGGATCCCCTTTCTCTTCCTAACTCCCATTCTGCATATCTCTTTGGAAGACCATGCAGATTAATTAGGTTTGGTTAAATGGGCATGGGTGAGAGATGTCAATATTACTTGTTTTTTCCTCATAGAATTTTTCATTTGTTTAGCCCATAGCTGACACATTTATCTTCTTTTAAATCATGTTTACTTTTTCTTCTGACATTTAAAGCATTTAGGGGCACAGCTGCATCTCTCCGTCCCTATATTCTTGCATAGAATCTTGGACTTAGGACGTTGTAATCCAGTATATTGTCCAGGTGTTGATGCGCTTTGCCATACTCTTTTCTTCTGACACTCACTGTTGATTCCTTGGGTATTCTTCAGAATAGCACTTGGTTTTATGTGCAGAAAAGCCGATGGGGCCTAAGTCACTTCTTCCCATCCCATCTGCTCTGGGATTGGCCTTTATCTGATCTGAGTTCCTGGCGCTTCCTCTTTCTAGTAGCTGCACCATGCAATGATCATGGGTCTATGGTCACCATGGATGGTCTATGGTCACCTGTCTCAGGGCTCTAAAGCCTTCACACTCCAGTCAGGACAAAGAAAGATTGCACTCTGAAACGGGTTGAGCCAGTTCTTACACAGAGTGGAATTCATTAACCTCTGCTCTCCTCTGCTACAGGATTACCTCTGCCTGTCCCAAGTTGTGTGCACTAGTGTTAAACTAAAAACAAACAAAACATGTGTGTCCCAGAGTACTGCATTCTTGGGATCCCTGCCTTCAGACCTCCCCAGGCAGCACTTTCTGAAGCATGCAGAAGCTGTTGTCTGTTTTGTGCTCCAGAACACTTTGTTCATTCAACAGCTGTAATATTTAACAGATTGCATTGTTAAAAACTCTGCACCAGTTTCCCCAAATAGACTCTTGTGAGGTCCCTGACTTCCTTGTCTTGATTTGCTAAAAGCCAAGTACAACCCTTGGTATGTGGTAGACAGTCATAATGATTGTCTCAGAGTTTCATTGCTGTGAAGAGACACCATGACCATGGCAACTCTTATAAAGGAAAAGAATTAGTTGGGGGTGGCTTACAGTTTCAGTCATCATGGTTGAAAGCATGACAGCACCCATGCAGACAAGGTGCTGGAGAGGGAGCTAAGAGTTCTACGTCTTGCTCCCCAGGCAACAAGGAGGAGGTTATCTGCCACACTGGGCG
This sequence comes from Mastomys coucha, assembly GCF_008632895.1. Lineage (NCBI taxonomy): Eukaryota > Metazoa > Chordata > Mammalia > Rodentia > Muridae > Mastomys > Mastomys coucha. The sequence goes on along the minus strand of NW_022196894.1, from coordinate 57,012,260 downwards.
TAGCCTGAGCATATGAGAACTCAGAGTCTATCCCCACAGTGACACACTTCTTCCAACAAGGCCTTGCCTGCACCCAAAAGGCCACATATCCTAGTAGTATCACTCCCTATGGGCCAACTATTCACACACATGGGGGCCATACCTACTTAAACCACCACAATGATCTTCATTGGGGGTATTCAGTTTGTCAAGGGTTCAGAAAATGTGCAAACATAATAATGTGTAGGAGCAGACTTGTGTATCTGCTTGTTAGCAACAGTCTAGTTTTGAGTGTCATTTCTTGGTGCTTCTGTGAAGTTCCACATGAGACAATTAAAAGTGACCGCCCTAAAATTTGAATCACTTAGGTGCCCGGATAAACCTGCATCTACTTTGGAGCATTCGCTGGAATTCACTGGGTGAAACTCTGTGAAGTATAGTTGAATGAAGTACCACTCAGCATAGGCACTAATGTCAGGCTGTGGAGAACTGTGGCATAAATAAGGATAGAGTGCTCGCTAGCACTTTCTGAGGTCAGCACTCCTTTGTGTGGCTCTGACATTGCTCTGATATGATCATCAGTATAAGGCTACATGCAGCATGATGAATTCACAGAAGGTTCTGAAGCCTGCACGAGTAGAATTGGATGCGCTTTTCCAGTTTAGATTCAGCCTATATCTAGGACCCTCCCATCATTGCGGATTTCAATTCATGTTGACACTGTGGTTTTTATTTTTCAGTGTTGAAAATGAACCCGTGAGCACAAGTCAGAAAAAGGAAAATGCACTTTCATCAGAAGCAGTAAAGGTACGGTTTAAATTAATTTTATTTTCAATATTAATTAATTACAATAATGGTGTAACACCCAGAAAAGTTTGAATTTCTGCATATTCTTCCTTTTAAGTTTTTGTTTTTCCATATATTGAAGAGCATGTTCATTTTACATTATGAAGACATCCACCCTTGCCCCATACACTCTTCCATGAGGTAGGAGAACCATGAGAAAGTTGCATTGGCCCCAATGTGAACTTCATTTGAGGCATTTAGATGTTTTTGCCTTAGTTTCGAGATATCTAAATGACAGCATGTGAATTTCATAGTCTCTTCTAACAGATTTTTAAAAGATTGAGTTGTGTTTTATGGGATGGGATGGAAACCTAATGGTGTTTTGGGGAGGTACAAATTAATATGTCACTGCTAGGTGTCATTGCCGTGTGAGGGATCTGTTTGGTTAGCTCCTGTGGAAGCCTGCGGAGCACTACAGGACACGCATCAACCATGTCCAAGCTACATTCTGAGCTGCACAGTTGTGGTGAGAGGTGCAAACCCTTGAAAATTATAGACCTTTGCAGCTTTCCTACGCGGTTTTCTAGGGAAATGGAATTCTGGGCTGTCTGGCCAGTTGTATCTCCACAGTTGTGACATTTGGTATTAGTTGCTTGCTTTCCTTATATGTGATTTGTGACGGTCAGTCAGTTGGTTCTGTTTGGGTATTCCAGGTTAAATTAACCAGGCCATTAGAAGAATAGAAAGTTATCTGAATTTTCTATTACTGTTGTGGGTACTTTTCTTAACATGTTGAATTATATACAATTTGTGAATTATATCTAAGAAAGTTAAAGTGTGTATTCTTCCTGCTCTCTCAATGAAAGTGAAAATATTTGCTTTGTTGAGAGAAATAGGTCGAGATCACCTTTCTTTTCTTCCCTCACTTGAGTTTGGCTACTGAAGTGTGCTCTGTGGCTTACTTTTTATTTTGGTTGATTGAATTGTCCTACACAGAGTCTCACTGTGTAACACGGGCAGGTCCCTACTCAGGCTACTGCCTGTTGGGACTGCAGTATGCATCACCATGCCTGGCTCCACCCTCAGCTTTCCTAACTTTTCTTCTGCAGACAGCACTTGGCAGTCTGCTAAATAACCTTGGCACAGGCTCTGCAGCTTGCTCTCTTCTTCAGCCTTTGAGAGAACCTATACACGTGCCTCACTTTTAACACTATGTATGGACATTTGCCCAGTGTTCCACAGCTACTCCTGAGATCTCAAACGATGAGGATTCTTTGGCTACCAGTTCCTGTCCATGCATCTCTCAACTCTTCATTCAACTCTTTTACACTGTGCACCTCCAGCAAACCTTTCTGTTCTCTTGTTTCCCTATTTTGGTCTCTGCTTATTGCCTGACTCAGCCTGCATCTGCCCATTGCCTAAACTTTCAGTCTGCAGACTTGGATGAAGTCAGCCTTTACTATCCAGGAGTCTGGTCCATCTTCCATCTCCAGAGATTTGTTTGAGAGTCACAGGATTTTGGGGTTCAGTAAGTACATATGGCAGCAAATATGGTGGTAGGGCCTCCATGCCAGCAACCTTTCCATCCCAATATCTTGGTCTATTCTTTGAACAGTTTTCTTTCCATTGCTAATATTTGTTTAAGTTCGAGTGTTCAGGATTTCATTCTGGGGTCTGGGCAGCTACATAAATACCACTTGTAGTCATGACATTACTCATTATAGACATATTCATGACTATAATTATGGGGGCACCCAATTAGTTCATGATAAAATGGTCACAGAATACTTTCTTTGCTGGACAATTTTGGCATTTTAATCCTTGTATCTCTTTCTTCCTCTCCCTCTCATTTCCTTCTCCCTCCCTTCATCCCCATCCCCTTGAAACTACTGGTATGGTTTCTTCAGCCTGTTTATATGGGATTAAAACAAGTGTGCGCATTCTAACATGGCTCCTAAAACATGGGAATGAAGAATAGATGGACAGAGGGACACACAGAAAAGCTGGGAATAGGAGGACCTGTCTCTCAGATGCAGATTCTGTACAATCTGGAAATCAGTGTGCTTATTATGTACAGTTGAATAGAGGAAGGTTATTACATAGATCAAGGAGATGGGCTTCTTATATACAGTCTGAACAAGGGGGCAGGGTTTATAGTATACAGCTGGATCAAAGAGGCAGGGTTTGCTGTCTCAGTAGGAGCAGTCGCTGAAGAGGAACAGTCGCTGAAGAGGAGCAGTCTTCCAATCAGGAACAAGGGGCAGGTACATGGTAGCGCGTACATGCTTATACACACTGTCAACATTTCTAACAGGCCCCAGAGGAAGGCTTTGCCACTCCCTGGACTCTGAGGCTGCGAGGTCCTTGATACATCTGTGCCAGTGTCAACAACAGTTCACTCAGGCCTTCACACAGCCAGGACTTCTTTGTTCTCTACACGTATTGATAAAGTCACCATCAGTCTCATAGCTTGAGGATACAAGCTGTTGAGAAAGATGAGCCATAGCATTTAGTATATTGCTATTTTCAGTCGGAGATTTTTCATTTAGCAAGTGACCAGGAATATGCTGTTTGTTTTGTTTCTATTAATCAGTTTTCTGATATATCTACAGCACAGCAGTGTGGCATCTCTCTCCTCTTTGCATCTTATTAACCTGAATTTTATGCCATCAATATTAAGGGAAAAATATGAAGGAGTTTCTCTCTGGAGTCTGAAATATAACAGACTTATGAATAGTTGACATCATCATATCTTATTTGACATTGAGATATCAAATCAAGAACTCAGTGATGTTTCCTAAGATGCTGGAGATACAAAAATTTATTTTACTTTTAAACAGTTCCAGTTATAATTTTATATCACATTTAGATATCATTAAATTCCTAATTCTTTTTTTTTTAAAAGATTTATTTATTATTATATGTAAGTACACTGTAGCTGTCTTCAGACACACCAGAAGAGGGTGTCAGATCTCATTAGGGATGGTTGTGAGCCATCATGTGGTTGCTGGGATTTGAACTCAGGACCTTCAGAAGAGCAGGCAGTGCTCTTAACCACTGAGCCATCTCTCCAGCCCAAATTCCTAATTCTTAAAATGTCACTTTTGTTGTTTCTATAAATCTTCCTGCCTTTCTAACATTGTTAGCTATTTCTAATGCTTGCATGTATTTTCTCTACTGAAATATGTATTCCTGTTAGTTGGGTTTTTAATTTATTTTTATTTTTTATTGTTTTTATTGATTTAAGTTTTATTGCATTATGAGAAAAGATACATGATTTCAATTTATCTGAAATTGTTAACATTTAAAAACATATTTTAAGTACATAGAAATAAATCACATTCTTGTTTCCATTTTGCACTCCAACTCCTCCCAGAGACCCCCCCTTCAATACCTACAATACCTTTTTTTGTCATATTCCTTAAAATTTATAAAATATTATAACAATAAAAATGAGTATTATACAAGTTGTTTGATATAAAACAACAATCAATTTAACAGTCTTATGTAGATACTTGTCTACAGCAATACTGAAAATATATTCATTTTTCTCAATTTAAATTTTAAATACATTTATGTTTAAATTTCCAAACATATTAACTGTATAATTTAAAATAATACATCACTACTAGTATTTTTTAAATAAACATAAATATATAAAGTCTTTTTGTTTGCTTGTTTGTTTTGTATTTAGTAGAGTTTAAAATCTTGGCTCTTACTGTGGTACAAGCCCAAAATAAGAATAATTTTTAGATATTGGGTTTCATTGTAATAAGGCTGTACTTCAATGACCTTCACATCACCAAAGGATTTTACCTCCATCGTAGCTAAGCTGAAAGTTGACAGTTCTGCTGTGCCAAGGAATGAATTGTAGACACCAGTTTTGGATACAGACTTCCTGCTATGGTCAAAGCTATTTGACTTGAGTAAGTATCTTTATTCTCATCCCACAGAGAACAGATTCCATTCATTTAAGAAATGGTATGTGTATTAAGATAGTCTATCCATAAAGTCATTCACCAACTGTTTCAATGAACAAGGTTCTGCTTGGAGGGTGGCACAGACATTAGGTGAGGGTAAGAATCTGGTTCGTTGGCTGTGATAGTTTGGAAAAGCATTCATCTCAGAGAAAGAGTAACTTATAAAGTCCTCTTCTTCAAAACTGATACAATAATTAAACATATCAAACAAAGCATTCAGTCTCACTCTTTGATGTTCTCTTACAAGCCACCCTCCAAGTTAATTGTCCAAAGTAATTCTTTTGGCTATATAAATACTTTTGAAATATGTAAGTTGTTCTGAAAACCATAGTATAGTGTAAAAATATGAATTATACAATACTACTAATAGGAGAAGCATGATTTTCAAGACCGTTATATAGTAGACAGCAAGAAACTGTCAGGTACAAACAAGCAGAAAGTATATATATGGATTGTATAATATTGGACATATTTCTCCAATTACAAAATTAGAGAGACCACCAGATGATAGTCAACAGATTTCTAATTCCTCATATTTTTGGATTTCAATCGATTAGGATATGTTGGTAATATTAATTT
>NW_022196894.1:56995243-57005931 GCF_008632895.1 Mastomys coucha | reverse complement strand
TTAAGGGATTTTTGTGTTTCCTCTTTAAGGGCTTCTAGCTATTTACCTGTGTTCTCCTGTATTTTTTTTTTTTGAGGGAGTTATTTATATCTTTCTTAAAGTCCTGAATCATCATCATGAGAAGTGATTTTAGATCTGAATCTTGCTTTTCTGGTGTGATGGTGTGTCCAGGACTTGCTATAGTGGGAGAATTGGGTTCTGATGATGCCAAGTAACATTGGTTTGTGTTGTTTATATTCTTATGCTTGCCCCCCCAACCCCCCTACCATCTGGTTAGCTCTAGTGCTACCTTCCCTTGCTAAATCTGACTAGAGCCTGTCCTTCCTGTGATCCTGGTTGTGTCAGAACTCCTCAGAGTCAAGCTGTCTCTGTGATCCTGTGATTCTAGGATCATGTGATCCTGGGCTTGTTAGAGTGCCTGGGAGTGGTGATTCCTCTGAGTGTTGTGGGACTGACTGTGGAGTTTGAGCCCAAGGTCTGCTCAGAGCACTTGCCCAGACAGATTGGAAGCAACTGTATCACTGGGCTGGAGGAGTTCCTGTGTGCCTGGGCCCCACAGGTCCCAGCCTCTCCCAGTGTTGGGACAGATGTGTCCTCCTCACCTCCAATTCTCTGATCCTGGGTTATCAGAGTGCCTGGGACGGGAGCCACCTCTGGGTGCTGTGGTACTGGCAGCAAAATTTGGGCTGGTAAGATGGCTCAGCAGTTAAGAACACTGACTGCTCTTCCGAAGGTCCTGAATTCGAATTCCAGCAACCACATGGTGGCTCACAACCATTTGTAATGAGATCTGTTGTCCCCTTCTGGTGTGTCTGAAGATAGCTACAGTGTACGTACATATAACAATAGATAAATCTTTAAAAAAAAAAACAAAACAGTTTTTTTTTTTAATTTTAGCTGGAAACACCAATTATCTAGTCTATATCATACCGATGTCCTGTGCTCTTAGTATGTCACTACACTCTTGCCCAGTTTTATTTAAGAGAGATAGAAAACATGTTATATATGGCCCTTATCGATTTCAGAGGCTGTCTTTCCCTTTCTCCCTTTTAAAAATGAATTCATGAAGATTTGCACCCCATGTCCTGTGCCAGAGCATTGGTGGTCCCATGTCTGGCCTTCTCTTTGCCCTATCTTGTCTATTTCTGGCCCTTCTCTTTGTTGGCTTCCTCCCATGTGCCTCAGCTACCCCCCCAGCCCCAGCCGCTCCCCCCTTGTACACAAAAATGACAGTGGTCAACTCTCCAGATCTGACCACCTCTCCTCTCAGTCTCTCATTTCCTTTGACTCAGACATTGTACTCAAAACTTTCACGTGGAATGCGCCTTAAGCCCTTCCAATTCTTAATGCTTTCTAGTCTGACTCCTGTGTTTCAGACTCGGGAAGCCTGTCCACGGCTTGTTAACGAATGGAGGCCATTCTGTGAAAGCAGTATACTTAAGGTCACTCATGACCCATTGCCACTGACACTCAGTAGCCTTTTGTTCCCGTTCTTGGTCTACTCAGCCAACTGAAACACTTCATCTTCCAAGTCTTGTTTTGTTTTTCCGCAAGCGTTTTGGCTTGTCTTCGCTTTACCATACTCCGCTTTAGTTTCTGCCTCAGGCTATTCCTTCTCCCTCAGAATAAGATTCTCCTTGGGCCAAATAAGGTTCTCAACCTCTGGGTCGTGACCCCTTTGGGGATCTCATATCAGATATTCTCCCTATCAGATATCTGCATTACAGTTTATAATAGCAAAATTACAATTATGAAGTAGCTATGAAATAATTCCACGAGGAACTGTGTTAAAGGGCCACAGCGCTGGGAAGGCTGGGAAGCACTGGTTTAAATGTCGCACTTACATGCTGGGTGCCCTCTTCCTCACTACCATTCATCTAACACAACATCGTGCTGTCCTTGCCATGACCTTCTCACTCTCAGGTCTTTGCCTGATCTCTCTTCCTGGAGAGCCCTGGACTTGATAATTAACATTCCTGGCTTTTTTTTCTGTGCATGTCCTTTTGAAATCTCAGATTCCGTCTGCCTGAAAATCTCAGTATGTCCTGGAATGTACTATACTTTTTTTCGTGTGGTTTTATTTTGAGTGAGGGCTGGGAGGTGGAGAGAATTGTCTGATTGGGATTTGTCTGTAAACATTAAAAGTAGCTACCAATATTAGAAATACAGAAGGCTCTACGCAGCATATAAGTGACACTGTGTGTGTGTGTGTGTGTCTGTGTGTGTGTGTGTGTGTGTGTGTGTAGGCATACATGTGCCCTGGTGCATGTGTGGTAATTAGAGGATAACTTCTTGCAGGAGTTGCTTTTCTCTTTTCAATGTGTAGGCTTTAGAGCTGGAACTCAGGTCCTAAGATTTGATGGCAAATGTCTTTGCCTGCTGAGCCTTCTTGGTGAGACTATACAGTGAATGTATCAATTTAGGCATATGTTCATATGTCTTGTGTATGCGGCCCTTCCTTCCTGGGTGAAATGGTTGTCAAATTTAAGTGTATTACGTGTTTCCTTAGTAAGAGAAACTCACTTCCTAAACCAAGTTTGTAAAATGTTGCTGCCTTAATAAAACTTTACTATCTTTTATTTTCCCAGACACTCAGACAATAACAGCAATATCATATTAATTTAATATAAAAATAGCAAAACATTCCTTTTCAGGCATGGGAACACTTTTTCCCCCCTCAACTCTAACTATCCCTGTAGCTCCCTGTGTAAACAGATTACAGCAGAACTCACTGTTGATGGTGGGGTGAGCCCCCTGGAGCCTCGCCATCTTCCCTGTTCTCTGCCAACTGTAACACCTCCTTGTAGCAGTTCTAAAATGACATGTGTGAGGATGGAAAGAACATCATCTCTGGAACCAAACATCTGGGCTCAAATCCCACATCTCCCCTAATGTAGTTTTGTAACCTTGGAAAACATTCTCAGCTATTCTGAGCCTTGGCTTGCTGATCTCTTGTAGGCTGGCCATTCCTTGTTTCATAGAGGCATTTTAGAGCTGGCCGAGATGCTGTCTCAAGGACTATGCCATGCTGGTCACAAGAGATACTTGGGAAAATGTTTGCTTTCTTGCCATCAAAAGTGTGGCCTAAACTTAGAAATGTAACTCTATGAAGGCTGGTGATGTGTTCTGCATGAGTAGTTTAGAAATGGCTGTCAGAAGCACTGGTACTGTTGGACTTTGAAAATGAATGCATTCAGGAAGGTATGCTGTAAGAAGTCAGAGTTCTCACCTCCTCACTGCTTTGTGAAGAGACAATGCCAGGTGCCTGAGAAGAGAATGCACTTTTGTCCCCTTGCTCTCCTGACAACACCCCTGTTGCAGAAGCCTAAGCCTACCTATTGGCCTGGCTGCACTGGCCTGGGGCTTTAGGATCTCTTGAGTCCCTGGATGCTGGGTATGTTGTAAGGTATCTGGTTTGACTTGCAGCAGGCCCAACCTGTTGTAGATCTAGGCGATTGCTACATTGTTATGAAGAATTTTATTAAAATGAAAGCTGAGTCTGAAGTTTATGTACACTCTAGATACATGTGAGTACCTTTGTTCCACAGGTCTTAAACATTCATTCTAGAACATGAGACTTCTCAAACTAGAGAAATCTCTGTACCATAAGAAGGAATGGCTTTTTTCACATTCTGTTCTTCTTCATTTCTCTCATTTTATTGGCTATGACAAAATGCACCAATGTGCCAGAGCCTAGTGTGTATTCCCAAACTTGGGTTTATATATACAACTCTGTGATGTTCTTTTGATCCCTACTGGCATTAGGTATAGCAATAATATGTACAGGGACTAGGGAGATGGCTCAGTTGTGTAAGCATCTCCAGCCCTCACAACAAGCTAATCATGGTCAAGTATATAGTTGTAAGTCCAGCACTATGGGAATCAGAGGTGAACATCACTGGGGTTTGCTAGCTACCCGCTGGTCTTCAGGGCAATGAGAAATCTTGTCTGAGCTGGGAATGAGGTGGAGCGTAATAAAGCATGATATCTGATGTTCTCCTCTGGCTGTAACATGCTCGTGCAACATATATATATATACATTAATGTAAAACATGTAAATGTATCCCCCAGGAAGAGATGGCGTGTTCAAAAGGAAGTTAAATTTCCTTTATTTTTCCTAGCATTTTCTTTTCTAAATTTTATGATTGTTGGATTGATTGGTTGATTGATTGAGATAAGGTCTCACTCTAGCCACACTACTGGCTGGCCTTGAACTCATAGAGACTCATCTGCCTCTGCTTTCTGCCCTTAGTGCTTCTTTCTGTGTCTATATTCAGTATCTTTTATACTTAATGTTGAGATTTAACATCTACGAGATTTGTATAATTTTGTCTGAAATGGGTAACAGCAGAGACGAAAAAAAAAAAGCAAGTAAGTTGACTAGACCACACCATTACAGGGGAGCAGGCATGCAGGTTTTATATAACTTTAACCCCACAGGAGGATTTTGTAGTTCAGAGAAAAATGGAAGGGAAGAATGAGGGTACAGAATGGTCAAGTCCATTCAGACGTGCTGACTTTAAGGTTCCAACACATCATCCAAAAGATGGCGAGAAGGTGCCAGGTGGACAGTCTGATATGCTCATGGCTCTGGAGTTAGAACTGAGCGTACACATCCAGGGATCATCTGATTGATTAAATTCATGGAAAATGAGGTCACCTTGGGAGTCCATGCAAACACTGTGCATTGGGCTGGACTCAGAGGAAAATGCTGTGTAGGAAATGGCTACAGGAGGTGATCTGGAGGGGTATGAAGAGAGAGCAGTCAGTCAGAGAGGAAGGAGAACCGCAGAATGACTCTACAGAAACCAAAAGTCAAGTCTCTGTCTCTTTCTTCAGATGTATATAATCTCAACACAGAGTGAAAAGAGCCTATTAAGTTAGCCAATGAGACAGTGTCTTTAAGGAAACGTGGTCACAACATGACTGGAGAACAAGTCAGCTTGCAGGGACTTAGGCAGTGACTATGATAGGGAAAGGAAGAGAGGCTATCAGAATTAATAATACCTTCTTAAGGAAGTTGGTGCTGAGGAGAGAAAAGAACCTGGATGTGCCTGGGTATAGACTTGTACATGGTAGAGACTTACTGGGGGGCAAATGAGTAGCTGAGATCCCCAAAGAGATATCAAGGATGATGAACTGGTGCCCAATGGAGGAATATATGTGGGGAAGTGTAGTCTTTTTTTTTTTTTTCCTCCTTGCATACAGAATCAGAGAAAGAAGTAGGCCAGAAGCTGATGGTGTCATTCAGGTAGAGGAGAGGCTAAGTTCAGACTGTGAGGCAATGCATTTTAAATAGAAGGCAGGTCCTCTTTTGAATGTGAATGGGTATTGAATGCTTGGTCTGGGAAAAGGGTTCAATAGACTTCCTGATGAAGTCCTGCCTAATTTTAAACCAAGATTTATTTGCCAGTGTGGAAAAACATAAACTGCATTTCTCATGGTCTGGATGACTGGAGATCAGTAGAAAATAACTAAGGGTCAAGAAAGCTTTTGCGGGTAGTGGCTGTACCTGAATGTTAGGTAAAAAGGATGCAAATTTGTGGAGATTGATAGAAAAGAAAAATTGAGGGAAGGAATCTATGCTAAGGGCGGGCGGAAGATTGGAATGATGAGCACATCTCTATCAGTGGGGGAAGAGTTGCAAAGATACAAAGGTACCAGTGCACACTTGTGGTTGCCTGGGATTAGGAATCAGAGTTTGAGTCATGGCAGTATAGACCAGCACAGGGAGGTGGAACAGGAGCTTAGATCCCTGGAGTTGAGAGTGGAAAGGAACTGGCTAGAGTGTGCTGAAGGGCTGTCCTTGTTATGGACAAAGCAGGCAGTAACTGTGTGGGCAGGAGGACCAAATAAGGTCTTGTAGGAAGAGTCACCAGGACCTTCTCTTTTCCACTCAGTATCTTCATTTGGCAGCAGTCCTGACATCCTCAAAATGCTGCTGCTCGGGATGTTGGTACAGCCCCCCCCACCCCCACCTGCTGCAGGCTGTTATAAAGGAAGACTGTGCTCATTCAGCTTACTAAAAACTGTTGTGTCACTAGGATGTAGGTTCCACAGCAGCAGGAAGATGAGTTGTACTTTCTCAGCCAGATCTAAACACCTGTGGTAGTGTCTTGTTCATTACCTTTTAGTGAATGAATACTGAAGTTCACTTCCTCCTAACTGCTATTTTGCTCACCCTGCTTTAGTCTGTTGCTGATTTGGGGTTGCATTCTCCAGAAACATTTTTCCAAGTTGTTTTTGTTCAGAGAGCCCAAATCCCAGCTCCCCCCAGCCCCCATTTTTGTTCCTTATCTCCTCTCCTGTTCCTGACATCAAAGCCCCCATGGGCTTACAAAACTCTGCAGGTAGAGAGAGAACTGTTCAGGCTTTAGCCCTGACTTCTACTCTGAGACCAACGTTTCTTCTCCCTAAGCTAATACTTCCCTTCTGTTGGAACTCTAAGGAATTGCTCTCTTTTCTCCATCACATTTCTGTCCTTCTGAGTCCTCTCCCGTTTCCCAGAAGTGAAGAGCTGCCTCATACAACAGGAACAAGAGTTCTATCTCGGAACTTAAAATACCATTTGTCATTCTTCCTGGCTTAAAGTCTCTCAGAGATTCCCTTCTCTGCTGCGACTTTACCTGTTTCTTTGCATCTCACTCACTGCATAACACCTTGGGTCTAGAATGGACTCACAACCTTCTGAACTTCTGAGTGCTTACAAATGTTTCTCTTGCACACTGAATGATTTGATTTTTGTAGTTCACTCACTGTCTATTTTCCAACAAACAAAAATCAGGGCGCCTCTTATTGTCACATCCGTTTCAATGTACTGAATGCCAACAGGAGCAAAAGGGAGCTTTCTACGTTTGTGAGTTTTATTTTCTAAAGGGAGGGAGGGGGAAGAAAGCAGAGAGGGAGAGGGGGAGAGAGGGAGAGAGACAGAGAGATTTACTAGTGATGAGACAGATGGAGATAGAGAAAAGAATGAGGTAGGTTTGGAATACAGGACTTTGCTAGTTAATTTAATTGAGGATGATGTTAAGACCTGAACAAGAGTTCCAAAGGCGTTGAAGGGTGAGTTATAAACAGCTGAGGGAAGATGGTCTAGGCAGAGAGAAGACTAAATGAAGGATTCCCAGGACATCTGTGAGGGGCTCGCTCTCCTTTGTTCTAGTCAGGCAGTGGTCCTGGCATTCTTTACTCCCTTCTGCTTCTGGAGTTACGTTGTTCCTTGTCTGGAAGATCCTGGAAGGAACAACTTGTTCTGGCTTTTGGTGTTCTCCAAATACTTCCCGGATTTCTTTTCTCATGAATTGTAGTTTTGTACCTCACCCTTGGGGCTCTGTTGTTGGTCCCTTTTCCTTGTGTCCTTTAGTCTTCTGCCACACTTATATTGGGACACACATCATTCATACTTCCCATGTTAGACCTTGGATCTGGCAAACCACAATGTTATTTTTACACAATGTATCTCTATTTCGTCCCCCTCCCCATCCTCAAGTTAAACAGGCCTTCCATTGTGCACCTCCCTCTTCTAGATGCCCCCTCCTAGTGGTCAGCATCCTCTTCCACTGCCAACTTCCCGAAGACCATAGCTAAGTGAAGACCATAGCTGAACCAGTATAAATAGTGCTTTCTGCCATTTCCTTGTACCGGATGTGGCAAAGTCTATGCAGGTGGATGAACCTAAAGATCACACAACATCACAACCTACTATGTAAAAATCAATTCTCAACCCATGCCTTCCTCATTGTGTTTACATTTTATATGCAGAATAACTGTGTCTTTATGCGTGAGTGGAATTAATGTTTGCGAGTGTTTGCCTGACTCTGAGTGCTTTTCATCTACTGCCTCCTTGGGACAATGGTAAACAGGCCTATTGGCAGAAGGAAGTGGGCCCCACCTAGTGAGAGCCTGTGGTTGGACTAACTTCATTGTTTTCCAGGCCCAGGGCAAAGAACAGCTGCTTTAGATCAGGCTTGACATTTTAATATAGAAATGCAGATTTCATTGTAGGTGTTTCAGCTGAATGTTGGAGCTTGTTCACTTTTGTTTCTAAATTTAGAAGCTTTCTTCTTGTTGAGAATCTTCTAATTACCGAGGAAAAAAATTTGTCAGAAGACTCTGAGGGTAAAATTAAGCAACTGAGACATTTTAAAGAAACTTTCAAAACAACATCCTTTGTTAAACTTACTCTGCAGAAATCCTAGAAGCTGAACATTGAAAACAGAGAGAAGCAAGCGCTGATCCCTTTGTGACTCCCCGGCATTTCAGTACTACTCGGTGGCCTGTGGTTCACCTTGGCCAAGTAGCCCTGTGGAAGGAGCAGCATTTATTCAGGCTGGCTTCAGCAGAGTGAGTCACAGACTCACTTGCAGTGCCTGCTCAGTTTGATGCAGGGAGGAATTACCTGCCCGGAAGTTAGAACAAATTACATGGAGTAATCAATAGACAACAATGACATATGTGAACAAAGTAGCCTGTCTTCTGCCAAACTCTGAGGCCGAAGAGGAGAGGGCTCCACTGACTTAACAGTGGGACGGGGGTGGGGGACAGGGGGTGGGCGGGTAGTGTGGTGGTGGGGGCTGTACTGATGAACTGGGCGGGTAGTGGAGGTAGAAATTAAGTGAGATCAAAGCAGATGAAACCCATAGAAGGTAAGCCTTGTAGAGATTAAAAGGCTGGTGTATTCCAACAGTGGAGGCTTATAAGTTATGTAAGTCCTACCTTGATATAAGAATAGAAAAATGCTGTTACCAAAAAAAGAAGAAAATAAATAAAAATAGTTTTTCTTCTAATATGGCCACTTGAAATCATTTTGCACCATCATGTTCTTACCATTATTTTTCAGTTCATTCCTCATACTATATTTGATAAGCGGTTAGTGGAATTCCCTTCTAAGCTGTTTCTGAAACAAGGACCAAGGTGAACAACTGACAAGTAATTACAATAGCTTTGCTCTCATGAAGATCAGCTTCTTACAAACCTTCATCATGTGAGCTTACAGTGCCCTAGGGCGGTTTTACCTTGATGTTCTGATCTTTCCCTGACTCACAGTTGTGTTTTTCTTTTATGGGGACTCTTGAGCGTGGTGAGTGACAGACAGTTTTGGGTGTGCATTCCATTTCCAAGTATGCAGCTATGTGAGCAGGCATGTTTGGGAGGCAAGGTGAGCTGGCACATTTGCTTGAAGCTTTTTGGAATCCTGGAAGAGTGTGAGGTAAAATGCCAACACATTCTCTGCTCGCCTAGCATGATCTTAGCTTGAGTGGTTCATATGAATGTGAGTATGATTTTCCGACCGCTGAATTCTGAGCAGGTAAAATGGGTCTCTGAAAATGTTGAGTGCCTTTAAAGGATGGCCAAGGTGCTCCTTAGTTTGTATGTAAGTTCCTGGCAGGATTTAATGTTTCGGTGTGCCTTTTCGTCGAATGGTGCAGCGTGTTCCTGTCTTTCTTGACCATGTTAAAGAACAATTTTATATAATACAATTGCATAACTGTGGGTTAATACAATGCTGAAATGGTAAAGGCAGTGTAGATCTGTCTAATATACTAGGTGTTGGAAGTAAGACCTATAGAGTCATAGCGCTATAATGGTAAAGAGCAGAGTTGTATAAAGTACTTGTCTGGGTTGTTGGATCATCTCAGTTTGGCATCCTCATTAATTTCCAGTTAAGTAAGCCCCTTAAAAGCTAATGCCCTACTACACACACATACACACACACAGAGAGACAGATAGACAGACAGAGACAGAGAGACAGAGACAGAGACAGAGAGATAGACAGACATTACATAGTCAACTTTTAGGTTCCCTTCTGAGGGTTTCCTTCCTCCTACAAGGATCACTTACTTAACCTGTCACCTCTCCCCAACCTAGACTGGTTACTCCTGTTTGGAGTGTTGGAGTGCAGTAGGTCTCCCTTTGTGATGTTAATGTACAACTTTGTTTAAGCTATGGCAGCCTACTAGAGAAGTAGGTTGTAAACTGCCTGAAGAATTAGAACCCCAGGATCTGGGTCACCCGTGTTACCCTTGCCTCTGCCATTCCCTAGCTGTCTAGTCAGCCTATGTTAGTTTGCAAATGATGATGTTCATGTATTTTGTGTTCAGATTCCCCAAGGTGAGGACAGAAGGAACCATGCTGAGCAGCCAGCCATTCTTGCCATGGTGGATGATCTCCCAAAGCCAAAGGACCTTCCTGATTCCATGTCAGATGCCAAAACAGGAGAAAGCGACCGGCAGCCAAAAGAAAGCTTTTTTCACTTTCTCGGGAACTTATTCAATATCTCAGGAAAGTCATCTCTTGGAGAGATCAAGCAGTCTTCTTTCAAAGATGACCAGGATAAACCTGAGAAAGACCCACAGACTCCCGGTGGCCCTCCTGAGGAGGCGAGCCAAAAGGAGGAGGGGATGGCCAGCTGCCCAATGAGGACTCAGGCACTTCCTGTGGACCAACAAGAGTCCACCTCCTCAGAACTCTCCTTTTCTTTGGATTCAACACAAGACAGTGAACAGGAAACCACTGATATGCTGAAGTAAGTTTGAAAGTTACTTTGAAAACAAACGAACAAAATTCCTATGATTTTGGACATAGCTTTATGAGCCTAGGTAGTAAGCCTCATTAACTGAAGGACTTGAAAAAGGTATTCTATAATATTCTCCATTGCTAGAACCTAACTTCCCTTCCCTTCCCTTCCC
>NW_022196894.1:56990735-56995173 GCF_008632895.1 Mastomys coucha | reverse complement strand
CTCCTTCTCCTCTTTCTCCTCTTCCTCCTCCTCCTCCTTCTCCTCTTTCTCCTCTTCCTCCTCCTCCTTCTTTTGGTGGAATTCAATTAAAGGGGTTAAAAACAAATCAATAAATCAGCTCTATCAAGAAGCTAGGTTTATGAACCTCTTGCACAGCTCTAATAAAGTGAAGGTTTGTTTGAACTTGAGGAGTCTTTCAACACTCTCTTTTCTTCCTTTGATTAAAGAACAGGTATAAGCTTGTTTTTTCTTATACTCAAGTACACTAGCCAGAGTATTTTCCATCCCCTATTGTGTTAAGTACCTTATACTTTTCCTTTCCATCTCTGTTGGATAGAGAAATGCTTTAAGCATCTATCCAATTAAACAAAGGGGCCTCACTGCAGACTCTAATCCCTGTGGCTTCATGTCGGTTAATTTCTGTTACCATTTTTTTGTTTGTTTGTTTGTTTGTTTTTTCTTTTTTTTGAGACAGGGTTTCTCTGTATAGCCCTGGCTGTCCTAGAACTCACTCTGTAGACCAGAGCTGGCCTCGAACTCAGAAATCCGTCTGCCTCTGCCTCCCAAGTGCTGGGATTAAAGGCGTGTGCCACCACTGCCTGGCCTGTTACCATTTTTAAAGTTTTCACAAGTCATAGTCAACATGAAAAGCTGTTCTGTCATGTAGCGCCTTTCAAAAGAATCAGCTTTGTTATATGTATTGCTTTCCTTTACATAAAACAGTCAAAAGCCTTCCCTATTATGAGTGAGAAGTTTTAACTATGTGCTTTGAAAGAAAATAAATATTGCTTGAAAAGTAGCTTAGTCATGTTTTTTTCCAAAGTCAGATATTAGATACACTTTTTAAAAGGCTAATTGTTATTTGAAGGCTGCTATAGTAAAATCTTCTTTTTAATAAATGAAATATTTTTGGCTGAGAAAACAGGCATATTAAATTTATCCAGACTGTAGCACAACATTGCAAGGCTAAATAAACAGTCATATGATGTAGTAATGTACCTGCTTTTGGAAAATTCTTGTACTGTCTTAGTATCTTACCTTATTCCTGTTAGTTTAGAGACGATATACTGTTGAATATTAAGTCATAAATTACATGTATAATTATATGATGAAATACTCCTTTCTCTGTTCAGCTTGTGAAAGATAAACCTTCTAGCTTTTATTTGTTTGTTTTTGTTTTTTGAGACAGGCTCTCTCTATTATGTAGCCCTGAATATCTTGGAACTTGCTATGTAGACCAGGCTGGCCTCAAACTCAGAGTTAGACCTACCTCTGATTCCCAAGTGCTGTGGATATTTGCCACCATGCCCAGCTAAAGTCACATTTTTTTTTTAACAGATTTACTTTATTTAAAAATGGAAAAAAAATGGGACCTTTTTATGTTTTTTATCATTACTCAGTTGTAGTGACAGCTCAGCTGTAACTGGTGAAACAACCATGCAGAAAGCAGAGAGTGTTGGCTGACTGATCAGAACTCAAACAACTAATTACGGTGTGGAAAGCTGTGCTTGTGACTTTGATGTCCGATGCTTTAAACATGGCAATTGCTTGATATAATGAATACACGCTCGAGTTATAGATCTTTAGTAATTCCATCCAGGGTGCTACAGAAGCTTATCTGGCTAGAATTTTAAACTGAGGCATTGAAGTCTTCGTAATTGAAATTAGGCAGAAAGTCCTTAAAGTAGAAAGGTATAACAGGGATTTCCCTTCTTCATACTCCAGGTGTTATCCAAGACATTTCTATAGTAAGTTTGTAATTATTGTGCAGGATAAAATGCTTTGATATCTCATTCAGACAGAACATCTGCTATATACATGATTCTTATCTATTATTTCCCCTTTCATTGTCATTATGGACATTCCTTTGGTTACCCATTTCTTCAGAACTTGGGACATATTTTGGAGGAAAATAGTTGTAGTTTATTGCTTATATTAAAACTTAGAGCCGGGCAGTGGTGGCGCACACCTTTAATCCCAGCACTTGGGAGGCAGAGGCAGGCAGATTTCTGAGTTCAAGGCCAGCCTGGTCTACAGAGTGAGTTCCAGGACAGCCAGGGCTATACAGAGAAACCCTGTCTTGGGGTAAAGAAACAAACAAACAAACAAACAAACAAAGAACCTTAGATATGCTGGTAAGGGATTTGCCAGTAACACTAGCCTTATCTGCTTTTTTCTTTCTTTTGTTTTATGTGTATGAATTTTTGCCTGCAGGTATGTCTATGTACTGTGCCTACCTGTAGAGTTCAGAAGACAAGTGGTTGGATACCTTGGAACCAGAATAAGAGTGGTTGTGAGCTGTCACATGGGGGCTAGGAATTGAATGAGGGTCCCCTCCCTGTAAAAGCACCAAGTAGGCTTAATCACCGAGCCATATCTCTAGCCTTTATTTGTGTCTTCTTAAGTATGTCTTACAAAGGCTGCTTTATCCAAAGTCAGACTTTGTTTAATAACTCTTTGATCAAGTTTGAAATTCATGCTGTAGCTAAAGTCACTGTTGCCTTTCTCTCTGCATCTAGCTTGGTAAGTTTATGATAAACAGTAAAATAAATGAATGGAACAGACTTTTTTCTTATCTACACTTATGGCTTGGTAAAATTTTAGGAACCAGAATTTATATGAGGTGAAATAAACTAGTTCAGCTAAAATTTAAGATTTATGTAAGAGACATAAAATTTAAGATGTATGCTGAAGTTTTATATATGCCGTAGGAGAGGTACTTAACTTTATCACTGAGATAAATCTAGTTTTCTTAACATTGCTTTAAGAGTAAGGATGAACTGGTTTTTTTAAAGGTATTGGAATACTAACTAGAATTTTTTCCACTTTTTATATGGATTCTATAGTAATGTTTTAGATTATTATAGATGTTATCTGAAAAAGTCACCTAAAACATATAACCAATATTTCTACTGTTTATCTTCATATTCAGGGTCCTACATTTTAATATGAGTTCAGAATTTAATCACTTTAGTATCACCCTTAAGAAAGAATGAAGATGGGGCTGGAGAGATGGCTCAGCAGTTAAGAGCACCTGCTGTTTTTCCAGACGTCCTGAGTTCAATTCCCATCAACCACATGATGGCTCACAACCATCTGTAATGGGATCTGATGCCCTCTTCTTATGTGTCTGAAAAGAGCAATGGTTTACTCGTATACATGGTATAAATAAATAGATCTTTAAAAAGGGGGGAGGCTAGAGAGATGACTCTGTTTGAAACCATTTGCTGCTCTTGAAGAGGACTTAACCTTAACTCCCAGCACCCAGGACAGGTGACTCATAACCACCTGTAATTCCAGTACCAGAGGAGTTGATGTCGTCCTTTAATGACCTTAGACAACTGCATTCATGTGACACCTATGTTTAGGTACACATATGTATACATAAAATAAGAAGTAAACCATAAGTGAGACAGTCTGAAGTAGATTGCTTAACATTAGAGTAATTATTAGCTATGTATTAATGCACACACATCATTACATAGATGCTATAGATATTTTATAAAGTATTGAAATATGCAAAGATGATGATGACATACTGTCTCCCCTCAGATAATTAATGGAATAGTGGGCGAGAAACTTCTTAGCTCTTTATATCTTAATGTGGTAAATATTGTAATCCGTGCATTTGAAGATCGGAGACTAAATACCCATAGAAGGGTCAGTTTTGTGGTGGAGGTAATCTACGAGTTTAATTCTTATGGTTTAGGATTAAGGTCACTTTCCCTTTGATGATAAAATTAAGAAACTAGAAATGGTGTTTATTTATAGGGGCCTACAAAACAGACTGGCTTATCTGTGATCTTGGAGGTAGGTTGTTCACAGCCAGTTAGATGGGGAAAAAGAACACGAACTTCCTGTTGCAGTTGGTTCTCCAGTTCTTCTAAAACTCCATCATGATGTCTGCTTTCGCCCAAGCAATTTAGTACTTATGAATTGAATATTTGAAATACTTAATAGGAGAGAAAATTGCTAAGAATCCTGTCATTGGTTGGGCTAATGTATATTCAGTATTAACTATGAATTGCACATTTTACCAGAGTTTTTCTTTAAAAGTTCTTCAATTTGTACATAAAAAGTAGCCATTCAAATTCCTGTATAATATTAAAGGAGTAGATGCCTGCTCTGATACTCTGATTTGATAGAGAAATCACTTTGATGTGTGAGTTTAAAGGTACTAATCTGGAGTCAGCTGGTGTCCTCCAGTAGAAGAGGCTGTTTGAGGGGGTTCAAATAAGAACCTAAGTCTTGGTTTGTCATTCTGTGGTCTTCTGTTACCCACAATTAGAAATATTATGCCGTGAGATAAAGGAGGAACAGTTGCGAGGAGCTTAAACATCAGTGCATACTTGATAATCACAGGTACTTAGATCTTTACTATTTTTTTTTTTTTGTTAATTAGATATTTTCTTTATTTACATGTACATTTCTCCTTTCC
>NW_022196894.1:56954390-56989211 GCF_008632895.1 Mastomys coucha | reverse complement strand
TGTTGACAGTCACACAGATAGCTGGAGATCACATGATGCTCTGGCTCATTGAATAGGGGTTTGGCAGTTATTCAGAGGCAAGGAAGTGGTACCTGGTCACCCCCCGTCACATGTCACAGCACAGATTCCATTTTTATACACAGCCACTAATAGGAGCTCACCCTTCAATAGTCTTTGCTGTGGCTGGGATCAGTCCATCTCCTGATGCCTTTCAGAGGAAGTCAGTGCCTCACTCACCTGTGTCCTTCACTGTGACAGCCACAAATGACTGTGAGCATTATCCTTGTAACTGGCTAACTCGAATCGTGTACGCTGAGTTTTCTCCGAGGTCCTGTGTGGTCAGTTTAGTCATCTACTTGTTCAATAATCATTTCACTTGGCGTTTCAGATATGATAGACATGGACAGATAAGTGGACACAGCTGGGTGCTTGCATGGGGCTTCTGTTTAGGTTTGTTGTTCTGTTTTCTTCCTTCCTTCCTTTCTTTCTTTTCTTTTCTTTTTCTTTTCTTTTCTTTCTTTTTTTTTTTTTTTTTTTTTTGAGACAGGGTTTCTCTTTGTAGTCCTGGCTGTCCTGGAACTCACTCTCAATCTTTACTATTTTTAATAAAACAGGTAAATGTTAACCAAAAATTTCTAGAATTTTCTCCACAATGTATTGTATGAGCTATGGTATTTGAAGGATATACTTCACAATTGGTGGTTTACTGTTATTAATTAAATCACCTGATACCCATGCTGTCTCTTCATAGAAAAGACTCGGTGGTTGGTAAGCCAGAGAAGCCATCAGTGACATATGCAACATACCGAGGCCCCACACAAATCAGGAAGTATTTGAAGCAACAGCCTGTGTTGGAAACTGTGAATCACTTAGACCCAGAAGATGGAAGCTCTGACTCAAGTCCCCGGGCACACACTGGCTCTAGAAGCATAATGGACACTGTGACAGTCCCGTTGTCCGCAGCCAGCAAAGACGTAGCCACAGAAGGATATTTGCTTGGAGGTCTATTAGAAGCCTCTGGTAATAACCAAATAAATACCAACCTAGAAAGCAGTCAGGAAAGCATCCCAGGACTGCAGAATGTTGCTCCATCTAAGTGTATTTTAAATACAAATAGCCATGGAGTCCCCAGGAGCAGTTGGGCCTCCCCTTCTTCTGTGTCTAACCCCAGCTATGTTGTTGGGGACCATGACTCACAGACAGAGAGTGGTTTAGTATGTTCATCAGTATCTAGAGGAAGCAAAAGTAGCCAAGGCCCTTGTCCAGCATTTCAGAGGAAAACTGCAACCGAGAATGCACTGAGAGTCAACAGCTCTGCGGTGAGTGATGGGTTGCAGTTGGTGCCAGGAGAGGAGCATGTTCTGCCTCAGAGGCCTGCTGCTCCTGATTTCTCTTGTAGTAAATCTGATGGGAGTGACACTACCAAAATGGAAAGTACAAATTTGTCAAGTCCACATAAATCAATTAGGCATGAAGATGTACGGTTGCCAGAGCATAAGTGTTGTGACAAGCCAGCTGTAGATAACCCATCAAGGCAGAATGTCAATCACACCCGAATTATGGCTCTCCAGGGACATGCTGTGACAGACTCAGAACTTGTAAATGAAGGAAAGAAGTTACCTGCCCGAGACTCGCAGAAAAATGCGGTTTCAGAAATCTTGAAAGAAACAGAATGTGCCTCAGGGCATGAGCCCACAACTTTAAGTCATGTAAGAGCTCCTGAAGTCATGATTGAGTCCTTACCCAAAGAAACTGAGCCACTCTGTGAAACAGAAACCAAAAGGCTTGGTTTGGAACCACATGTTAAAACTCCTCAAGAGATGAGAAAAACTCAAGAGGACCCTGGGTCTGTGAAGTGTATCAGTGACTCAGCGGTTGTAACATGCACGGAAAGTGAAATAGCACAGGAACTAAAACTGGAACTTAACAGAGCTCCTCTTTCTGAATCTCCTTTTCCATTAAGGAACCCTCGACAAGGCAGTGTTTTCTCTGATGCTGAGACACCTTTTAACCTTGACTGTAAAACTTCTGATTACAGTGCCTCACCTCCTACCTTTGTTTCTAGAATCAACAGGCTTGGCAAGTTGGGTTTCCCTGGTTTAAAGAGTGAGAGATCTATGTCCAGTAAAACTGGACAGGGCAACGTTTTTTCTCATCCTAATGAGTGTCGAGAAGATGATATGGGAACTCATCCTGAGGCTGCAGACAGGGAGAGTCCTCCTGCTCTTCACCTTGGACATGCATCCTCGGTCCTTGAATCTAAGGAAACTCTTCCTGATGGTGAAAAATGCCAATTTCCTTCAGGTCCTGAAACTTCTGGCACTCATTTAGCTGGGGTAGGTCTGTTAACCTTTGAGGATGGAGACATCTCTGAGGATCTCAATTCCGCTCCATCTCAGGGTCCTAAGAAAGCAGAGCTAATGTCCTCAAATGCTAAGGCTAGTAAGAGCACTGTAGAGAAGTCTGATTCTTTTCCCTTGGAAACCCAGAGTGCTAAAATGTTAGGAAAAGTAAAGATTTGTGGTCAGAGCAGCTTCCCTGCTGAGTCAAGTTCTGGAAGACGAAAAACCTTGTCTACACTCTCTGTTTCTCATGCAGAACCCAGAGAAGTTTCTCAGCGAGACATTTCCTCTTCTCAAGTAACAGTTGCAGAAAAGCTAGCAGAGACTGTTTTATCAGAGTTAAATTATCTAGGTATGGAAAAGGATGAAGAAGTTCAACCAGTGGATTGCACAGAGATTAAAGAGTTGTGTTTCAGTGGTGGCTTTAAAGAGAATCACCAGACTGGGCTTTCTCCTGCCTTTAAACATCACAGTGTAGAAGAAACAGAGATAAACACTCGAGACAACTCTGTTTCTCTTCTCAAAACTAATCTGCCTGGGATTATATCTCTTGCTCCAGAGGAGGAACCCACAAGGTACATGGCACAGAACAATGAAGCTAGCACTTGCCAAATCAGCCCCTCTTTGGCTATTTGTATGACTAAAAAGAGTTCTAGCATCTCTGAAATGGAAGAGCTGAGCTTAGACAATATTTCTCCAAAACTCCAAGAAACTGACGACACACATGTCTATAAATCTTTTCTGGGTTCTGATGCCCATTTGGAGAAAAATATATTGGCACCTGAGGACTCCAGCTCACTAAATGTGCCTTCTCTACTGAGGTTAGAAAAGGAAGCCTTCTCATGTGGAGACAACTCTTATTTCCAGAGTGCTGGTACCAGCTCTCCCTCCTTTTGTCACACTAAGGGAGATAGCACAGCTGTAAATTCACATAATCTCCCAAGTAATTTTGAGTCTTTAAAAGTTACTGTAAATCTCACATGTGAAGGTGCTTCTATTACTGACCCACTGGGCCATAATAGCTTTTATTTGGCATTAGACACACCTAGCCCAAAAGGGGCAGAGGTGACCTCACTTCAGGGATGTTTGGGCACTCATACTATGAAAGCATTGCTTGATTCTCCAACCACTGCCTACTTTGACAATCTCATGAAAGCAGAGACAGGAACAGTTGCTGGGGCACCAGTGTCAGTTAACCGATCATGCCGGCAGTGTTCTGAGGCATCTGCTGACCAGACAGAAGCAAGAAGAGCACATGACCCACTTTTACTCAGAAGTGGTTTACTCGAAAAAGCTGATACATTGACTGAGGAGATTTTAAGTTCTGTCAGAGAAGAACTAAAATCCAAACGCACGATTAGTACCTGCCAGGAGCATCTAGCCCAAGATGATATGATGAATCCAGGTACTGTGAAAGAAGCTATCCCATCAGAAGTGGTGTTAGCAGGGCTCCAACTGAAAGAGAGTTTGGACGAGAAAGGTGTGGACAATATGTCAGAAGTCAAAGAGGAAGAAGAGACCAGTATTTCATCTGTAGTTGGTGAGACAAGTCTCCTTTTTGATATTGATAGAGTGAATAACTCTTATATGTTAGAAGAACAGGCCAGGGAATTAGTCAATGAGGCTATTTTTGCAGCCCAAGAATATTTGAAAAATGATGCTTTTGATGAGATTGAAAATACCTGGGTTTCCGAATCTCAGGCTAATACTTCAAAAAACTGGAACAGTAGTGGTGGTGTTAACCCACATGCTATAGTTAGGGAGTTCTTGGTGTCAGAACAGGCAGTAAATCAAAGCACATGTGAAATTAGTGAAAATGAAGTATTAAATAAATTCTCCTCCGTGAGTCACTTAGTTAGTGGTACTGAGTCAATTAAAGGAAGAGAAATTGTTCCCTATCAAGAGTACCCAGGCTTTGGAAGTGGACCTGGACAGTCTGATAGTATAAAGTTGCAGAATTTAGAGACTGTTTTCCAAGCTGAAGACATGCCCCGTACAAGGTTAGATGATAAAGTGAAGCCGCACTTATTTGTCAGAGAGGACTATAAAAAGGCGGCAGAAACGGAGTGTGTGGATAATCACAAAATGGCAACAGAAAATACTAGAACTCTTGTATTAAATTTCAACTTGCCTCTTGCAATTGATGACATTCATGTGCCTAGCACCTCCAAAAACAGTTTTTCTGATAGCCTTGTATTCATATCTGAAAAAACTTTTCCAGGACATAATAAAAGCACACCCCTTGCAATGTCGGATTTAGGGAGAGCCCACAAAAACGATAATGAAGTAAATGTAGGGAAACTGGCACTTAGACCTTCCATGTTGGAAATAGGAAAGACAAATAAAAGAGATGCTGAATTGAATATTATGAAACATGAAGCAGCCCCTCTTATGCCACATAGAGAAAAAACATGTAAGATGGATGCTGAACTTAACATTATGAAAGCTGAGTCAGAGGCTAACATTTTCACAAGAGGAAGCATATACCAAATGGATGCTCAGATGTATGTTGAAAAACCCGAGGAATTACCCATCACTTTGGGAATGGAAAAAGCTTATAAGATGGATAGTGAGGGGGACATTGGCAAAGCTGAGGTGATGCCTGATATGTCAGAATTGAAAACTATCCATCTAAAAGATGCTGAGGGAGATATTGTAAAGATCGAGGTGGCACCTATTTCAATTGAGATGGAAAGTTTTTACCAAAAACATGCTGAAGGGGATGTTGGCAAGGCGGGTGTTGCATCTGTGATGTCAGAAGTGGAAATTTTCCACCAAAAGGATGGTGTGGGGATTACTTCAAAGGCTGAAGTGACAACTGTTACATTAGGAATGGAAGACACTTCCCAAAAGGATGAAGGAAGTAATGTTGCAAAGACTGATGTGATAGGCGTGGCACCTGTTGAACTAGAAGTGGAAGACATTTATTCTAGGGACTCCAAAGGAGATACTGACAGTCCTGAGAGGATGCCTGTCAGGCTAGAAGTGGTAAATGCTTATCAAAAATGCAATGACAGAGTTACTGGAAGGATGGAGAGACCTGTGTCTCCCCTAAGGGCTGCTGAAGATGCCCTAGGAAATGCTGAAACAGTCCCGTTTGTGTTCGATGTGAAAGAAACATACCAGGAGACAGTGCATTCTCCCTTGGACATCTTGGAAAAAAGAGTCCAAAGAGACACTGAAGTGTCAAATGGAGCAACCGAGCCTGTGCCTTCTAAGGTGGAAATGGAAGTATTGGCTCCAGAAGGTTCCAATGGCAGCATCGAGAACTGTGAAGTGTTACCTATAAAGGTAGCCATCGAGAGCGCCAATGGAACAACACCAGAGGTGACTATTACACAAATAGAGGCCATGGGTCCTGTCTTTGAAAGTGAAAAGTATCCCCAGGAGTACATGGAGAAGAGGATTGGAAAAATAGAAGAGCCCGGTGAGGTAAAAGAAGGCTTGATCTTGCAGGATGACAGACTCTCTTCGCATTTCAGGGGCTATGAATCGCCTACATTAAGTAAGGATTATGAGGGCTACCCAGCCTTAGCAGTGCCAGATTTTCAAGAGAAGGATACAGTAGTAAGACTCAACAAAATAATGTCTGTTCCTGTAGTATATGACAAGAGGAGAAATCTGGATTATAGAGAAGAAAAGGAAGAGTCCAATTTAGCCTTTGTCTCTCAAGATGAACAAGACAGTTCCTCCTTTACTATATTGTATGAGGAACCCCTTCAAGAGGAGGGCAGGTACACTGCTGCAGACTTACGAGGCACACGGTCTCACTTGTTTCCCAATACCACCTCCAGCAGCATGCCTGGCCTGGCATGCGAAAGGTCTGAGAGCAGAACTGACCTGGTCCATCATTTTGAAAAAGAAAGTAAACTGGCTGAGGCATTTGATGGAGACAATTCAGAGATGTTTTTATCGGTAGAAGCCAAGAAGTACAAAATCTATCCCTTAGCCCTGAGTCCCATTTATGAGGATGACAGTTCACAGGAAGACGTTCTATCCAGTGAGGTCTCGCCGGGTCACCATGGCTCCACCAAGTCAAGGGAGAGTGCCAACCAGCCCTCTTCTGTCTTATCCCTCCTACAGTCAGTATCAGAGCGCTTACAGAGAAACTTTGATGGAGATGACAGACAGGTGGCTGAGGAAGAGGAGGAGGAGGCAGCAGTAGCAGCTTCGGGTAAAAGTTTGAGAACTGAAAGGAGGGAACGTGTTACCTTCCACTTACCAGATCCTCCCATCACCTTTTACCCTGATGATGACCAGGAACACGCTGGAATTTCTAAGTCTTATATAGAGTTCAGTGAACCAACGACCTCTAATCTGCAGCCTGACCTGTGGCCAGAAAAGGTGTCATATCTCCAAAAGTCCGACCTGACCTCTAAGTTGCATTCTTCACTGAAGAGTGCCTATCATCAGTACTTGCAGACTTCCAGGACTCACTCCTCGGAGGCAGTGACCAGACTTGGTGGCACCCTTCAGGAACCAGTGTCCAAGTATTTCCGCATCCAGGACCATGCAGCCAGACTGAGTCCATATATGGAGGTAAGTTACTGTGATTATTAACAAGTGAAGCAGAGCTCTAAGTGGTGAGATTACCTGAAGGCTCCTTACGAAAAACCCGTGTCTTGGGAGGCTAAGACAGGAGAATTGCAAGTTCTAGGCTAGCCTGGCAACTTAGTGGTACACTGTGTCAAAAGACAATAAATAAAAGGGGCCTTTTATAGATCAGCAGAAGAGTGGACATCTAGGATGGGAGCCCAGGTTCAGTACACACACACACACACACTTTGAGGTATGTATTTTGTTTCTTAAAACTTGAAAATTATTTTTTGAAGTATAGTATATGCTTTAGTGACTGGTTCACAACAAGAAAGCAAGATTGCTCAGTCGGAATCTAAAGGCTCTGCTGTAGAAACGAGTGAGTTCACAGTCCTTGGCTAAGATTTTCACTGACAATGAAGTGGCAGTTTACTGAATTTCTCAAGTCACAGTGTATGATGAAGTTGCTACTTCCCATTTAGCTTATTTATCTCATGAAAATTTATGTGTGGTAACATTTTTACCTCTTGGTTTATTATCCATGCGCTCTTCTGGGAGATGCTTCACACAACACAGGGTGCTGAGCAGCCCACTATGAAAACCAAAAAGCCACGTCATAGCTGAAAAAGCACTTTCAACTTCAGCCACTATGTTTCCTTGGCTTAGAAACAGACAGATGTCTAACGTGGAGCTTTCTTTGCTGGCACAACCAATATTGTGGAACTTTCTAGAGAATCCTCATTCATGTATCTTGATTTTGAACAGCCTTGAACACTAATAGTTAAATACCAAGCAGTTATCCTAAAAGCCAAGATGGTTTTAAAATAAACAATGGCATTAGATGAAATGCTGGTTTTCTGGTCCCCCCCTGCTTATCAAATCTGGCAGTCACTCTTTGTGGATACAAAACCTGGGCTCTGGTTTGTCCACTTTGTCTCCCCACTCCTGACTCATTACCCTGGTTCCAGCCCAGGGAACTATCAGAAAGGCTCTGCTCTCTTACTGGAATATTTCCTCCCTCGCCATACTCCAACCTGTTCCAATTTTTCACTTTAAAATCCTGTTCTTTTAAGTTCTCTTACTGTCTCTCACCCCAAGAAGCCTTACCTGATATTCTCTGTCCTGCCTGCAGCCTCCCCTCCCTGCTGCTGTCTCATCTACAATTTTCAGCTATTTTCAGAGCACGGTCATCTGTTTACCGCTTCTGAGCTGTGTGCTTTTGAAGGCAGGGACATTATGTTACTTTCTTCTATATTTACAATCTATTTGTCTTTTTAGTCTATAGAAGGATGTATACGTGGCATGGTTATCTAGAAAATATGTGGCAGATGGGCTTATCACTATGAAGAATGTGGACACACACGTATATATACACATACATATATATATACAAAATAGATGTATTTTTTTTTTACCCAGTTATTTCTTAGTTCTTCCACTTTTATTATTTCAGAACGTTGACAAACAAACTCTGAAGTACAATCCGAGGCCTGGAAAGGTAAGCACCATGATTTCCTGTGGGCTACTGCATGCTGAAAAGTTTGGTCGCTCGTAGGCTTGTCGATCGCTCGTAGGCTTGTCGAATTGCAGACAAATACTTTTAACTGACTTAGACAGTGAGGGTATTTTTATTTTTGTTTTTATTTTTACACTTAAGGACTTATCCTCAGTAATTGCTTCAAATATTTGCCTTCCTCATGCAGGGAATTTTATTGTCTATGTTGTATGACATTTTGAACTGTTCTATGTACTACTAAAATTAGTCATTATGACCCCCTACTTACTATATGTTACAGATGATAATTTATGATCTCCATGGAAATAAATATAAACAAGAGGTCTACTGTAACATCCCTGATGCTACAACGTGGTCTTTCCCGAATGGGGCACTGATAAAAGTTGTAAGGGGCTGGTAAGAACCCTCCTGACATGTTATAACCTGTTCCTTAGAATTACCCATGCCGTCTTAACATTCGTGCTCTTTGTAGTTTTTATTAATGTCATATTCTCTTTCTTCATTTTACTAGGATATCTGAAATGCTGTTGGTGCTTTATATATGACATATTCTTTTTATTAATTATGACATACCATGGAGGCTGTTTTTAAGTGCTTACTGCCTGCAGTGACCTGCAAGCCCTAATGTATATCGTCAGGGTTATTTTTACAATTGCAGAATTATCAAGATAGATTTGCAAGTCAAGTTGACTGGAACGTGGCTTTGAAAAATGAGTTCAGAGTTGTGGGAAGCCATGGAATGTGAAGGCCGCATGGAGTCATTTGCATAGCTGACACACTCAACAACGAAGGAGTTCCTAGTATGGTCTGAACATGAGGGGAAACCTCTTTTGTTATTTTGGACACTGCTCCCTGGACATACTGGAGCCAGAGTTTTTGTGTCCAGTGTTTAGGTTAGCCGGGGCCTGTATGTGTGCTATAAACAGTGTGCTGTAGAGTCGTCTTCATGAAGGAAGACAAGTTCTTGTCTGTAGTGCCCAGTCTTAGAAAAATGAAGGCTGAAATGTAACTGGGAGTCTTTAAATTATTTTTATATAAATGTATGCTTTGTGTGTGTGTGACATAAAGGGTATGTGTGCATAAATACATATCCAGGCCTCTGCTGTGTTAACAGTGTTTAATGTTTTAAATTTTTTTTAATATTTTTCATTTTATGTGTATGACTGTTTTGCCTCCATATATGTAGGTATACCACATGCTACAAAGTCTAGTCTTTTAAAAAGTATATGAACTGGAGAGAGAGCCCAGTGGTTAATACCACTGACTGCTCTTTCCAGAGGTCCTGAGTTCAATTTCCAGCAATCACATGGTGGCTCACAACCATCTGTAATGGGATCTGATGCCCTCTTCTGGTGTGTCTGCAGACAGCTGCAGTGTACTCACATACATAAAATAAGTAAATAAATAAATAGATTTTATATAAAATATTTATATAAAAATAGTCTTTCTTTTATGTGTATGAGTATGTTTGCCTGCATGTCTATAGGTGCACCACATGCATGCCTGGTACCTGTGGAGGTCAGAGGATGTTCCATTTCCTGAAACTGGAGTTAGGAATGATTGTGACCCATCATACGGGTACAGGGAACTGAAGGCTGATTCTCTGCAAGAGCCACAAGCTCTTAACTACTGAGTCATGTTTCCAACACCCACCCCAACCCCTATCAGTATTTTAATTTCTAATTTGTACAGATATTTTAAAACGTAAGTTAGTCTATTATTATTTGAACAGTAGCCCCATATGCTGATAGAGGGAGATGACCTTGCTTTAAATGATGCATCAAGTGACCTGTGCCCTACTCAGTAGTGTTTCTAAGAGAAGTAGATTTACTAGATCCTTGTGTTTCCGTTTGCTTAGCTGGATTTTGTATGAGAAGCCCCATTTCCAAGGTCAGAAGTGTGTGTTGGAAGAAGGGGAAAAAGTGTTGAACCGGGACTGGCTTCTTCAAAACAGGAAGCACCCAGAAAGAAACTTTGTACTGGGCTCTATCAAACGTGTCTTAAAGGTAATACAGCTGCTCATTCTCCACTGTTTTTATTTCTCTTTTGTCAAGAAGTAAAGTTGTGCTATGGCCTGACAGGGCTACAAAGTATTTGCTAATGTTTGTGCTAATGTAGTAATCTTCATATATACATTTCTATATATCAGTTGTTTAAGATAACATAA
Source organism: Mastomys coucha (assembly GCF_008632895.1). Classification (NCBI taxonomy): domain Eukaryota; kingdom Metazoa; phylum Chordata; class Mammalia; order Rodentia; family Muridae; genus Mastomys; species Mastomys coucha. Next base: position 56,978,650 of record NW_022196894.1, on the reverse strand, counting down.
AGTTGAACAATTAAAACTTAAAACAGTTAATATTTTAAAATGCTAACTTAAAAAATATAACAACTATCGGAATCTTTAAGAGAAAAAGTAGTTGTTTCAACTCTATCTTTTGCTAACTTAAATTCTGCTACGTTGTATGACTGGTGTGTGTGCGTGTGCGTGCATGCGCATGTGTGTGCGTGTGCTTGTGTGGGTAGGTATGTATCTATGTGAATGTGTTGGGGGATAGTAGTGAAGGCAGAATTGGGGGAGAGGTGAAAGTGCTGCTGTTTAATTTCCTGTTAGGAAGTATTATTGAAGATGAGCGAGGTCTTCCAACCAGCAGTCATTTTATGAGAGCCTATGTGGTAGCTTAGATTATTAATTAGGGCAGACTTAGATTAGAACAGGGTCTCTTCTCTGTGTCCTTGAGATTTCCTTTAGGAAATCATCTAAGACATGATACAGTGTAGTTACTAATGTGGTGACTGTAGATATGGAAGGTGAGTGTGTGTGTGTGTAAAACAATAATTTAAAAATTGTGAATTTGGGAAGTTGGGGACCACAGGAATCAGAGTGCACAGTGCAGGAGTCAGGAGTGATGTGTATTCATTCAGTACTCAAGTATGAAGTTCTGAAAAAAATTAAAATGAAAAAAGTTACCAGTTGTGGGAAAATCATTTATTATTTGATTCGTGTTATTAAGTTTTTGGTAACTGGAGAGAAAAATTAAACTTAGCACACACATATTCAAGCCATGAGAAACATGTGTCTACAAGTATTCTATACCAGTCAGAACTACAAGCAGATTCATATCTAATAGCTACTTGTGACTGTCACGGGCAGTGGGGACAGAAGTATTGGACGCTTTGGGTCTTATTTCAGGTTTCTTGAAGTCTGGGGACAAATTTGAGTTGGAAAGTACGTTCTGGGGACCCCTGGCACATAGGGAATCCGCATCTCACTTGAGTCAGGTGGTGTCTGAGCTAGAATCTTAAACAGATAACCAAGGATTAGGCGGGATGGTAGACTGGTGAGTGTTGGTGAAGCCTCTCTAGTCCAACAGGGCAGGAGCACTAGTGGGTCTGGGGCACTGCACACAGATCAGCACGGTGGAGGGGACTGTCTTCTTCCATACCTGGAACTAACTGTGATTGTGTCTGCAAAGCCCTTTTAAGTGGTCATTTAATTATCTAACTTGGTAAAAATGTCTTCAAATGAATTATTAATTTGTAGGTAGAGTCTTTTGGGATTTGCATAGCTTGTGGTTTTGAGCCTTCCTTGGCACCATGCCAGCCCTCGTGGGGAAGAAGAGTGAGCAAGATTTGGCAACCAGCCATTCCTACAACTCCACTAGATCAGACAAGAGCTCAAGCAAACAGATTTAATCTGCTGAGCATGGAAGTCTAAATGCATATTTGCACATCTGCCTTTTGCTTAGAATAATATGAGAAAAATAAAATGAGTTCTGCTCATGTTTCTCCATGTCTTCCACTGTTCACGGAGCCACTCTTTTCTGGTTGTAGCATGATTGATCACATGTCCTCAACAAACTGACCAACGTTCAGTGTGGGAGGAAAACTACTAAGCCTCTAACAGAAAATGCAAGAATATTTTAGGAAGTGAGAACCAGGCATGAGGCTCCCCCCTGTAGCTCTGGTGGAATTCTGCCTAGGGATAGCTGCTTTCTCGTGGCAGCTCTGGCCCTGCCTGCCTAGGCTTGCCTAATCCAAGGTTATCATGCTTCATCATCTTGGTCTCAGTCGCTCTCCTCTGAACTTAAGGCTCTGATTTAATGATGTCTTCGCTTGATTATGAACAGACGCAGCAGGGCCCTCCAGGTTCAGCTGGCGCAAATTCTATTTAAGGCTCACATTTGCAGCCAGTGAAGATGATCAGGGGCTGGGAGTTGTGGACAGTGCAGTGACTCCAGGGCACTCCTTTCTGAAATCAGAGCCAGCATTGTAAGTGTCCTTGTTTACTGGGCATTGTATGTTTGTCTTAAAGGTAGGTGTGATCCTTTTGTTATGACTAGAAATCACTTAAGATAGTGCTGCCACTAGGGAGCCATGAAGAGGGAACACTGTTAGATGAGACTAAAGGCACCTTGTGTAACATGGTTATATCTTTTTCTACTTTTTTAGTTAATTCCGGGTTCATTCTTACTTTCGTCCCCTATAATCTTGACTTAAGCATATTAATCGTTATGAGTAAAAGGTGGCATTAGTAGGAAAGTGTGGGACGAAGTCTGCCCACTTCTTAGTCAGCTGTTTATTGTTGCTAGGTTACCATAAAGGATCCTCTAGTTGTTAGAGTTTGGCTGCCTTTGCCCGTCAGTAATTATCCAAGTCTTGAAAGGATGCTATTTCTGGGACTACCCTCCCCAGAGACAGCTTAGTGAAATCTTTTTCAACTGACTTGAGTGAAAACTGGGCTTGTAGTATCTGAGAAGGAACGGCTTCTCGTTATCTTGGTTTTTTTTTTAGTGTTTTCTCAAGCAGGTGTTATGCTTTGGCTGTCTCGCCGCCTCCTTCAGCGTTCCTGTAGGCACGAATGCCTCTTAGCTTTTTCCCTTTTAGAGCACACACACCACCCAGACATTGTTTGTGTAACACAATGCAGAGGAAACTTGTTTGTGTGAAACTTTTAGTTATGTATTCCACTACTGTACCTCAGCTCCCTGGGGGAACATTAATACGGCAGCGTTTGAAGTAGCATTGGCAGCACAGTGCACAAAGGACCATTGAAGATTGACAGGTGACTGTTGTGGGCATTTCTGCCTAATTGTGAAGTGAAACTTCAGAAGGAAGTAGACTTTTTTTTTTTTTTTAACTTGTGCTGCTTTAGTTTACAGAGACTTAGAACTTATTTCTGAAGAGGAGATGTATACCTTTGATTGCTTTTAGAACTATATTTTAAGGCAAACATCACAATCATACTTATACATAAGTCATACTTATACATAGTAAACATGCTTTGTTGGTACTTTAAATAGTCTGTGGTGGGGATTCTTTTCTTTGCCTAAATTGTATCATTTGGGAAGACAACTGTGATAACACATTTTGACTATTATAATCTGTTGGGTACTTAATTCCCTAGATAGGGAATAGTTAGACTCTAGAATAGAAGAATTAACTAGAATATAATTCTAGTTAATGTCTTACTTCATTTATTGATAACAGTGGTTGAGAACTCCATGTATGGAATAGTACCACCCTCCCCCACGCCCAAAAGGAAGTTGTTCAATCTGTAGTTAGTGGTGTCTCTGATGACTACCACATCTGCTCATTTTATTAAAATGCCTTCATATGAATTTCAAGTGTTAGAGGGGAGACTTAGTTACCGAAATTTGAGTTGTAGAACTAAGCACTCAAGTACCCAGGGTTGTGTGTCTGGACGGAATGGAAAAGATCTCTCATTGTGATTCTAATCACTCAAGAAAGGACAATAGTTTCACCATCATTCAAGAGAATATTAGGTATAATAGAGATTTCCCTTTATAAAGGGGCTTATCTATTTAGATGCACCATGAACACCCTGTATGAAACTTCCAGAGATCCAAGTTGGGTGGAGATAAGCAGAGTGGCCAGGGTGTGACTGCAGAACTCTGGGAAGTGCCTGTGGGTCTTGATACTGTAGAAAAGCAAAAACAAAAAGCACTCTGGTGTGCACCAGTCCTGGGAGTGGCTCAGGAGAAGGAGCGTCCTTAGAAGGTGGAGTGTTTAAAGGCACTCCTGGTTCTGAGGTAGGGTTAAGGTTGCAGTTTGCTGCAGCAGTCGAATTAGGTTCAAAAAGAGCTAGGCAAGTATCATTTTAAACGAAGTCAAATATCTTAATAACTTATAAACCAACTTGCACTGAAAAAATGAGTCCCACAAGGAGGAAACCCATTTCCTTCTTCCTCACCTCCAGTTCCTTCTCCTTTGTTGATGTAAATTAGATAAACACACTGGAGGGCCAGGGCCTCTCCACTATTTATTTTTTATGTCCCCCAGGAGATCAGCCCTTTTTTTGAAAGTCCCTTCCTCCCTTTAGGCTTTGTTATGCTTCTGAGAAGGAAGACTTTCAGATCTTTGGCACTCCAACCCTTTAGTAAGTGAGCCATTCTTAATGGGACAAGTATTTTAAAAAAAGAAAAGAAAAAGAAAAAGAAAACATGAAAAGAGAGACAGTAACTTTTCTTGAAATATTTCTATAGTCGAGAAAAGCTATGTTTCACACCCATGCTTAAGTGTCACCAGTTCCACCCTGTGTTGTTCTCATGGAGAAATCCCACTACATAATGAAATCATTGTAACCGTGTGTCCTGGGTGTTTACCACACTAGCCCGTACATCTCTAGATGACTTCAAAGGCGATTTTTCTTCTCCAGGATTGCAGCATTCCGGAAATAGAGCTGCGCCCCAAGTCCGACCCTGGGTGCCGCCCCATCTACATACACCGATCTGTCCCCAATCTGGAAGAGCTGAAGATCCCCAAGTCTACATCCTTCACTGTGAAGTCAGGAGTGTATGTGTCAGCTTTTCTATATTCTAATGATTAACGGCCACCAAAGCTAGCTTTGTTGCCTCATGTTTCAATAGATGACTCATGCGTTCTGAAGTTTTAGTTAGTTAGTGTTGTTTATGCTTCTGGGTACCCAAGAAAGACAACTTCCTGGCCTAAAACAGATTCTGTCTTTCTTCAGATCCAATTAAGGCTTTGATGTATGACTTCCAGGAGCAGGCACAGCCTGCTGATTGATAGATAGATCACATTGTCTTTTTATCTAACACATTTGGGATTGAGAAAAACATGTCTCTAACCTAAAACTCTGCAGCCTGAGTGGTTTCTAGCTTATGTTGTTATCTGTTGATCGATCCCTCCTCCCTGCCAGGCACACATCACTGGTCAGTGTTCTACTTTTCTTTTCCCAGAGGAAAAGGATAAGTGTCACTCTCCTAGTGATGAGTGATCAGTCCTAGGGTACGAGCTAGCAAGCAGAGACTTTTAAGTTATGATCTGCCTACATTAAAGGATCTCCATGTCTTAGGTCTTAGAAAATTCTAAGGCAGAAATTAATACACAATACTCAGAAATAAGTTAGAAGGTAGAGTATATGAGCATGAATACTTTAAATGTGTATATACTACCTTGGTATATTTTATTAGTGTAATTCTATCATGGAACTTCTTGATCGTCCTTTTTCCTCTTAAGAGAGCCAAGCTAAACTATTATTGTCATACTTTAACCAATCATTTGTACCTTGTTCAGTTGGCTGGCCTACCCACATATTAATTTTAAGGGGCAAGCTACAATTTTGGAGGAAGACCAGGGGCTCTTTGAGATTTCTGCAGCAGAGATGAAATCACTTCATCCTCTTCAAATGGTAAGCGGATTCAACTAGAGGCTTTCATCTTCCCCAGCACCCACATGTGCAGATCAAGCAGCTGCGGTCATTGCTGATCGCCTTCAGCCCAAGAATGCATGCACCACTGAACTGCCCAACTGCATATTGTGTGTCCGTTCATATTGTACAGAATGTTTGCATTTACTTTGAGCTGTGGCGAGTCTATCACAATGCATACAGTGTTTTGATAAGTATTGTTGTCTGAAAGTTTAAATATTTAAAGTCTGGAGTCTGTCTTGTTGATGCTCATTAGAAAATTAGTTGTAGTAGATTGTCACTTCCAGTTTAAAAATGAATAGGAAACTCAGCATTAATAATAAATTGGTTGCTCTTTCAGTGTTTACCTTCTTAAAGATTAAACAAGCGCCTACAGTATCTCTGTGGCAAACTTATTTTTAAATTTTTTTTTTTTTATTTTCTGAGGCACAAACTGTTCAATTAAGTGCAGGCCATGTGATAGAACATGCTGGGTTCTGTGCCTTGGAAAACAGAAGTAAGGACAAATGAAGACATAAGAAATCTCACAATGTTGAATAGCACTTTTGACACTATCATTATGGAGTTAGGACTTTTTATTGAAATGATGTTGCTATATGTAGTGTACGGTCTTGATGTTACAAAAACATTAGGTATGATCAGCTATATGGGCAGAACTGGGAGGTAGAGTTATGGAGATGAGGCAGTGCCCTAATTTAGAAAACCTAAGTGCATGAAGCCTAGGAAATACATTGGATATTGGCATAGAAATCTGCTCTACCAAGTGTAATTTCTGAAACCATTAGCAGGTCTGCTCTCTGTTTGGGATACTCTACAGCTGCTATTAAGTCTTTAATTGCTCGTGTGTGATTTGAAATCATTGTTTTTTAATTTCTTGCCTCATTTATACTGATGTAGATCAGTCTGATGTGGTTTTGACTACTGTAGGGTTTTGAATTTACCATAGTTAAATTCTGACTGTTGCATAATGTACATGTCCTAACTAATGAGACTTTGTAACTTACACATAACTTTGTTACTTTCTCAGTTTTTATATATTCACGTTGTCTCTAAATATCTTGTTATCTTTAGGGTGGACTGAAAGTGGAAATGCCTATGAACTTAAAGGTAAGTCTTCAACTGGCTCAAATGACTGACTGCTGATCTTTTAAGTATTGATATAATACAGTTACCTTACTACATGCTAATCTAACAAGCGGGGGGTGGGGTCAGTAGCTGGAACTGACTGTGGAGAAGGTTTTCTGAGGGCCCATACTGTGGAAAGGGGAGTGAAGACAGTGTCCAGAAATGGAGGTCTGCGTGGTCACCTCCCACAGACCCACCCAGCGCCCACTGTGTAGGAAGGTGACAGGTTTGATTTCTGGTTGATGATGGAGATTCTGAGATTGAAGTTGGCACCCAAGTGAATCCAATGGAAGTCAGCCCGATTTGAGACTGGGGCTTGGAAAGAGGCCATTGCTGATGAGGCACAGCTAGCTCCTGTTGGGTATGTGTCTGTGTGTAAGTATGAGTGCCTGAAAGGGGGGCAGAGGTAGAGGCAATGAAAAGTGGGTGATGGAGGTGACAGGATCAAGCACATTACAGAGAAGGAAGCAGAACTATAAATTGTGTGAAAGGAGAGATGAGAAGAAACTCAGCTCATTGGTCTAGATGCAGACAGCCTTCAGAGATAGGAGGTAGCCTCTCTGTCCAGAGGTGGGTGTGGAGGGAGATGCCCCTTATCCCTTTTCACAAAATAAGATGGGCCAGTGCCTCCGGTCCTTCTCTTTGCTCCACATCACAATTTATAGAATTGACTGCAAATTTCTCAATAACACAGAGGGAGTCCTTTAAAACTCACGTGCCCTAATGCATCTTTAACACTTTGCCTGCATGCTGGAATCATCTGAATTTTAAAAATACTCCAGCCTCGTTTCTATTCTCTGTATACTGTTTCGGTTTTGAAAGGGATCAAAAATATTCAAAGTTTCTCGGGTGATTAAAAATGCAGCAAAGACTGTGAACTGCTGATCTGACTAGCAAATGTAGAGTCCCCTGTGACACTGTCCACGTGACTTCTGCTGGGGCGAATCACAACTTACGTGTGAGAGGCTGAGATGTCCTGGGGCATTTGCACTCTGGCAGGTTGTAGACATATATGAGCAGATTGATTTTCATAAGTAATCACAACTTGTCAGTTAGAAATTAATTAACATTGGTGATGTCACAAGAGCTTATTCATGAAGAAATACTCCTTTTTACTTAGCTTGAATATCATCACAGACAGCAAATACTAAGCCTGAATAAAACTTCATTTTGTGTGTGTACGTGTGTGTATGTATGTATGTATATATTTCTAACTTTGTTTTATATATAACAAATATATACTATACATATACACACACACATATATACTATACTATATATACATACATATATATACATATATATATCATAATAAAAATATATACCTTATTGTGAAAATGTAGTATGTAGAAGCATCAAGATTGGTACAGATGTTTTAGGAAACAATTTATAATTTTTATTTAGTTTTATGTATTTAAGCTTAGGGACTTACTCACCAAAATCTCGGGGTTTAGTTATATACCAATTATTCCATTGGCAACAGTGAGGACTAGAGATGAAGTGTGGACAGATTAACCCTGTTATCACAACCGTGTATTTAAGGCAGGGGGTACTTGAAAAGTAAAATGAGCAAAATAGTAAAGAGAGCACTGTGTGGCGACAATTTTCTACTGCTGTCTACCTGTCCATTTGTCCATCTGTCCCCACTCCACTCATAATACCACCTCCGGATCAAACCCAGTGTCCAGTTAGCAGAACACTAACTGTTCATTTTCCACTGTCGGGGAGGATTGCATTAAAGTTTAAAACCTCACACCTCTTCCTCTTCAGCACATCTCAACAACTATAAAAAGCAGCCAGTGTTCCAAGAAGGAATTTAGTTTTCTGTACTGGAAGCTCTGTATGTTTGTACATCTTATGGGACATGAGGCAGATCTACAGTGAATTCACAAGACACAGATGATACAAAGAAAATTCAGAAATCATCTGTAAGACAGTTGAGCCTACATAGTGGTCCTAACATTTGAGTAACCAGAAAAGTGTAATCCCAGCCAGGCACACTAATATGAGAGATGCTTGAGAGTTAGGGGTAGGCCCTAAGAGTTGTCATATTCTTTGTGAATACCAAGTGCTATTTTAAGTGGTAACAGTAGTTTAAAAGCCAGGTATTGTTCCCTATTCATGTTTTGTCTCTGATGCCACTTATGTAATTCATAATGTATCCATGCTATAATGTGAGCACATTAAATAACAGTTTCATGTTTTTCAGGTTATCATTTATGAGAAACCTCACTTCCGTGGACATACCAAAGAGTTTAGTGAACATATAGATTCTGTCCCTAAGTTTTTAAAAAGTGATAAGGACTTCCATGGCATCGGATCAATTCGTGTCATTGGCGGAGTGTGAGTGTCGTGTTTTCAGTACATGATTTATTAGTCTACTTGTAAAGACTGGCTCAAAAAAATGTGCCAAACGAGACAAAATCACCAACCTTAACCTTCAGTCTACCTCCCTTCTGTGATGTAGGAAATAAAATGTGTAACTTAGTAGCTACAGCCCACTTGCTGGTTTTAAAGATTTGAAATAGAAACTATATTGTATACTTAATGTGGAAAATTTAATACCTAGCTTTCCTAAAACACTGTAGAATTGCAAAGTCAATTTCTTTTCTTTCTTTGCTTTTTGTTCTTCTATAGATTATGAACATGAATAATGGCCCATTCTTTTAATCTGATATTCTTTTGATCTATTGTTGTTGGCTAACTCATGTTCTAAGGGTCTTGGTGATGAGTTATCTCAGTAAAGGAGTAGAGTGAGACCTGTGATCCCAGAGTCACAAGCGTTGACAGTTGTTGTCCCCTGTCCTGGTGCCACTCTTGATGAAACCCTCCAAACACAGAGCTTTTGCTGTGACCCCAGCTTCAATCAACATTTCCGCAGCAAAACCCCTAGAAAACTTGTATGCAGGCTAGTGCTTACTTTGGGATTTGTGTTCTGTGGGGGTAAAAACACCAAGGAGAAACTTTGCTCAAAGCTGATTTGCCGTTGAGAGGTCAGTGAGGGATCAGCCCAGAAGCAGTAGTTATTTTGAGTGTGGTTCTTTTTAATGTCAAGTATCAATGTAACACTGTATGTACACCTTGTTTATGCCCCTCTAGTGAGCGGTGCTTTTAAAATATTCACAGGTGTCTACAGTCACCTACTACGATTCTATATTTGTGGCTTGTGATTCAAACTAATGACTGCCATATCAGCAGAAGGAGACTAGAAGAAAACTATTGTTGCTATGTAGGCCATGCTGATACTTGGTCTGGCATTCCGGTCACCATTTAATTATTCACTCACTCCAGAATTTAAAACATGCACTGTGTTAAACAGACATACCCAGTTTGGGCAGACACATTTTTATTCTATTGTGCTTATTTGTTATGTTCTCTAGTTTGGGAACACATGTGTGTATTGTTAAAACTTTGTTTTAGACTTTTTTTTCCTTTTTCTCTCCCCGTGACCTAGATGTTTTCCCATGTGAACTAGATGGATTCAAAACTAGTGTGATGAATATTGTTATTTTCTAAAATGACTTTTAAAAAAAAGTGGCCTGTGAAAGAACACCCTTTGATAGAGAGCACACATTCACAGTTTCATATGAACGCCCTCTGATAGAGAGCACACACTCACAGTTTCATATGAATTCCCTCTGATAAAGAATGTACACTCACAGTTTTATATGAATGGCGGATAATAAAAAGTGCGCACTCACAGTTTCGTATGAATGGCCTCTGGTAGACAATACACACAGTGTCATATGGCCTCTGACAGAGAGCACACACTCAGTTTTATATGATAGTCAAGAAGAAAAACACAATGTTCCCACATGGAGGATAAACAATTTGGCTTGTCATGTCACCTATCTCTCTCATGGATTTTTTAGCTCGTTAGCTTTATATGTGGATACTACAGTGTGGCCCTTCTTCATCCCTTTTCCATTTTGAGGAATCCGATCGCAGCAAAACTGTTGATGTATAATTTATTTAAGGTCATTATGAAATAGATAGTGTAACCGTGATCCAGCTTCTAAGATTAAGGACTTTGTACCTGTCATTCTTTAGCTTCAAACAACTTCCTTAATATGAAAGCCAGCTTAGATTGCCTTAAGCTTTGTGTTTACCCTCCGTTTTTTCAACTCACTAAAACATAAACCAGTATGTTTATAGGCTCACTCCATTTACTGTAGCATTCCATTCCCTAGCATCGAATAGAAGAAAAGAAGGCAAAGAAAAGTGAAGGGTGGTTGACAGTGTACAGCTTTGGACTGTAGGGAAGAGTTCTGGTTTTGTTTGTTTGTCTGTCTGTTATGTTTTGTTTTTGATTCACTGCTTCAGAGGAATGAAGAAAGAATAACAGGCAGCCTTCTTGGGCTTCAAGTTTCTGAATCAGAACTTCTCTAACTATGAAGTTACAGTGTATCCATTTGGAAGGTCCCACCCTTACTGCTTAGCTCAGGTGAAGGCTAGACTTTTTATAGGCAGCACATCTGGTGAATCATCAGTGCCCACACTGCATTAGGTACCCACGGGTGTGATCTTTCTGAAAGGGATAAAATTCACAGTGGAGCCTAAGAGCTGGTAGCACTTTATCAGTGTCTCCTGATACTGTTAGGCTAGGACTCAGGAAACCTGTGTCCCTGGCATACTCCGCAGGAATGCTTCCTGTTTCCACGATGAGTGCTGATAAGATGCTAGGATGAAGGTTTCCCACCCATAACTACTTACAGATGTTTGAGTCTATGTATGTTTTGTCCAGTCTAGTGGCCTTTCCCAATTTCTCCTTGGGAAAACCTCCTGGTGTTGTGTTTTATCTGCAACTGAGTGAAAAGCTCCTTTGGCTTAAACAATGAGTAAATGATTAGTACAGCAGTCCTCCCTTGGTTCCAGAAGGCTTTAATCAGTGTAATGAAAAAGATTTCCTTGCATCTTGGTGTGGGCCAGAACCTTTTCTTATTGACTATGTGAGCTTTCCATGATTTTTGCTTGGCAAAGCCTTTTCTGACCATGGTGAGATATGGTGCAAGTCATGCCATGAACACAGCTTGCTCTGCTACAATTCTGCAAGCAACCTTTTGTTGGGAAAAGCTTTCAAACTATAAAAGCCATTGATCCGAGTGATGCATGCCGCTTGCCCATCTTTGTGCAAGGAAACAAATAAGGTTGTTTTTAAAATCTGAGGCGAACAGCTTTGTCCTTTATCATGCTTTCTCCTTTTGCTCTCTGAACTAGTTTTCTCTGTGGCTTAACTGAGTATCCTGTATTTCTAGGTGGGTTGCCTATGAGAAGGAGCATTTCAAAGGCCAGCAGTTCCTACTAGAAGAAGGAGACTTTGAAGACAGCAGTACTTGTGGGGCCTTAAGTGGACCCATCATGTCTTTCCGGTTCCTACAAGCTGTGAGTTTGCTTTCTTCACATTAATTCAGATCTGTTGATCTTTTCATGATAACTGGACATGATTTCTGATAGAGCTGGAGGTCATAGCACCTAAGAACCTCCGACTGAACAGGACTCACCTATTTTTCCTGCCTGGGGTGATTATTACAGAGTACTTATTTTACTTTTTTATCTTATTTTATTTTTTTGGAACAGAATTTCACATTGTAGCCTTGACTGGTCTGGAACCTATTTTATAGACCAGGCTAGCCTAGAATCCCTAAAGATCCTCCTGCCTCTGCCTCTTGTGTGCTAGGATTGCCAGCGTGTGTCATCACACCTGGATTACTTTTTATTTTTCATCCATTAATCCCACAGTTTGTTTTTGAGCACCTTCTTTCTTAGGTATGTTGTAAGATGCCCTCCCAACATGCAGGGCAGGCAGTCTGGTCAGGAACACAGCACACAGATAAATGCCCTGTGTTGTTGGACTGTGACTGTCTGTATATGGTCAGTTGGCCAGCTCTTCCTACTTGGAATATGAAGGACTGCTTAGGAGAGGTGATGTCTCAGCTGAGGCTCCCATTACTCAGGGTTACCCCAGTGAAAAGTGTCCACGATGGACAGAAGGCATGCCATGAAAAGAAAACAAAAGTGTTGTTTTAGACCAAGACATTGCCCTATGCCAGTGGGTGAAGTTGAGAGTGTAAGCTGGGGGTGATCTTATCAAAGTTGCAATAATCTGGAGACTTTGAATTGTAGATTGTCATTTCAGGGGATGTGGGTCTGCTGACATCTAGTGGGTAGAAGGCAGGAAATCCTGCTACATCCCTGAGTTGCGAAGGTCTTCCTCAACACTAAAGTGTTCTAGGATGAGTCATGGTGATGGCTTTTGGGTAAAAGCAATGAATGCCAAGTCTGATGACCTGAGTTCAATCCCCAGGATGCACTTGGTGGAAAGAGGAAATTAAGATATCCTCTGACCCTTAAGATATCCTCTGATATCCACATATATGATATGGCTACACACGTGCTTACACACACACACACACACACACACACACACACACGACAGCAACAATAGCAGCGATGATGATGACAATGATGGTGATGATGATGGTGATGATGGTGGTGGTGGTGGTGGTGGTGGTGGTGGTGATGGCAGGGACACAGATGCTCCTGGTGCTGAGGTAGAGAAACTTGCATGGAAGTACAGCATAGAGGAATGCAGTTAAGTCAGGATGGGAGAGAGAACTTTGGAAGGATGACTCCAGAGCCAGTGAGCGAAGGGCCTAGTGCCATGGAAGAATTCAGATTCATCTTGCTTGAGTTGATTGTGAGTCACAGGGGGACCTTAAAGCCCAGTGGACATGAGAAAAATGAGTGGCTTTAGAAAGGTGGTTCTGGTGACTGCCTGGAGAAACAGAATAGTAAGGGAGATGCTGCTGCAGCTAAGCAGCCCAGAATGTCATAGCACTCCCGGTAGGAGTCGGGGGAGGCCAGAAGTGGAAGGTTGATGCAGAGTTGGGAGGATTTTGGAGCTTATTGTTACCCTGAGCAGCCCTCTGGACTTCTGAAAGTGTCTAGAGGAACACGTTTTCTTACCATCCAGGTCTAATTGTCATCTCTTCCCAAAGTGATCTCTGTTCTGTTTCTAGAATGTTTCTCAAGCCCCCACTGAGGGAACTCACATTGAACTGAAGAGTCATGACGGGTTCACACAGACTTGAGACAAGCACAGGGACTGTGCCCTCTGGTGCGTTAGGTTTCTTGTGTGACCTGCAACCTTTACGACCCCCACCCAGAAGAGAAGGTATCCAGGGCTCAGGGAGAAGCTTCTTTCCCCATACATGATCCTTTGTAGTAAGAAAGTAAGTATATATACTTATATCAGCAAAACCAACTTCTGCATGGAAGAAGTTGAAGACAGTCCGTCCATGGCAGGTTGAACACAGGAGTTGTTTTTGCCACAGCGGATGGATAGCTTTTAAGGTGTTAATTCTAGTACACAAGGGTCACGCCCCTTCAAGACCACTCAAAGGACAAAAGATAAAGCTAAATCCAACAAAGCCTGCTTTCCTCTTAAGGGCACTGCACTCACATGCACAGTGGAATTGGGGGTCATGATTCTAGTCACTATTATTCACTAGTAAACAGTGAAAACAACTTCCCAGCCTCCTTCCAGAAGAGAATCAGGTGGGAGACCTAATGACACTAGAAACATTTAGAAAGGATGTGTTGGCATCTCAGAACAGCCACCCTGACTAGGGCAACCAAACAGAAACCAACCCAAACCACTGGCTGGAACCTGTTAAGAGTCAGAAATGCAAGAAGAAATATTGTAACAAGTACTACCAAATCAAGAGAGAGCTGATGTAGCCAAGAGGTTATAGTAATGTATGGTGGAAAAGGTGGCATGAATAAACACATTAATTTGTGCTGTACACAAAAGTTTAGAGCATGTGTGAAAATTGTGAGGTATTTTTTTTTTTTTTGTAATAAATAAGCAAAAGTGCTCCGTGGATAAAAGCTATTCTGTGCTGTCTTTAAGTTAGATTTTCGATGAAGTTATAATCCTCATGATAATCTTAGTATTGGTCATGTGTTAATTTATGGCTTTAACAGAGACTTGTGCTAATGCTGACAAAGGCTCCTGCATGCCCACTGAACATGGCAGGGGTTAGGATGGTTGAGGAGCAAGTATGTCTCGTGTAGAACACATGTCATATTAGCAATTTCCACGGTTCCAAAAATGTGGCCTTAAAGAGATCTTTCAGGGCAGAAAGCTGGATCTTATTCTATTAAAGGCTTAGCAGGCGTGTGATTTCACTGCTAGCTATCCAGGAAGGAAAGCTATGGCGTGTCATGTCAGTTCAGATATCCTGGCTGCAGTACATGGAGCGCTCTGGATGTACTAAGGTCAAATAGCGGATATGTTCCTTGGGGATAATGGGAACTGGGCCATTTCGGTGATTGGAAGAAGACAAGGAAAATGGATTTCCCAGCTCCAAGTGAGTCACTCAGATACTCAGATGCTGGTCGCTTTTTAAGAAAGTGGAAAACTAAAAACAAATTAAAAAAAAAAAAGAAAAAGAAAAAAAAAATGAAAAAAAAAGAGAAAAAAACAAAACAAAACAAAGCAAAAAAAACAAGAAAGTGGAAAACTGCAAGGAATGTGGTGGAGTTCAGCCTCAGGGCCAAGGAGCCTTTGCGTCTTCTCCTCCTCTGTAACATTGGCTCAGTATGCACATTTTCCTTCAGTTTTATACTAGATTTTTCTGTCTAGATTGACTTGCTGATTGATTTTGTTTTTGCCATACCTAGCACACCTAGCGTCTGTCTTCAGACCTCTGAACCCAGGTGGTGTTGCAGACCACTCTTGCCTTTAAGTTAATAGATTCACCAAGTCTTTGTAGATCATAGTGCCCACCGAGGGGCATAGTGTAAGAGCTCACTGGCTGGATCAGCCAAGAGCATTTATGGAACTGAAAAGTCAAACTGCTCAGGCCTGTGATTGCTCTTTGGGCTTAAAGCAGCTCTTAGTTTTTTCCTAAACGTGCAGGACTATACTTGAGGCTGTACTAAGTTAAATAAGTGCTTAAAAAAATATAAACGAGAGTATAGCCTTTAAAGTTGTGGTAGTTCGTATATGTGTGGCCCAGGAAGTGGCAGTATTAGAAAGTGTGGCCTTGTTGGAGTAGGTGTGTCACTGTGGGTGTGGGTTTTAATACCCTCAACCTAGCAGTCCTCAGATGAAGATGTAGAACTCTCAGCTCCCCCCGCACCGTGCCTGTCTGGATGCTGCCATGTTCCTGCCTTGATGATAATAGACTGAACCTATGAGCCTGTAAGGCAGCCCCAATAAAATGTTGTCCTCATAAGAGTTGCCCTGGTCATGGTGTCTGTCCACAGCAGTAAAACCCTAACTAAGACAAAAGTCACTCCACCATTCATCCTCCTTGAGCTGAAAACCTACCCTTGCCTGTGGAATATTCAGTGACTTAAATCAGGGATGTAGCTACCTAGAATTCATAGGCAGACCCTAGACATGGCTGCAAGTGTCGTTTCTACTTGTCTCTGGATAAGGCACTTAAAAGTTTTGTTTCAATATCTTTTTTCCCCTAGTATTGAAGAGGCCAATCCAAAACCTCATTCATGTTGTGAATTATGCTACTCATGAACTATATCCCCAGCTTGTACATGGCGTATGTAGAGGTCCATCCTCATTGGACTCAGCACTGACACATGACTGAACATATGGGATTGGCTTTGAGCTCCAGCTCTGGCTGTAGGTGATAGTACTTCAAGGGCTGTTGGTCAGCTGTTTCTTATATCGTGTGTCTGACAGATTTGAAAGGAAAATGCCGAATGGGACAAAGCTGGGTAGTGGCTCAGAGGGAGAGAAGTACCTGGAAAAAGATTGAAAACCAGAACCAAACAAAACAAAAGCTATGAGGCAAGAAAAGCTGCAGATAAAAGCAGAGAACAGAAAGAGAACGCCACTTGGGCTACTCGTGCAGATGGTGCAGACCGCCGCTAAGGCTTCAGGTTGGGGGACAGTGTAGAGAACTCGGGCTGTGGGTTGTATTTCTGTGATCCTGGATTCTCTCAGCACTTGCATCCAGTAGTGTGATTCCTGCAACAGGAGGCCCCTCCTCTCCTTAGCTCCAAGCCTAGCTGTCACATGTGGCTCAATAAGGCTCCGGAGCATCCCTTGGCTGACACTCCTTGAGGCAGAGTGATTTGTACAAAGTCTTTACTCAACACGAGTATTTCTGAATGAAAGGGTGGATACACAACACATCTCCACATGCCAATATCTTTCTGTGTCCTTGTGCAGTGAAACACAGGGAACCCCGGGCACATCTCAACACACTGTGCTTTTCAGTCCTGAGCAAGGAGTAAACAACAGGTAACCTAGGGTCGGAGGAACTGGAGACCAGGAGCTTGCTTTGTGGGAAATGGGGAGGTCACTAATTGAGTGCTGTCCCTGAGCCTTTCCATTGCAGTTAGGCCTGGTTTTGCTGGTCACTGTTGATCCTGGCTCCTGACAAGTGTCAGGCCGCACCCTGTCCAGCCATCATTGGATTTGCATGGTTGCTGTAAGCTGGTCCCTGCAGTTTCGGCATGGAAGAAAAGAGGCCTGTCTGTGTCTGTGCTCCTCCTGGGCAGGGAGGTTCCCGTTGTCAGCAGAACTTTGTTAAGTCACTCAGGGTAAACATTACACTCTCCTTGGGAAGCTTATCTAGGCACTTGAGACAGGATCACTGGTTACATATGGCTGTGTGTGTGTGTGTGTGTGGGTGGGTGTGTGGGTGTGTGTGTGTGTAAAACCAGAGATTAGAAGAAATGAGAAATGTGTTTTAGAAAGGAATGTGTTTAGAGTATATTCATCACTCTGCATGATACCCAGCCCGGAGTGGATGCTTGATATATCTCACAAGATGGGCAAAGGGGTAGACAGAGAAGTGGGTAGATAGATGGCTGGGTAGGTGGACACATGACTGAGTAAATGGGGACGAATGGGCAGATGGATGGATAAGTTAGTTAAATGGGTGGATGGGATGACAGAGGATGGGTATGTGGATAAGCAGGTGGACCAATGAGTACTTCTGAAAACATTCTGAAGTCTTCAGTTGACACGAGAACTTGCGCTCTTTTTTGGAAAGGGACACTCCACTCTCTCAACAGTTCAGTGCTTTGAGCATTTTCTTGGTGCCAGCCTCTTCTAATAGAAGAGGAATGGGGAAGTTTTATTTTAGTAAGATCTGGGATTGGTGCCTGATCCAGAATGAACCTTTTCAGTTTACTTTTTTATTTTTAAATGCGGCTTGTGAAAGCAATGTACAAAAGGTGGTGCATTCTCTTGAATTACAAAGGGTTATTCTGGAGATAGAAATAAGAACTCAATTATGGATTAGAAACTATTTTGTGGTGAAAATTTTAGGCAAAAGACTATTGTCTTTTACACTGAGATTTGATAGAACATTTGACTTTTCTCTGTCACAACTTTTTCAATCCTTGAAAGGTTTGGGAGTTGGGAAGAAGGGGAGATGGGGAGTGGGTAAGGGGTGATGTTACACACCTTTAATCCCAACACTGAGGAGGCAGAGAGGCAGGCAGATCTCTGAGTTCCAGGCCAGCCTGGGCTACAAAGTAAGAAAGTTAGTTGACAAGTTGTCCAGTGCAAAATGATTAATGAACATTTCCCCCTACTGACTAGGTAAGTTGTCCTTTTGTGTTGAACTATATTTGACTTGTCCATAAGAAACAGTGTTCACCTGAAAGTCTTGCATTTATAGATCCTATTTTTATAAATTAAGAAGGTAAGAAGTTTAGTATTGTAGGGTATAGAGAACTTGTACTTACTGTGTAAGTACATTTTCTGTACTTACTGTGAACTAATAGGAAGACATTTGCGCGTATATAAGTGGATGGGTTCCTGTATGTGTATGTTGGTTTGTGTGTGTTCCTGTGTGTATAGGCCAGAGGTTGACAGTCAACAAATAACTTCCGTGTAAGCTTTCCATTGGATTGTTGAAGCCAGGTTCTCTCAGTGAACCTGGACAGCACTGAGTTGGCCAGAGAGCTCTAGGGAACAGCCTGGGAATACAGGTGTGGTGTGCTCCACTGTGCCCAGCTTTTTTCCCTGTTTTGGGGAAGTGTATACATGTATATAATGAAATAGCATCTTAACTACTTCCCATTTTCTTCTTCTTTTTTTTTTTCCCCGAGACAGGGTTTCTCTGTGTAGCCCTGGCTGTCCTGGAACTCACTCTGTAGACCAGGCTGGCCTTGAACTCAGAAATCTGCCTGCCTCTGCCTCCCAAGTGCTGGGATTAAAGGCGGGCACCACCACCGCCAGGCTTTTTTTTTTCTCCCTATTTTCTTCTTCTAGCTCCCCTCATATCCCCATCATGAACCCCAAGCTTCTTGTTCATGCCTTTTTAAAATAGAAGCTTTGAAAACCCTTTAGGTCCAGTTAGTGCTGCCTATGTGTGTGGCTGCAAGGCTAGGTAGGGCTGCCCTTTCCTTTCTGTGTTCCCCCCTAGCCATGTGACCTCCACTCCACCTCCTTCTCCAGGTGAGTGTGGGACAGCAGCGGGGGAATTACATCATGCAGCAGCACGTCCTCCTCATCTGAGGAAATGGGGCAGAGGTCACATAGCGAAGAGTTGACACAGAATTCTAGTCCATCTGCATATTCATCTACCCCAAGCTGTTATATAGAAATGAAAGGACAAGAGTTTAACCAATAAACATTACATTATACTATGCATAAAAATGTTCATAAAGAATTATACATAGATTATACATATAAATATAGACATATATATATATATATATATATATATATATATATATACACACACACATACACATACACACACACACACACATACCAAGAATACCATTGGATAGAGAGAAATGGAAAAATTTGTTCAATGTTTTTTTCTTTTTTTTTCCAATTTTCTTTCAATTTTGATAACAAGTATGTTTTATTATATATTCTTTAAGTCTCTTCCTGGAGGGCTATGGTACAAAATTGCATCTAATCATTTTAAAGTTCCTTAATTTACTGATGAAATTAGGAATTTATGTGTTTGGTTTTAATGTCGCTCATGTGAGCAGCCTATGTCTTTAGTCCACTGTGTATCCATGTTTAAAGTTTTTTATAAGATCACAAATATGTCAACTTTAAAAGCAATTTTTCTGATCTCATTTTGATTTTTGAATAAGTAGCTGTTTTGCTTTAAAAAATCTAGTTGTATTTAAGACTCACATACTAGTCCCTCCTGTCCCTCACCCTGTATTAATATTTTCACTTGGCTTTGTGTACATTTTGCTCAAGTGAGAGTTTGAGTATTTCCTGTAATTATTGATACACATGATACATCTAATCCTAGCAGTTTACCTAAAACTGTTGATGAATTTCCTTTTATTCGACATGTGTTATTTTCAGATTAGAGCAAGCCCAGTCTTAATGTTTTTCTCTGAACTATATAGGAATGGAGATTACAACATTGTATTTCATGCCATTTAAAATTCTTCCCACAGTTATCAATGTGAGCCTTTTCCTAACAGCATGTGCCGCTATATTGTGTGTGCTTTCTAAAACAGACCTCTTTCCCACTTTTTTAGAATTTTATAGAGTCTTCGATCACACTGTTTCAATCTGACCTAGAAAGTGGGAAGTTTATTGACATTACGAATCAGAGTATTTCTGACTTAGAAGAAGTCGGCTTTGGCAGTGAAACAAGATCCATTCATGTGAAGAGTGGAGTGTACGTAGTCCCTACCTAAAGAAGAGCCTGGGGAGCCTGGGGAAGCGGCTGCTCAAAGCTGTTAGCAGCTCAGTTATACACTCTGCTCTTCTCTCCTTCCTAGGTGGGTTGCCTACCACCAGAAGTTCTTCTGTGGAGATCAGTACATTTTAGAGAAAGGAAAATATAAATGCTTTATTGACTGGGGAGGATCAAATAACACAATCTTGTCAATCCGACCAATCCAACTGGTAAGTGAAGCATGGGACAGGCGGATGCCAAAAGCCTATAAAGGATACAGTTGACTGTATACAATAGTGGTTCCTAAGCGTTTTAGTGCTGCAACCCTTGAATATAGTTCCTCATGTTGTGGTGACCCCAACCATAAAATTATTTTCATTGCTACTCCATAACTGTGATTTTGCTAGTTATGAGTCATAAGGTCCATCTCTGAGTTTTCCAGTGGTCTCAGTTGACCCTCAGGGAAGGGTTACTCATTCATTCATTCAGCGTTGCTTAATGCTCCTGATGAGTCAGCTGCTGCTGACTCACTTGCTGGAGATTCATGATGACTATGGCCCTGGTGACTCTTGTTCACTCAAGGAAGAGAGATACGTGGGTAGTTATAGTAGTCAGCAGGAAGTGTGTAGGTCATGCTGGAAGAGGCGGGAAGGACCCTCTCAGACCTTCCCAAAGGAAAGAATACCCTCGATATCTTACAGGAATTCTCTAGGCAGAAGGAATGCAGAGTAATGAAGCATCAAATGCTGTGGCCACATGGTAATGAGAAGCACCACAGAGTGGTCTGGATCCCTATGCCTCAGCATCAGAAATTGAGGCCCTTTCTTTTCTTTTTCTTTTTTTATATAATTTTTCTTTTTTTTATTAGATAATTTCTTTATTTACATTTCAAATGATATTTCCTCTCCTGGTTACCCCTCCGAAAAAATATCAAAACCAAAAATAAAAACAAAAAACAAACCCTATTTCCTCCCACTCCTCCTGCCCACCAACCCACCCTCTCCCACTTCCTGGCCCTGGAATTCCCCTATACTAGGGCATAAACCTTCCCAGGACCAAGGGCCTTTCCTCCCATTGATGACTGACTAGGCCATCCTCTGCATACATATGGTGTTGGAGCCATGAGTCCTACCATGTGTGCTCTTTGGTTGATGGCTTAATCCCTGGGAGCTCTGAGGGTACTAGGTAGTTCATATTGTTGTTCATCCTAAGGGGCTGCAGACCCTTCAGCTCCTTGGGTCCTTTCTCTAGCTCCTTCAATGGGGACCCTGTACTCAGTTCAATGGATGGTTGTGAGTCTCTACTTCTATATTAGTCCGGCACTGTCAGAGCCTCTCAGGAGAAAGCTATATCAGGCTCCTGTCATCCAGCACTTGCTGACATCCACAATAGTGTCTGGGTTTGATGATTGGATATGGAAAGGATTCCCATGTGGAACAGTCTCTGGATTGTCCTTCTTTCATGCTCTGCTCCATAGTTTGTCTCTGCAACTCCTTAGATTGGTATTTTGCTCCCCCTTCTAAGAAGGAATGAAGCATCCACATGTTGGTCTCACTAATAGTCTCCTAACCGAAAAAAGCCCAGGACCAGATGGGTTTAGTGCAGAGTTTTATCAGACCTTCAGAGAAGACCTAATACCAATACTCTTTAAACTATTCCACAAAATAGAAACAGAAGGTATTTTACCTAATTTGTTCTATGAAACTACAATTTTTCTGATACCTAAACCACACAAAGACCTAACAAAGAAAGAAAACTTAAGACCAGTTTCCCTTATGAATATCAATGCAAAAATACTCAATAAAATTCTTGAAAACCAAATCCAAGAACACATCAAAATGATCATCCATCATGATCAAGTAGGCCTCATCCCAGGGATACAGGGATGGTTCAATATACGGAAATCCATCAATATAATCCACTACATAAACAAACTCAAAGACAAAAAAATCATATGATCATCTCATTGGATGCTGAGAAGGCATTTGACAAAATCCAACATCCCTTCATGATAAAAGTCTTGGAAAGATCAGGAATTCAAGGCTCATACTTAAACATAGTAAAAGCAATGTACAGCAAACCAGTAGCTAACATCAAACTAAATGGAGAGAAACTTGAAGCAATCCCACTAAAATCAGGGACTAGACAAGGCTGCCCACTCTCTCCCTACCTATTCAATATTGTACTTGAAGTGCTAGCCAGAGCAATTAGACAATAAAAGAAGATCATAAGGATACAAATTAGAAAGGAAGAAGTCAAATTATCACTCTTTGCTGATGATATGATAGTATACTTAAGTGACCCAAAAAATTCCACCAGAGAGCTCCTAAACCTCATAAACAACTTCAGCAAAGTAGCTGAATATAAAATTAACTCGAGCAAATCAGTGGCCTTCCTCTACACAAAGGATAAACAGGCTGAGAAAGAAATTAGAGAAACAACACACTTCACAATAGTCACAAATAATATAAAATACCTTGGTGTGACTCTAACTAAGGAAGTAAAAGATCTGTTTGACAAGGACTTCAAGTCTCTGAAGAAAGAAATCGAAGATCTCAGAAGATGGAAAGATCTCCCATGCTCGTGGATTGGCAGGATTAATATAGTAAAAATGCCCATCTTGCTGAAAGCAATCTACAGATTCAATGTAATCCCTATCGAAATTCCAGACTTAGAAAGAGCAATTTGCAAATTCATCTGGAATAACAAAAAACCTAGGATAGCGAAAACTATTCTCAACAATAAAAGAACCTCTGGTGGAATCACCATCCTGGACCTTAAACTATACTACAGAGCAATTGTGATAAAAAACTGCATGGTATTGGTACAGTGATAGGCAGGTGGGATCGATGGAATAGAATAGAAGACCCAGAAATGAACCCACACACCTATGGTCACTTGATCTTTGACAAAGGAGCTAAAACCATCCAGTGGAAAAAAGACAGCATTTTTGACAAATGATTCTGGCTCAACTGTTGGCTAGCATGTAGAAGGTTGCAAATCGATCCATTCCTATCTCCTTGTACAAAGCTCAAGTCCAAGTGGATCAAGGACCTCCACATAAAACCAGATACACTGAAACTAATAGAAAAGAAAGTGGGGAGGCCCTTTCTAAAGTGTACCCAGGAGCTCTTTTCTCCTAGCTACAGTAGCAGTCAAAATAAACTAGTTCCAAATACTAAAATCATTCCAAGGAATTACCATAGATTATTTGGGACAGAAGGGGTCATAGGCTCGTGAGGGAATTTAGGAAATCGAGGAGACCATGGAAATCTTCAAAGTATATTTCCAAAATACCCTGAATTCAGCTAAAATGATGTGGTGCCAATTTTTAAAATATTTTAATATGTCTTTCAGGAACCACTTGGGATAAATGAGCCGCCACACTTGGTATGTTTCAAAATATTCTTAATTTATCATTGGAGTGATTACCAAAAGCATTTACTCTTTCCCAAATCTTTCTCTTTCCCTGAAATAAGCTTTATATTTCTTTGTCACAGAGCAAGTTCCTCTTGTTCTTGGTGCCTGTGAGGAGAGCGGTGACGGTTTTTTGTTTGTTTGTTTGTTTGTTTGCTGGATTGACTGGGATTTGTCACAGCATCCTTCCTTTCCTCCTGCCAGGGCTGCTGCATGCCCACAGTGGGCCCTTGTGCCTCTCTGTCTTTCCAGTTTCCTGTTCTGTCCTGTTGCCGTCTTGCTCAGCACTGCCTATCACAGTGTTCCCAGAGGGGCTGGCTTGCTGTGCTTATTATGTACACATGTTAGAAACCAGTTTTTACTTATATTAACTTACTAATTTATTAATTGTCTGTGGATGACTTCTGGGAGAAGGTTCACTCCTTCTGCCATGAAGATCCTGGTGTTCAGACTCAGGCCATCGGGAGCGGCCATAAGCACCTTCACCCACTGAGCCTCTCATTGCCCCGTGCACAGTGATTTCTGATACTTGTATCATTTTTAAAGCTCTTAAATCCACCCACTTCCCCAAGTCCTCCTCTGGCTCCTCCCTCCCCTTCGCTCTCACTCCTTCTTTCTCCCTCCCTCTCCCCCATCTCTCCTCTGTCTCTGTCTCTGTCTGTCTGTCTGTCTGTCTGTCTGTCTGTCTGTCTGTCTCTCTCTCTCTCT
>NW_022196894.1:56953601-56954298 GCF_008632895.1 Mastomys coucha | reverse complement strand
CTCTCTCTCTCTCTCTCTCTCTCTCTCTCTGTGTGTGTGTGTGTGTGTGTGTGTGTGTATGTGTGGTTCAAAAGGGACTGGACGAAACACCAAAGTCCAGTGTTGGTTTATTGTCTAAATTTAAGTCAGCTTGAGGAAGGAAAGTAGACCTTACATGAAAGAAAGACTAAATAGGGACAGAAACACCATGAAAGAGAAGGAGGGGAAGGAGGCAAAACACTGTTTTCTCTGTTTCTTTTAAAATAACCTAGTTAGAAAAATCCCTGTCCAAACTCCATGTGTAGTGATTGCTGACCAGTGACATTCACTGCCTGAGCATAGTGTAAGTCTTTTCTGAGCATGTCCATTCTCCATGTTCCTGTCGACATTCAGCTGAATGTAGTCATGTCCCACTCACTGCAAATGCTTTGAGGTTTTTATTACTTTCTAGTTAGCCGACGCCTTCAGGGACAGACATAGTTGAGTGGTTGTTTTTTTGAGACACGTCCTGCCAGAAACATTCTTTTGGACTTTCGGAAACCTCCAGCTGTGGATTTTGTAGAGCACCGGGTTTTACAGGAGTCAAAAGAGCATGTGTAGATAGAGAAGCTAACAGGAATAATGTGAATGTTTTTCTGAGTTTCTCAACTGCAGATAAAACATCCCATTCTTTTAAGCCCTTCCCAACTCTTTGCTCTTTGTTTTTTTTTTTTATTTT
>NW_022196894.1:56938442-56950510 GCF_008632895.1 Mastomys coucha | reverse complement strand
GGATACAAGGAATTATTTCAATCTTCTTGTATCTGTTGAGGACTGATTTGTGACCAATTATATGGTCTGCTCTTTGTTTTTTAAAAAGGAACTTCAATGTAGTGGGCGGACAGATTGCTGGGTTTTCGTTATATTATTTCCACTTTCCATGTCAACCTTGAAGAGGGGAAGGGCAGGTGTGGGAGCTAATGCTTGCTAACGTGCATACTAAGCCTCTGTTTACACAGCGTCAGAAACCCCTCCCCATGTCAGACATTTTCTTACTTATGTTTATATAAACAAGAACAAGCAAATCTTGGCTGTGTTCCCAAAAGGTATTTTTCCTGTCTGGATAAGGAGACAGCTACACTTCAAGGCTCAAGTCAGAGAGGGACTTTTGTGTGTGTGTGTTTTATGTTAATTATCTCAAGAGAAACTTCAAGCCACCCCAGGGCCGGGGGTGGGGGGGAATCTAGAAAATGTGCAGAGAGTAATATACATCATGAGATTATAAACACATACTTGCTGGTGGTTAGATAGGCATGAAAATCTATATCTAATTGTTAATCTTAATATAGAAAACCAGCATTCATGGAGGAGAATGCTCTTCTCCTGAGACTGCAAACCAGTCACGAAGTCTGATACCAACGACTCAAGGTTCACATAGCACAGTAGTGCTCCTATCATCAGAAGTGGCATTTCAGTTTGTTTTTATTTTCCCTCAAACAAAGTAAAGAGTGAGCAGGCTATGGATTATTGTCACCATCTCTCTGACTTAGCAGGTGTCAGATGTCATAAACATTGCTAGATAAAATATCATGAAATGTAATCTCTTCTTAGGGGAAGTTAGAGTGAACCAGTATTCTGTATGAGTTCTAATCTACTCTACCCTTTGACCTAACCAACTATCCTGCATTCCTGGGGACCTTTCTTGAATCTATTTACAAATATAATTGTTTAGTCTTGAAACACTGAAATATTGTTTTGCCCTATACATAATTGTATCTATGAAAAAGAAACAAGGCAATTTCTCTTGCGGCATAACTTAGCTTCATTGAACTTTGAAGTGATTGAAGGGTTTATAATAGTTATGTTTGCTGTTGCCTATAGGCCAATGGTTCTCAACCTGTACATTATGACCCCTTTTGGTAGGGTCACATGTCAGATAGCCTGCATATTTATGATTCATAGCAGCAGCAAGATTACAGTTATGAAGTAGCAATGAGATAATTTTATGGTTGGGTCATTACAACATTAGGAACTGTATTAAAATGTTAAAGTATGAAAAAGGTTGAAAAGCGGTGATATAGGGGTGTCCTTATACAATCAAAGCCCATGAAGAACTATTTAAACAAATATGATCTTTCCTGGGTAACCAGAAAGATAAGATTTTTATGGTGTATTTAATTGAAGTTAGTGATTTTATGTAGAGTCTAATTGAAGACTGGAAACAAACAGATTTTTGGTAGTGTATTGTCTGTGTGTATCTATGAGGATGTCCACATGGTTGTGTGACAATTAGAAAGGAAAACTTCTCTTAGAAATTATTTTAGTGTAAAAGTGAATAAAATGATTTCAAAAGTCCCTGCTGATCCTGTGAAATAAATTGAGAAGGCCATCTGTGTTTAGTCAGTAATTAAGTTACTGGATTTTTAGTTTGTCAAGTTAGATTCTGTTACATTTTCTTAATGTGTATTATAAATGAAAATTACACAGTGAGATGTGGTTTTTCAAAATCTTAATCATAAAGTGTTGATTACCTCTGCCTCAAGGGAGTAGTTAGACTGGAGACGTGTGGCAGTGGTGTGAGGTGATGACCGTATCCTCAGTGGCAGAATTTGTTTTCCTTTTCTCTTCTCCCCCCTCCTCACATCCCCTCCTTTCTTCTCTCCCTTCTTTTGTCCCCCTACTTTCTTGCTTCTGTGTACTTCCATAGAGGAGAATGGTAAGTAAGCATAGACACCTTCCTACATGGTCCATGGTAATTCATGGAGTTTGAAGATAACTCATATCTTGTCCTTCTGTTTGCTTAGTTTCTAAGAAACATGTTGATCTGTTTTATACATCTATTGTCTATGAAAGTCTAAAGGAAAATGCTATAGTGATTTGTATAGCTGTGTTTTCTCCAACCTTAATTTTCAAAACCACTATCAATTAATTTTATTAAGAATGGAAACTACAACTTAACTGTTTGCAAGTTGCTATGCCTAGAGCTGGCTTCTGATATCCTGAGGGTGCTTTTCATGGGTGAGCCGGTCCAGACCATTCTCAGAGCATCTGTTCTGATGCACTGATGGGGTGGCTAAAATGAGGTGGCTGTTTTGTAGCTTTGGTCTAATGTTGACTTAACCATGTACTTCCTAACTTACAGGAAAGAAGGAAATAAACTCAAGTATATGTTGAAGCCAGTTTCCAAATGTTTGCACAGAAATAGTTTATCAAAATACTGCATGTGAATTTAAATTCTTCTGTTTATGAAAATAGATTCAGGGCTAGAAGGGGTTTCCCACTGAATTATCTGAGCTGCACTACACCTGCATGTTTGCCAAATCTGGAATTTGACATTTCCTGACTTCGTGGTGGAATGTTGAAATGCCAGCGTGTGTGCGTGTCTGTGTGTGTGTGTGTGTGTATGTGTGTGTGTGTGTGTGTGTGTGTGTGTGTGTGTTCTGGGGGTGTGCTGAGACTGAACTCCTCCTGCATGCTGAGCAAAGTCTACATGGAGAGACACAAACATTAAACCCATCGACATATGAAAACTACACTTTACAAACCAGAAGCACATGTTCTGAGTAAGATGTCTGTGTGGTCCACTTTCAAGTAGCGTTTCTGTGAACTGGGATAGTGTTTGCAAGCTGCAGAAAATTTGTGTTTTCAGAAGTTTGCGCTTCATGTCTTATGAATCTTTACATTATAAAGCATATATCTCATTTGGGATTCTTCTCTCGACCGAAATATGGTGGATCTTCTCCTTAAAACAGTGAGTTCCTTGGTGCCTGATGCTCCCAGTATGGTGTGCATTCACAACAGGAAGCCACCTGTGAAAGCCACCTCTGTGGGCCAGGGGACTGCCAGGGTTCTCGCTTCCCGGCTTTTGGTGGATCTTTGGTATCAGACCAAACAAAATGGGGCAGAATGAAACTGTCAAGAACCAGATCCCATCAGAGGATGATGGTGATGCTGAGCAGCCACTGCTCAAGGAGCCGTGTTTCTGATGGCTGCCTTTGCAGGAGTCCTGTGTGCAGATTACTACAGTGCATTCTTTGCTACCATGCAAACACTTGGGCCTTGGGCCAGGCCTGTGAGAGTCTCCAGAGGATGATGAGCTATTCATATATAGGGCACAGTAATTCATTCTTTCTCACTTTTGATTCAAGGCCACTTGAAGCTTGTTTTTTGTTTGTTTGTTTGTTTGGTTTGGTTTTTTTCCAGCTCAAAGGGGGAATTTTAGTTGGAGTTTCATTGTCTGTTTTACCTTGACAAAAACTCAAGTAGAAAAATAGTGTGATATTCAGTTATACTATATTAATAATCAACTGTACATTTGAGATATTATCAGAAAAGTGAGCCCATAATCTAGAATACACACCTCTCATGTTCTTCACCATAAATCTGGGGCTAGTCCCACACAGTTTGACACAAGCTATGATGAATATGATAAATACTGAAATTTCATTCTCACGTAAGGAAAAATAAAGGTGTGCTCAGGAGACTGTCACCATTCTTCACATAACTTGACGGATGCTAAATAAAACATGAATCTAATGTCCTGCTGAACTTTTATGAGCGCCTTAAGGTTTATTTGCCTGTGATGATGTTAAGCAGCCATTTCACGGTCAATTACTATTATGTTCTCACAGCTCAAAGCATTCAGTAAAGCAGGCTTCCAAGGAGAGTGTATCGATTTCATAAAAGAATGTGCTGACCTGACCTCGTTCACGCCGGCATCCTTTAAGGCTCTCCGTGGCTGGTGAGTGTGCTTCTCCACTCTTCTCCTGTCACTTGTCCTAGGCTTTTAAGATTATGGAGGACAGGCTTTTTAAATTTATTTATTTTATTTTATTTTGGCATACACAGTAACTTAATTTTTAAAAGCACTTAAAATGTAAAATAACTTTTCAGTTTGTGGGCTCTGAAAATAAATGATAAGGCTGTTGTTGTGTTTGCCGATCTTGGCAAAGATTGTGGATCATTGGTAAATGTAGTCAGCAAATGATATTTTTTCATTTTATAGGATATGTTAAAAACTTTCATACTGTCGAGTGGGCAGTGGTGGCGCATGCTTTAATCCTAGCACTTAGGAGGCAGGCGGATCTCTGAGTTCGAGGCCAGCCTGTTCTACATAGTGTGTTCCAGGACAGCCAGAGCTACATGGAGAAAAACTCAGTCTTGAAAAAAACAAAAGAAAATAAAATAAATAAAGCAAATCAAAAGTCTCAGACTGATCATGAGATCTGGAATATATTATTTCAGCAGCATCCACTTGCCACTGTCCCCTTAAATGACTGTGAGAAAGCCATCACCACTGGAAATACTTGCTGGCATTAATGGATGGCATGTTTGCTCCTCACTCACCCAGAGCCACTGCCTTTCCTAGTAGCTTTCCACCAGGCACTCTGGTCGTAGGCTCTCATTACCTCCTTGTTCTCCATTAAGCTGCAAAGTTTTAAGCCTTACTGACTACTCATCCAAGTATACTCTTCAGGGTCCAGCCCCAGCATGACCTCCTTGACCTCCACTCTCCCCATCGGGCAGAGTTTTCCCTCTGTGCTTCCTTACCCCTCTTCTAATTTGGTCTTTTTTACATCTCTTTCTGCATTTGCTTCCAAAGGGTTTGGTAATTTTACAGCACTGAAACATGAAGTCTTGTGAGTTCAGAAACATGGCCTGCTCCCACTGTTGTGAGAGAGAAACTGTGTAGCAAGGACTCCACACAGTTTCTGCACTGCCATCTGGCTTTGAGTCTCTCCCCCATTAGGGTGAAAAAGAAAATGTTCTGCAAGATGAATTTTCATTTATCAAGTAAAAAGAGGCATTGAAGGTTTCTCCCTACGGGAAAATCTGTGTTTTCTTACCCAGTCTCCCCCCCCCCCCCCCCCCCCCCCCCCCCCCCCCCCCCCGCCTTCCCAGCTATGTAACTAGTTAAGTTGGGTCATCCCCAGTGCTCAGACTCCTCGTGTATGAAGGAAGAATGATGATAGTGCCCTCCCAAAAGGTTGTTTTCTGCTCCTGGTGCTGGGAGTTGAACCTAGGGTCTCATTCATGCTAGGCAAGTGCTCTACCGCTGAGCCACATTTGAAAGGATTTATAAGCAATTATAAATAAAATAATGCAAGCAAAGGACTTTGCTTCTTGCCTAATACATTTAAAAGCCTTTGATAAATGTCAGCAGTGGAATAGTCACTACATAAGGAAAAAATGACAGTAAACTCTGGTGCCACTTAGCATTCATTCCTGTGGTAATTCAGAATTAACCTGGCCTAGGTAAAGTACAGATAGTGCTGACATTCTTAAACTATAGGGCTAAAATTTAAACACACCCAAACTAAATTGCTAATAGCCAATTAGTTACTCCCTTGGGCTCCTCCTTTTGAAAGAGAATCCTTAACCAGGGTTTCGGTGTGTAGTGTAGAGAATAAAATGTAACATGAAGGACTCACTTTAAAGAAAAATTCTCCTAGCTGTCTGATATAAAAGTGACAGGTATACTTTCAAGTAAAACTTTTCCCCAAAATAACATAATTACTCTTATTACTCATCACCATAAATTGATCCCAGGGTTTTTAATGTGAAGACAGTAAAGTTTACAGATATCATTAGTAGAAAGCAGATGTCTTTTTATTTCAGATTTCAACTCTGCCATTTAAGTGGTGAATCTTAGGAAAATTATATTAGCTTTTATAATTGTTAGTATGTTGGTTGTAAAAATGAACTTAAAATTAATTTA
The DNA here is from genome assembly GCF_008632895.1 of Mastomys coucha. Taxonomy (NCBI): domain Eukaryota; kingdom Metazoa; phylum Chordata; class Mammalia; order Rodentia; family Muridae; genus Mastomys; species Mastomys coucha. The sequence continues at coordinate 56,944,584 of NW_022196894.1, read as the reverse complement.
AGCAGTTATTGAGGACACAGTGAAACAATGTCTATGACTCATACCCCAAGCATAGTAAGCAGAAACTAAACAAGAGTAGTCACTGTTTCTTGACCAGGACTGCCCAGTACCATGACTTCTGTACCCTAGTTTCTGTAGCTTGGAGACAGGACACCCTTGAGGGCTGATTGCAATCTGAGTCTCTTACTGCTTGTTTAATAGCTGGCTCCTGTATTACCAAGAAGACGGCTTCTATCATCAGTGTGTCCTGGAAGAGGGCCTCTACATTGATCTCACTTCCTGTGGCTGCCCATCAGCTAGAGTCAGAGCGCTCAAGCCCATCGACTATGTGAGTAATCTGCTGGGCGTGTGCTGATGAGACAGGTGTGTAAGAACCTTGGGAGACAAGGAGTCCAGTCGTTGCACCACTACAAGCTCTGTAACTGTATACAAATTGGATCGTGTCTCTGAATTTGAGCATGCAAAAGGAGACAGCTGTGCTCACGTGTGCCTCACAGGATTCTTCACAACTCCTGAGTACCCTGATGTACATGAAAGGCAGAGCTCTGTGAAGAACAGTTTACAGTATGAAAGTAGGAGAACTATTATAATAGGGAACACTAAATTATCAAAAGAGGAATAATTCAACAGTTGGTTATTATGAAATGGAGGCTCACTCATGAAACGCAGCTGAAGGTGATGAGTCAGAATGTAAGCCCCAACCACTAGAGGAATGGAGGCGTGTGCTTACGTCTCAGTTTGGTACTTTTCCTCAGCCTGGTTGACGTTTGGCACTTTCTTTTTTTAAAATTTTTTATTAGATATTTTCTTTATTTATATGTCATATGATATCTCCTTTCCTGGTCTCCCCCCCCACACACACACACAAATGAAATAAAATAAACAAAAAACAAACAAACAAAAAAAAAACCTGTTCCCCTCCCACTCCCTCTGCTCACCAACCCACCCTCTCCTGCTTCCTGGCCCTGGCATTCCCCTACACTGGGGCATAGAACCTTCACAGGGCCAAGGGCTTCTCCTGCCCTTGATGATCAACTAGGCCATCCTCTGCTATACATATGCTGCTGAAGCCATTAGTTCCACCATGTGTACTCTTTGGTTTAGTCCCTGGGAGCTCTGAGGGTACTAGTTAGTTCATATTGTTGTTCATCCTAAGGGGCTGCAAACCCTTCAGCTCCTTGGGTTCTTTCTCTTGGGTCCTTTATTGGTGACCCTATGCTCAGTCCAATGGATGGCTGTGAGCCTCTACTTCTGTATTAGTCGGATATTGTTAGAGCCTCTCAGGAGACAGTTATATCAGGCTCCTGTCAGCCAGCACTTGCTGGCATCCACAATGGTGTCTGGGTTTGATGATTGAGTATGGGAAGTTTCCCAGGTAGAGCAGTCTCTGGCTTGTCCTTCCTTCAGTTTCTGTTCAGTTTCTGTCTCTGCAACTCCTTCCATGGATATTTTGTTCCTCCTTTTAAGAAGGGTCATGAAGTGTCCACACTTTGATCTTCCTTCTTCTTGAGTTTCTTGTGGTTTGTGAATTGTACTTTGTGTATTCTGATCTTCTGGGCTAATATCCACTTATCAGAGAGTACATACCCTGTGTGTTCTTTTGTGATTGGATTACCTCCTTCAAGATAATATTCTCCAGATCCATCGATTTCCCTAAGAATTTCATAAATTTCATTGTTTTTAATAGCTGAGTAGTCCTCTGTTGAGGGACATCTGGGTTGTTTGCAGTTTCTAGCTATTATAAATAAGGCTGCTATGAACAGAATGGAGCATGTGTCCTTATTACATGCTGGAGCATCTCCTGGGTATATGCCCAGGAGTGTTATAGCAGGGTCCTCTGGTAGAACTATGTCCAATTTCCGTAAGAACTTCCAAACTGATTTCCAGAGTGGTTGTACCAGCTTGCAATATCACCAGCAATGAAAGAATGTTACCCTTTCTCTACAACCTCTCCAGCATCTGCTGTCACCTGAGTTTTTTATCCTAGCCATTCTGACTGGTGTGAGGTGGAATCTCAGGGTTGTTTTGATTTGCATTTCCCTGATGACTAAGGATGTTGAACACCAATAGCTTATGCTCTAAGATCAAGAATTGATAAATGGGACCTCATAAAATTCCAAAGCTTCTGTAAGGCAAAAGACACTGTCAATAGGACAAAACAGCAACCAACAAATTGGGAAAAGTTCTTTACCAATCCTATATCTGATAGAGGGCTAATATCCAATATATACAAAGAACTCAAGAAGTTAGACTCCAGAGAACCAAATAACCCTATTAAAAAATGGGGTACAGAGCTAAACAAAGAATTCTCAATTGAGGAACACCGAATGGCTGAGAAGCACCTAAAGAAATGTTCGACATTTGACACTTTCTCATTTGTTATCTGTAACAAGTATCAACAACAACAACAAATGAACTCTATAAAGCCACCAAAGTTTTAAATGGGATGCTTAAAGTTGTTATAGCTGCTTAATTATAAAACGGATAGCATCATTACATTTACATAATAATTGAGTCACAGGACAACTTGCTACTCAGGTTTCCAGTGGACATTAAGACATGGAGTACCATTAGTATAGACTTAAACTTGAATTTTGGGAAGCAATGACTTTAACTTAAACTTGAATTTTGGGAAGCAAGGACTTTAGTTCCTAGGCTATGCAGAATTAACCTCAGTCCCCACGGAGGCTCATGTTCGTAGAGTACATAAATTCTTCTTGGCCACAGATATATTTAGAAATTTAAGTGTGAGAAAGCCAGCCCTGTGGGCTGCCTGTTCTAGGCTTCTGTTCTCCAGGATCTGTGCAACCGAAGTAATAGTAGTCCAGGCTACATCAAGGTTCTTATTAAGAGGATTCCCCACGACCATGGCTGGTCAAAGCTTGTGATGCACACAGAGCTGATGATAAGCCCTGAATTATAGTGGGGGTGACTCAGACCTTCCGACCAGAGCTTACTGTAAGGTAAGGTCCGAGCTCAGCTCCTTTTGATCTGAACCTTAGTAGTATCATCTTATTTTCCCAAGGCATTCTTGGAGAGAGTATTCTTGGTATCAGGCTAAGAACAGCATCTTGGCTGAGGAGTGAGGCTAGAAATAGACTTCTAGGTCTCTCTCTTTCTCTCTCTCGCCCCAAGGACACTAACTCTGAAAGAGTAAGTGGCCCCTAATGCTTCCTGTCTGCCAGGCGAAGACTGCTGAAACGGTAAGAGGCACAGAGACAGAAATGTGATATGCTCAGCACAGGTCTTAAAAAAGCGTTGGAAAAGTCAGACACATTCACAGGGAAATGGATTGTATTTTTAAAGGAAATTTTAGTGGTCATATCAACCGAGATAATGTCTGGCATTGATTAACTCTGAAAACAAAAGATGCCCTAAATACGAAAGTACCTTATTAAAAAAAAAAAAAAAAGGGGGTTTTGAAAGATTTTCAGTTTGGTGGATGGAATCAACTAAATTTTCTGTAATCTGTACAAAAGAAGATCCTAGTGGCTGGAATGCTTGAAAATTCTGTGTGGGACATTTTCTGCCCACCAGGATGAACATGTGAAACTGTTTCTGTCACCAGAAGACTAGTTTTTGAGCGTGATATCTGGTTACAATAAGGTAGGCATGTTGGAATCAGTATACCTATAGGCTGCCACTCCCTGACAAAAGAGCCATCCCTCCAAGTCCCAGTCACATGCAGTATCCGTGTCTCCTTCCCCTGGAGAGTCCTAGACCCTGGCCTTCTGTTTCCCCCTCCTGTCTGCTTTCTTTGTTGCTCCCCAGTGGTCTTCGGATGAGGTGCCTTTTTGTATGTGGCTATGCCACTAGCCGGTGTGGTTGTGAGCCTAGTCTTTAACGGCTGAGCCATCTCTCCAGCCCGCCACTAGCCTGTGTGATTTTCCATTCATTCTAGGAGATGTTTCTGTCTGGCTGCGTTAAGTTTACATATCAGCTAGTGTGTTGGTTTTCTTTTGAATGATGAACCCTGCAGCTTTTGAGGGTATTGCCTGCAGTTTTGTAGATTTGTTAGGACTGAGTGCCCAGTGCCTTAATGCTATCACACTGGGCGCCTTAAGATTTCATCTTCATGTGGGATCAGCCTGTTCTATGAATGACATTTTATCCAGGCTAACTTCTGTCTGTTGAGTGGATCTTACAGTTGAGAAGTCCCTGGATATATAATCTGTAGTGTTGCAATAATTTCACTGTGGAAGGAGCTTCCTAGCCCTGTTTCCTATTAATGTGATTTGGGATAGTCTCTTAATTTATCTGGGTGTCAGTTAACACCTCAGAAAGAAACCAGTTACATACGGCAGCAATTTTCAAGCTGGTAACAGCTTTCAGTTCTAGTGTAGATAAATCAACTAATCTAGAGTGCATGAGAAAGAAGTTGGCCCACCCTAGTTTTCACATGATTTGAGGGACTACTGTGAATTAATGTTCACAGAAGTCCCCAGAATCTTTGAACTTTTAAACGTGGGTGTATACGAATTTTTATTTTTTTAAATTTTTCACATCTTTTAGTCATCTCAGAGCAGTTGAGTAGCTTCGACTTCAGACTGAGGATTGAAGACACACATTTGTTGTGTGTCTTACTTGTGGATGGGTGGTGATTTGATCATCTTTAATCAGGGTCCTGGCTGTTTTCATGACAGTGGAGGGGAGGAGCCAGAGAGTCACATCCGCGGTGCATCTGCACAAACTCGGCATTGTGTGTCCACTTCTGATCTGTGACTGAAAGCTTTTTAAGACAGTCTTATCAAATGGCTTTTCTCCTTCATCTTAGAGTATAGCTAAAGCTGACAAGATAATATTCAAAGGGTACACCATACACATAGGGAGTCAGGAAGGTGGTCTCTGTTACCGGAGTTTTGGCGATGAGATGGGGAAATTTAAAAGTCCTCGGTGTACTCTTTGTCTGCCCTTGTCATGGAGCCCACTTTTTTAAAAAAAAAGAAGAAAAGGATTGTTGGCCTAGAGGAGGTCGGGTGACCTGTCACATGAGGAGCATGGACAGTGATCCTAATTCCCTCTTAGATTTCCTCTAGAATTTACCATGGGAAACTGTTGGTTGTTGCCTTGGTGTCTGAGGAAAGTAGTGGGGGAGCAGGTGGTGTTGGGAAAGTGAACAGAGGTCCGGAGTTTTCCTCCAGATCTCCTCGAGCCTTAGCTGGGTTTATGGAAGCTGATGTGTTTGACAGTGTTCTTAGTGTAAGTTTCAAGTCACCTCTGAGCGGGTTTGTGTCGGGTTGTTTCTCTGTAAGGGTTTTTTACCAACCTTGGTGATGGTTGCCAGATGTTTTCCTAAGATGAAAGAGATCAACTGCTAGGTTTAAAGAAGCTTAAGTGTGTTGCTGAAACCACAACCTTCTATATTTAGAAATGATTGTATTGGGTGCGAAAGAGCGTGCTGACGACAGGAACCGCAAGCTTGGTGGCTGTGGCGTGGCCTGCAGCCTCCGGGAATAGAAAGCTCAACTGATTAGTAATGTGGGAGAAAGAAGTTTAAAGGCTTTCTCTTTTACTCTGATTGAAGAGTGGGGGATGTTTAAAGTGACTGAATTCTCTGTAGAAATATTAAGAATACTGAACACGAATGCTTTTTACTGAACATTCATTTTACACTTATTTATTCAACTTAATTACTGAGTACCAATCATGTAGCATGTTTTTTAGTAAGCACTAAATAAAAGGCAGCAGAGAATTAGTCTAGTGAACCCATGCCATGAAATGCATGATTTCCTCATCCTCCTGCCCTGCCCTCCCTCAGTGCTTGTTTCCCCAGAGGTCCGTCTTCACCACGTTCCCTGTTACCTGAGGGCTCTGCACCTCTCCCCCTGGCCCACATAGTGGACTCCGTGCCTGTAGCCCAAACAGTTCCCAGCACTCCCTCCACAGCAGAGCTTGGGCATCCCATTTCCCATCTTAGGCATCTTCTTTCATTCCCAGTTCTGCTGAAGTCCATCATCATTACTATTACAATCTGCTCCTCTCCTATGACAATTTTCAAACATCTAATCAGTAGTGAGTACTAGATATAATTTTTTTCCTCTCCTTTCTCCTCAACTCATTTTTCCCTCCCTTAATTAAAATTTAGGGATTCTCTCTCTCTCTCTCTCTCTCTCTCTCTCTTTCTCTCTCTCTCTCTCTTCTC
>NW_022196894.1:56922023-56938351 GCF_008632895.1 Mastomys coucha | reverse complement strand
ACACATACACACACACCCCACCACCACCACCACCACCACCACCACCACCAGCAGCAGCAGCAGCACCATCATCATTAAGGCCTCTTAACGCTCCCCCTCTGAACTGTTCATTTTCTTTCTTGCCTGCATCTTTTTGTGAGACCTGTTACTCTCTCGCCCCCATTCCACCGTCAGGTCTTCTTCACTAAGCTATCTCCTTGGCCCCTGCCAGTTCCCTTTATTATCTTTTTCTATTTTGCCCTGCCTTGTAGAAATGGATGCACATTCTGTTTCCTCTGCCTATGTCCTTTAGGATCTAAATTAAATAACCACTGGTGACCTCATGTTTGAAATGTGTCTTAGTTCGCTTTTAATACTGTCATAAAATACCACGACCAAAAGCACGTGGGGGAGCAAAGGGTTAATTTTGACTTAAAACACTCAGGTCCCACTATCACTGAGGAAAATCAGGGAAGGAACCCAAGGCTGGAACCCGGAGACAGGAACTGAAGCAGAGGCAGGGGGGGGGGGGTTGGGAGTGTGCTGTCCAGGACCATATGCTCAGTGGCCAGGGCACTCCCACATCGGTCTTTTACCAAGAAAATGCTCCATAGACTTGCGTACAGGCTACTACTGTGAAGGCATCTTACCAACCAAGGTTCTGCCTAGATGATTCTAGCTGTGCCAAGTTGACACAAACAAACAAGCCCCGCCCTAGCACTCAAACATTCATAACAACAGACCTACCACAAGGCAATTTTTTTCTGCCCTAAATGGTCATTCTTTACTCTTATAGTTCCTGTCTGTCTGCCTGTCTGTCTTTCTGTCTTGTCTTCCTCCCTCCCTCCCTCCCTCCCTCCCTTTCTTTTAAATCACAACTACTGAACTACTGTCACTATGGATAAGGTGCAGATCATTATGTTTGTTTTGAATTATGTGACCTGTATGTAGTCTCCTCTGCTTAACCATGGCCATAAAAAGCTCAGGGTTCCATTATTTAAAAATTAGGACAATGATCTAGTTCTACTAAACATAAACAGGAAGTGCTTGTATCCAGTTTGTTCTTATTCCCCAGTCCACTTTATAACGGTGGGCTATACTTTGAGCTTGGGGTGGGCTTGGGGGGCTATACTTTGAGCTTGGGGTGGGCTTGGGGGGGCTATACTTTGAGCTTGGGGTGGGCTTGTGTCTAATCTTAAAATGCCCTGTGTAGCTTTGAAAGTTGAAGGATGTTGGGAAAACCATTTACCACTGTCATCCGTTGAAGCCGAGCTCTAAAGCTGACCTTGCTGTTTTAAGACTGTTAGGCACAGACATGAGCAGGATACCTGAGCAGTTACTGGCTGTGAGCTGAGCTGAGTGTGAGCTTCAGACTGCCGTGCCGAGACAAGTAAATGTTGGCCCAGTGTCTTGTTGGGTAACCTGTTGACTACATTACCAGGGGAGCAGAAGTCTACTCCGTGCTTTGCCAGTGTCTCCATGGAGGCTTGGCATAGAAGTCTGGTTTTCTGAAGTAATAATTTTTATCCTGGCAACGACAAGCAGGCAAACCCATGTAGACATAGTAACTTCTTGCTGTAGGAGAAGTTGGAGTGAAATTTTGGTTCTGATGACATATAAAGTCTTCAGTAGAGTCAGAGTAAGAATAAGAAGACTGTGTAACATACAGTGTATATGTAACATACACTGTGTATATATAAACAGTATATATATATATATATATATGCTATATAAACAGTATATATATGTGTGTGTGTGTGTGTGTGTGTGTGTATGTGTGTGTGTGTGTTTATACTATTAAAGAGACAGCTCTCACATGAGGGAAAAACAATAACTAGGGTCTTATACTCTAAATATAACCTAAATATGGAAAGCAAATTTTATGAGTTAGAAAAAAATTACAGGAGATTCTCCCAGTGACATCAGAGCAGGATGGACATCTTTTAGGTATAGAAAGCAGGAATTAGTAAGAAAAGGGTTCAAAGGCAAACATGAGTTGATGTTGCTTGTCATAATCTGCGTCTTGTTGCTGTAAGCTGTAAGTGAATACCACAGGCTTGGTAATATACAAAGGAAAAAAAATACTTGTTTAGCTTATGATTGGAAAATGTGGGAAGTGCTAGGTACAGCTGCCTCTGGTGATGTCCCTTTGCTCTAGAGGCCTCAGGCAGCGGTGAGGGTCACACTGGGTGACGGAGTGAGCACCATAGCTGTAATGTCTCCTCTTCCCATAGAGAGCACTGTTCTTTCTAGACTTAGGCCCAACTCTTATGTCCTTGTTTAAGCTTTAATTACCTCCTGAAGGTCCCCCTTCCAAACACCCATGCTCTGATGACTTTAAGTACACTTCCCACTTAATGTTGAAGATTGTTTCAGCATGAGTGTTGGTGGGGACACTGCAACTTAGCACTGTCATAATAAATTGTTGAAAATGTGATCACTGAGCAGGAATTCAGTCTTACATTCCTAGAGGCCAGAAGTCTGAAATGATCTTCTGGGGCAAATTTAAGGTACAGGTAGGACTGCTTTTCTTTTGTAAACCTCTTGGTGGTAATCCGTGTTCTACCCTTTTCTAGAAGATACCGGTTTTGCTTCATTCAGGGCCACACTGGTCTCTGAAGTGTGTCTGCTCACTGTGGTTTATCTCTGCCCTCCTGCCTTGCTCTAAGAGGGCCTTGTGGTTATACTTGGCCTACCTCAGTAATCCAGCTTAAGATCCTTAACTGCTAGTCATGCCCTTAAAGTTCCCGCTTCTATGTTAAATAACACTGTATTCACTGGTTCCCAGAATTAGGATGCAGTTGTTTTTATGTTTCCTGTGGTCAGGTATTAATTACTCCGTCTGTGACAGCAGGCCACAAATGGAAAGAATATGGTTACAGCCTGTATTAACCTGTAAAAATTTCATATATAGAGATACAAGGAGAGCTCTTCAAAAGAAGTAAGAAAGTCAACAGTGGATACAAATCTGTCATTTATAGATGAGGAGAAAATGGCTTAGGACATGCAGAAGATATTAAACCTCAAGGATGATCGCAGGAATATGAAGCAAATCAATAATGAGACACTGTTAGATTACTTTAGATATATGTCATTAAAAACATGACAGTTCCAAAATTTGGTTTAACTGTGTAATTGTAGGAAATACAGTTGGTTGACAGGAATTCACTGTCTTACAATCCTAGGGGGAGATTAGAATTATTCATATGCAGCTGGTGGACTAAGTGTAGTTACAGTGGAGGCAACATGAGGGGATTCATTGTAGCACTGGTCGATAAAACAGTAGCACATTCAAATAATAAAGTATACAGCAGCACAGAGTTAGCAGAGGGCAGCTGTATGCAGGAACACTCTCAACACCAAAGGCAAGAAAACCAGGCTTCCTCTAGGAACTCAAGTTTAAATTCAGGTGTACTCAATACATGTCATTTACTTAAATTTTTGGTACAAATTTTGTACACTGTTAAATATTATCCAGCATTGTAAATTACTTCAGTACATGTTGCATTAAAATATTAGGTTTGATAGTTTCATGTTCAAGGAAGTTTAAATGCTAGTACCCATGACGTGATCATCTAAGATTGTATATTCAGTGAGCCTAATAAATTTGTACACATTATTTGCCAATTAAAGTTAAAAAATATAAATGGGAAATCTTGATATGATACATGTGGATGGTCAAGTGTTATGTTACTTGCTCTTTCAGGAATGAATTGTAACTTATCTAAAAAGGGGGACTGGGGCATGAAATACTGAGACTTATTTTACTAACATCAATGGAAAGGGGGCTCTTTAGGAAGGGTGGCTGTTGAAGTTGGCCTCGGTGTCTGAGAACTCTTGGCTCAGTTCTGACTCTGCCACTGATACCTACCTGAGTGTACCCAAGCATGGGGATTTCTCTCGGTCTTCAATTGCTGATCTACTCAAACATGAGGATTAAATGAGCTGGGGCTTATGGAACCCTTTAAATAGTGCTGACTGACAGGGTAGCAGCCCACCGATGATGGTAATTTGTGTTTATGCAAAACTGTGACTTGATAGGCTAGCGGTGTGAATGGATTTTGTAGCCCAGGGGATATCATGTAAGATTCCTTTTAAAGATTTATGAGACTTCTGTTAGGTTATTGTCATTTTTTTTAGCCTTTCCTGGTAATTTGGCATGCCTTTGGAATGATATTTAGGCACACATTATGGTCAGTGTCACTAAGTTTGGTTGCACTTCTATTTTTTTTTTTAAAGATTTATTTATTTATTGTATGTAAGTACACTGTAGCTGTCTTCAGACACTCCAGAAGAGGGCATCAGATCCCATTACAGATGGTTGTGAGCCACCATGTGGTTGCTGGGATTTGAACTCAGGACCTTCGGAAGAGCAGTCGGTGCTCTTAACCACTGAGCCACCTCACCAGCCCTGCACTTCCTTTTTAATTGGTTCATTTTGCAAATATCTGGGGGATCTGGAGTTGTTGGCTGTACAGATAGACTTGCTGTGAGTGTCCAATACTGAGTAAAAGTGTTGTTTACAGCCTAGCCAGTTAATAAGTCTTGGTTTACTGTTGGCACATTTTCCCTGTAAAACAGTGATTTGAAACCTAAAAAACTATACAGTGATAGTTTTTCAGAGTATGCCACAGATTTCTTCTTAGGAAGTTAAAATTAGCACTTGGACTTAAGCTTTTTATATAATTATATTGAAGGTGTGATGGTGTGATTGTAGTTTTTCTAGCACAGGTCTCGGGCCTTCAGGTGTAGTTGGCAGATGTATTTGTGTATAGAAAGTGGGGATCTTAGATGCTCACCAGCTGAGCCTGGAGAAGCTCAGTGCTTCAGGTAACCGCACACTTGGTGACTGCTTGTATCCTGCATCATAAAATGATTGGCACCCATAACATGTTAGAGTAACAGTAGAGGGATGTAGCTTCTGAGGCCATTGGGTGTAGGCTCAAAGCTTGCCCTTACTCTGTGGCCTGATTCTTGACTGCTCAACTGCAGAGTGAGTACAGGCAGTACCCACATCAGAGGTAAACCTTAGAGATTAAGTGTGTGAATTCAGTTCCGTAATCCCTAACATGAATGCATTTAGGATTTGGAATTTTTCACATTTTAAAGAGTCAAGTTTTTATATATGGTGTATGAGGAAACACTCAAGAGGATTCCAGAAATAATTTTATAGAGCACTCTATAAATAGCTCATATCTGTTTCTAATATGAATTTAATGGATTGATACAGACCAGATAAATATTACAAATATACTTACTTATGTTTATTCAAGCTAAATTTCTTGCCAAATAAATTAGGGAGGAAATTGGTTTTAGACCCTTATTACCATAGAAATATGAATATATATGTATTTACCTATATATGAATATATATCTATTTACTTATATGAATAAGACTAACAGCATTAGTGTCTTAGAGCAGAAATGATGAATATGCACTTATTAAGCAATGGTAATTGTTATTATTATTATTTCAGCATATATTAATGCAGGGGACAAGGAAGAACTGGTTTTCTTTCCTAATTTAAATTTTCACCTCTATATAAATTATTCAAACATTCCTTTTCTTTCATAACCTGCCCACACACTCCTCTTTGAAACTGTATCTACTTTACATGGCTTAGACTTGACCTAGCAGGAATGTCTTGTTGCTGCTGACTCCCAAGAGGAACCTTTAGCCCCAAGTGGTAGGCTCGCTACTAATTTAGCATGGACCAGAGCCATGACATTTACAGAGCTCAATTTGTAATTAAATCCTTGTGGTTTCTATTGTCTTTATGAAGTACAGATTATTCTGTCATCTTCAGTTTTGAGCACTTACCATTAATTTTTGTGTCTTGTGATCTTCAGATTTCGGAAGTGCAGGAAGTGCATCAGAAAACGGAAGATTTTTAAAAAATGTTTCTCAGACACTCTTTCTCAATGATCAGCTATCAATCATTGCCATGATCCTGTCCAGATTAGCACTGGGCTGACATTTCGAATCTTTCAATTCTTTGCGAACAGATGTAAATCAGTTGTACTTGTACATTTACATGTATTTATATATAAATGAGACATTTAAGCTGAAACAACATAAAATTTAATAACTCAGACACAGACATTTCTGGTATATCAGGCCTGTAGAAGAGGTGCCTTTGGGTTTAGGAACAATGGATGCCCACAAGTGAGAAGTCAGGCAGCCTGGACTCCATGGGGTCCTTTTACTGTCCGCAGGGAAATGGGTCATTTCTCTGCTCTGCTTGTTATTTGGCTGATGCTGCTGCTAGGCTGTACTGTTTGTCAGCTTAACCTGCGTGCTCACGTAAGTACCCTCTCTTGAATCATATAAACTCTTAGGAGCCCTTTAAAACACTATCTTGGCTGTTTGACATGTTCTCCTCACTTTGCCTGCATCATTTTTAATTGAAGAACAAATCACGTTTGTACCCCCAAAACTTTCCATAGTTTATTAAGATACTGACTTTGTAGAGGGAACAAATCTGATGGAGTTTGAGCTCAAACTCAGCCTCTCAAAAGGGGACTGTACACTATGCCTCTTTTAGTTAGAATATTATCTATCGTTTAAATCATGTTTTGTTTTGTTTTGTTTTGTTTTCTGAGACAAGGTTTCTCTGTGTAGCCCTGGCTGTCCTGGAACTAACTCTGTAGACCAGGCTGGCCTCAAACTCAGAAATCTGCCTGCCTCTGCTTCCCAAGTGCTGGGATTAAAGGGTGTGCCACCACTGCCTGGCCTGAAATGCTTTTTAAAAACCTTGAGGACAAGTATATTTAAAAAGTCTCAACAATAAATCACCCAGGAGTTTCTTATGGACTTTGATGATGTCATTTTTTTAAATCATTTCTGTTCTATCAGCTATTGGAATACTTGTAATTTTTAGTTTATAGATATCAGGGGAAGGGACTAGAGCCTCGAGGAGTCAGTGACTACTAATGAGTTTCTCCTCTTAGGCCAGTAAGTGGTGGTCGAGAAGACCAGTGCTTCTGAGTAGTATTTCACTTCTTTTCTACTACCCCTGATTTCTAGGTCAGCACAGTCTAAGCCCGTGTACTAGACACATGTGGTTATTTAAGTTTAAATGTAATTGCATGGCTTTAGTCCACTTGTTAGATGAAGTATGTTCTAAGCATTCATTGGCAATATACCTCTAGTAGAGCCAAATTGGTCAAGGCAGATAGACACTATTTCTATAGCTACAGAAGGTTGTGGGAAGAGTGCAAGACTTGATGTCTAGGCCATGGGCACACAGTGTAAAAACTCTGCATTCTCTTTCTCTAGAGTTAAGGTCCTAGGAGACACCCCCCTTCCATGTTAGCACATCTGTGGGTGGTGTTTGGGACTTGTTCAGGCAGCCAAGCTGGTGAGACTACAGGCAGCCAAAGAATGCTAAGAGGAGTGATAGCCTTCCCTACTGGCTCTCTAGTGCCTGGTTGTCAGGCTTGAAATCACATGCACAGTTGCAACATTATCTAAACTGTACAGGCTGTGCTTCACAGGAGGTATAGTAAATCCCTTTCAACAAGAACTGCTCTCTCATGGGCCACCCCAGCAATCAGTTCTGAAGTAGCAGTAATAGGACTAAATGTCTTACTCCACCTCTCAGCTGTCCCTCGCTTTCCACCACTTGGTTTCTTCCTGTTCATTGTGACTTTCTGTGATGCCCATAAGCCCATCCGTAGACCCCTATTATGTCATTTCCCTCATTCTCCAGGTGGTTATTTTTTAAAGGAGTGTGTACACCCTGTCTGCACTGTGTTGATGTGTATTCCCCAGCCTTCCCAGCGCAGATTCTCTCCTCATCTGGCACACCAGTAAAATGGGTCTCGCTCAGGCCACCCTCAGTGCCTCACTGCCATACTCGCCCTGCCCATTGCAAACTCTGACTCACCATGCATCTCCTCGCGGTGCGAAGGGCTCTCCTCTCCTGGTCAGTGTGTCATCACTCCCCACCGGCCCTGCCCATGTCAGTCGGGACAGTGACATCATCCTCCTAGTCCCTACTTTCACCCTGGGCATCAGTCCTTATACAGCTTCTGAGCATTTCTAAAGGTGCCTTCTCTATACCAGGGCCTCCCCTTAAGCTCATACCTAGAGTCCAGGATATCTAGAGTCCACTTGTCTCTCTAGCTTATCCTACTCTCTGGCTTATGAAGATCTCCAGTTCTAATGATATGTTCCTAGCTCTTGGGCAGGGTTTTTCCTCCAGATTTCCTTGTAGATAACACTGTGTACCCCCCAAGGATTCTAGTCATAGCTTTTTTACTTTTCTTTAGAATGTGCCTGTATGTGGGAAGTAGAGGCCAGAGGCTGACACGAGATACTTTCCTTGATCACCATCCACCTTGCTTTTTGAGGCAGGGTCTCTCACTGAGCTCAGAGCTTACCGGACAGCTAGACTCCCAGCTAGGAGTACAGCAAGCTCCAGCGATCTGGTACCAGGCTCAGTGTTTATGTGGGTGCTGGGGAGTCCAAATTCCAGTTCTTAGGATTGCAAGGCAGATACTTTACCAATGAAGCCATCCTCCCAGGCCCAGCTTTGCACTGCTCTTTCCTCTTGTATCCATTTGCTTGCCTTAGCATCTGGGTTTCCTGGCCTTGCCTTCTCTCTAAATTATCCCCTACCCCGTCACCTCTGGTTCTTTTTCTATTGGACTTCAAACATCCTACCAGTATATTGGCACTGTTAATTCCTATCCCTCTACTCTTTATTAATGCTGTTGCCAGATAAATCTCCTAGTGGCCATACTATAAAACCCCCGCAAACACATGCAGATCTAAATATATTAACATTAATTACCAATATAAATTTCTGAATAAATTATATACTTACTACCAGGGTCCAAAATGAAAAATCAATAAAAGGCGTCTAGTAAAAAGCTTTTGTTCCTCTTGTGCCCTTTGATTTCTTAGACACTGTCTCAGAAGAGGCAGTATTTTTTTTCTAGACAAAATTTAATGCATATATAAGTACATATGTATGTGTAAATTTTCATTTTTCTGCAAGTCAGTGTCCTGTGAAGCAAGCTACTTTATATGATCTCGTTTTTGCTGGCACTGCAGACTCTGTCTTGGTGATCTCTCTTTTCATGTAGAGCTTCTTGTCCTTTCCACAGCTCTCTAGAAGTCCTGTCTGTTATTGTCATATTTATTGAGCCAGTCCCTCCTGTGATGCACAGTTAAAAGCTTCCCATTGCCAGGCAATGGTGGTGCACACCTTTAATCCCAGCACTTGGGAGACAAAGACAGGCGGATCTCTGAGTTTGAGGCCAGCCTGGTCTACAGAGGGAGTTCCAGGACAGCCAGGGCTATACAGAGAAATCCTGTCTCGAAAAGCTAAAAAAGAAAAAAAAAATTTTAAAAGCTTCCCATGCCTTTCCTTTACTGAAAGAAAGGCCATCCAGAGACTGCCCCACCTGGGGATCCATCCCATATACAGTTGCCGAACCCAGATGCTGGGAAGTGCTTGCTAACAGGAGCCTGATATGGATGTCTCCTGAAAGGCTCTGCCAGAGCCTGACAAATACAAAGGAGGATGCTCGATGCTCTGCTCGCACTTAACCATTGAACTGAGCCGGGTCCCAGATGGAGGAGTTGGAGAAGGGACTGAAGGAGCTGAGGGGGTTTGCAGCCCCATGGAGGAAGCAAGTGTCAACTGGCCAGACCCCCTCCCCAGAGCTCCCACCAACCAAATAGTACACATGGAAGGACCCATGGCGCTGGTCACATATGTGGCAGAGGATGTCCTTTTGGCCTTTTTGGACACCAGTGGGAGGAAAGGCCCTTGGGCCTGAGGGGGTTTGGTGCCCCAGTGTAGGGGAATGGATGGAGGAGCGCCCTCATAGAGGCAGGGGGAGGGGGGATGGAATAGGGGTTTCAGGAGAGGAGACCTGGAAAGGGGATAACATTTGAAATGTAAATAAAAAAATATCTAATAAAAGGGGAAAAAAAAGATTCCCATGCCTTTGCAATTCTGAACACTTCTGAAAGGGATAACTCACAAGTGATTTTCTCTACTCCAGATATATCTGCAGGCCACTTATGAGCAAGCCACTTGGGTTTTGATATTTTATTGTCTCTTTTAAAAAAATATTTCAACTGGCTTACATAGTAGCAGGCGCTCCTGTGACATTTTCCTGGTACATAGTTTTGGTTGACCCTTCCCCTGATCCACCCCTCAGCCCCGCCCCAAGCTCTTCCACTCCAGCATTTCCCCTTTCCTTTCATTTAGCATCCCATCTCCACATATAGGCATACATGAAGATGAGAAGCCAAGAGTCTCTGCTTACTTCTATTTGACCAGCCACAGTACCTGCTACATGGATACTGCTGCCTTTATTTCAAGTCGGTTCTTTGTAGTCTTGTCCTTGACTCTGCCTTGGCAGTCAGTCTGTTCCTGCCCTATCCGTGTAGCAAGCAATGTGGCAGCTCCATCCATGATGACAGTCAGTGAGCACACCTAACACCTTTCCTGTGGACTTGTTTGCTTGCTGGTCGGTTCACCTGGCTGCTGCTCTAAGGCAGCCCATGCATGTCTGTGTCCCCCCACAACCCTTCTCATGCCTGCTCTGCACAAGCACCTTCCCCAGAGCTTGCTTACCTTCTAAATGTGTTCCATCCTTTCAGTCACGCATCCTCATGGATTCTTTTTCTTGCAAAAAAGGAACCCACATTTCCTGGGTACCCTCACAGGGCGTATTTGTTAATTTTTATACCATATATTACATTTAAAACCATTACTCTATGTCTTCAAGCTTCTCTGCTAGTTAATAATGCCTCAAATACAGAGGCATGGCCTTGTTTTGGTATCTCATTCCCCAAGTTTCATGGTTGCTATCATGTATATACTAATGAGTAAAAAGGAAATGGCATTTCTTCTGACATGGATTAATTTCGGTGAGAAACTGCCTGTGTCTACACATTCCAAATGTTTTCAAGTAAGAGTGCTCTCTCTCTTCCTCCTAGGCTTGTATTTGAGACTAGGTTGTCTTCCAGTTGTGCCCCCACCCCAACCACATACACACACACACACTGATGCTTTTTCTCTTTTTGTATGTGTTAGGTTTTTGAAGAACCTTCCATCAGCCTTTTTGCACTGGAACATTGTGAGGGAAGAGAGCTACATCTTGAAGACGCCGTGCATTCTGTTTTGAACAAGGACCTACACTTCTATACCCAGTCTGTGTGGATAAAGAGTGGCTTGTGAGTACAGGAAGCAGGACTCACCCTGGGTTGGTCACTGATTTAAGACAGAGCTGAGTGGTTGCCGTTTCCCCACCACGGCTGTTAGTCTGTTGGCGCTCCTGCTCCTGTTTATCTGGACACAACAGTTGCTTCTATTTAAGTAAGACAAGATGACACCATGCCCAATACACGATAGTATGCAGTGATCTGGGACAAGAACCATTTGGGGAGGAGGGCTGATACTCCATCAGAGGACAGATCATAGAGCAGTTCCACCAATGTTTTATACTTGAGCCCACTTCCTTTTCAGGGGGAAATTTCATTAAGCCATCTATTTAAACTGTGAATAGCATCACCTGTGTAAGTCAAGCGACTCTTTAAAAGACTAAGATGGTTGGACTTGACTTTGACCTGACAGCTTGTTCAGTCCCTATCCAAGTGCTCATTTTCATACAGCCCTCTCGGGTTGATGCAGCCTGCCTGCTGACATCTGGTCATTTCTGTTACTAGTCAACGTGGAGCCAGGTGGCACAGGTCTTGTGTGCTTACATCTGGGGAAGCTGTCTTTTAAATCATTGTTGTTATTAATGTCCAGGGTTGGTATGTATTTGAGCATTTGTTTTACAGAGGCTGTAGAGAGGTCTGTAATTGAAGCTTTGTTTTGTGGGAAATCACCTTTCTGTTCACTTATGAAGAGTGTGGCACAGAAGCCAGCTCCTGCTCTTTTACTGCTGGTATTTGTTACTAAAACTCAACAAAGAAAACATGCATAGGTATTGTAGTATAAAAATGACTTTTTATTGCTTGTAGCTTTTAAATTGTGTGGTAATTAACTCTGTTTAAATCAACAAAAGTCAGAAGATAAATTGAAAATTAAGTCAACTATCACACCAAATGGCTCTTACATAATTCATATATAACAATTGAAATTTTCCCCTGAAAAGTATCTGACGTAGTTTGGCCTTTCTAGTAGGATTCCAGAATATTACTTTCCAGTTAACTAAGACAACCTGAGTTGCATTTCAAAACCTTATATACGTTTTTCACACTTTTATTTTTACATATCTAAGTTAAACTGATATTTGACACACTGCTGTAAAGTTCTCACCTTTCTATTTTTACTTCTTTCTAGAAAATGTGTGCAAGTTCATCTTGACACCATTTATTCTTGATAGTTATTTTTTCCTTTTATTTTTTTAAATCTATCTACTATTCTTGATTCTCCACAACAGAATTACTGGGCAGATTCAAGGACATAGTGGATCTGTTTAAAACTCTGCCTGGGCTACTGTGGGCTTCCAGGATACAGTTTCATGTTGAATCACCTACTCTGTGAAGTATATTTTTTAATTGTTGTTGTATTTTGATCTCTATGATGGTAATGACACCCCATGTGTGTACCTCATTGAAATCAACATGGAATGGGATTCATTTGCTAAAAGCCCGAGAGGAAGTTAAGCCTCTCTGGGCATGCGGACCTGCCTTTGCACATGCAGTTGTAACAGGTCAAGGGAAAGTCGTCCATCCCACTGCCTCAATAGACCCATAATTTGCCCAAGCCTGATCTCCCTTGTGGACAAACAGGGGAACTTTTCCTCCCAGCAGTCAGTTTGAGCTCTTACTGATTTAAGAAATCAGGCTTTCCTCGGTTCCTCCTTCCTGCCCACAGTTTTATGTAGGAATCAGTAACTTTTCCTACATGAACCAATGCAGCTCTGTAAGATAAAGACATTCTCCTCTGGAAAACTAAAGAACAGAAGCCACTGTTTTAGCAGCAATGGCTTCCTGCACTTAAACTTCAAAGAGATTGGTTTGAAGGTTCCAGTCTGAGATCAACAGCATGACTGCTTTGGGCCTTTGAGCAGCACACCAGCACAGGAATGTGAGTTGGTGGGGGGAAAAAAACACCATGAGCCAAGAGGCAGAGAAGTGACCAGAGTAACACTCTTTTCCAGCACTTCCTACAAGGTGCCATATCCCTGACAGTTTAACCACATCCCAGAGGAGCTATACCACAGAGCAGGTCCTTCACAAGGGACCTTGCGGGACCCTGTTCCATACCACAGCAAACTCTGGGAGAACCTGTTTCTGGGAACTGTCCCTCCTGATAGCCAGACTTAGGTCCTGCTACTTGTGCTTGCCCCTCAGCCCAGGTGGCACATACTGACTGCATTTCCAAAGTCCCATGCCTGAAGCAAGCTACATCCTCCACACTTCAGGTAAAGTGTCCACAGAGACCTTGAATCTCCCTGACAGTTTTGGGTTCTTCCAGCAATCCTAGTGTTTAGTCACCCAGTTTGGCAACTAGTGTACACAGGGCTCAGCAAGCTGTCAAGTGCTATCCATCTGTGGGCTACCTCTGAATCGCACCTAGAAAACTGTCACAAGTACAAAAGCAGCCATAGCCAGGCTGGGAAGAAATGACATGACGACTGGGCACCAGTCCTTGTTCTCACCCCAGGCCACTCTAACACAAGCAGGACCGAACACAGCAGTGTTAGGGAAGATTTACAGAGGAACCATCTTTGAACAAAGACTGCAGGGGGAATTTCTCTGGGTAGTCCTTGGTGGCTGTGGGCAGCTGTGGACACAGATGTAGAAGAAACATTCAGCAGTTTTAGCTCTCTGGAGAAGCTCTGAAGCACATGGGACAACCTAGGGAAGGAGGAATATTTTCCTCCTAGGTAATGATGGGAGACCAACTGAGATATTGCAGTGTTAAAATGCCTTGAGGCTTGCCATATACATCAAAGGAAAGCAGAACTTCCTAATTGAAAGTGCAGGAATGTGACATTTCATTTTGCCTCCAGATGCAGTGACTATCTTCTCAACCTCCACCAAGGAGAGATGTGTGATTGCCTGTTTGTGAAATCTACAGCTCTAGAGGCTGTAGCGCATAGTGGGGTAACAGTTGGTTTAGTTAAGAGGTTGCTTTTTTTGTTTGTAGTGTCCCACGTTTTTCTTCCCGGCTTTCTTGCAGATGGATAGCGTATGAAGGTTCCAATTTCTTGGGAAGGCAAATCCTCCTTCTGCCTAATGAGATCCCAAATTGGAGAGCATTCAGTGGGTGGAAAACGATTGGTTCCGTGCGCCCTATGAAGCAGGTAAGATGCAGAGACCCAGCAGACCCAGCTAGCTTGACAGAAATGTCGTAAACCACAGGATCTGAAAGACTGACCACCTGGGCAGTCTGTAACCAGGGTGGAGGGTATGCTCTTCTGCAGGAATCTTACACAGCTTAGCCAGTTCATAAAATGTTATCTAAGGTCAGTACTGGATTTTAGTGTTGAGTTATCTAATATCTAATACCAATATTGGATTTTAGTGTTGAACCCAAAGTTTTATCAGCCACATTTTTCACAAAATTAAAATAATGTAAATTCTGTGGTAAACAATGGGAAAAAATGATTAATATAATGAGTTTTACTTTCTTTGCATTTGGAGTTTTCCCTTATGTAATCTTCAGGTTAAATCCTGGCAATTTAATTAAAATAGTATTTATCACTCACCTACTGCTTGTCAGTCTTCCATTCCCAAGATTCCCACTGCCCTCAGGAGATAATCTGCTTTCCTTGTAGTCTGAGATCCAATTCCTTGCTTCCCCCTTGTGGTCCCAGCCTCCTCTTCTCACTCACATGTCTGTATCGCATGCACACAAGTACAAAGGGCTTTCCTCCTCTGGGTAGAATGTCTTCTCATTCTTTGCCAAACTAGTTCCTAACTACCCTTCAAATTCAATGTGCCAGGTCCTCTTAGATGCCTGCGCAGTCTCTCCTGTCTAAATTAAAACCCTAAAAGACTTGATTCCTCTACTACAAGACATGGTATGTAGCTTACAAGCACATAGGTCCAGATGAGTTGGGCTCATTCCTACTCTGTTGGAAAGTACTTTTGAGAAGCAGAACTGCCTATTTTGCTTACTGTTCTATCTTTGGTACCTTCCACAATGGCAAGGACTCAAACTGTTTGTTCTATATAGGAACAATAGATGTTTAGTGTCCTCTAAGACACGATAGATACTCTGACATCATCAGTTCCTTAGTTGAACTGTAATTTTTAAATTAAAGTCAAACCTGACATATTTGATCCCCAGTACCCAACTTAAAAGCCAGGCATGATGTGCATATATGTAATACCATCAAGTGGGAAGTGGGGCATGATGGTCTTCTGGCCAACTTCCCTTGGCCAGTTGTTAACTTCCAGGCAAGTGAAATGACCCTGCCTTAAATGTAGGCGTGACCCAAAATATACCTCTTACTTCCACATGAACATAAACATGCATACTTGTGAGCCCCCAACAACACATAAAACTAGAACATAAATTAAAACAACACATGATGGTCAAAAGCCTCAGGTGGTATGTAGCATAAAGAAGGGAAGTGGTACATGTAGACCTTGAAAAGTTCCCCCAGGCAGGCCAGTTATGTAATGGGTGACAGGTGAGCTATCTACCCGTCTGTGTTCTCTTTAGAACATTGCTTTATTTGATTCTCACAGTAGTGTTAAGGTAGGGATTATTTTTTCTTTTTTTATTGATATTTTCTTTATTTACATGTCATATGACATTTCTCCTTTCCCAGTTTCCCCTCTAAAAAAACAAACAAACAAACAAACAAACAAAAACAATAAGAACAAACCCCTGTTGCCTCCCACTTCCCCATGCTTGCTATCCCACCCTCTCCCACTTATTGGTCTTGGCATTCCCCTACACTGGGGCACAGAACCTTCACAGGGCCAAGGGCCTCTCCTCCTATTGATGATCAACTGCAATCCTCTACTATACCCATGCTGCCAAAACAATCAGTCCCACCATGTATAGTCCTTGGTTGGTGGTTGAGTCCCTGGGAGCTCTGAGGGTACTGGTTAGTTCATATTGTTGTTCATCCTAAGGGGCTGCAAACCCTTCAGCTCATTTGGTCCTTTCTGTAACTCCTTCATTGGGGACCCTGTACTCAGTTCAGGGATGGCTGTGAGCCTCTACTTCTGTGTTAGTCAGCTACTGTCAGAGCCTCTCAGGAGATAGTTATATTAGGCTGGTTTGTCCTTCCTTCAGTCTCTGCTTCATAGTTAATCTCTGCAATTCCTTCCGTGGGTATTTAGTTCCCCCTTTTAAGAAGGAATGAAATGTCCACATTTTGGTCTTCCTTCTTCTTGAGTTTCTTGTGGT
>NW_022196894.1:56914343-56921406 GCF_008632895.1 Mastomys coucha | reverse complement strand
CAATGGAACATAATTGAAGACCCAGAAATGAACCCACACACCTATGGTCACTTGATCTTTGACAAAGGTAAAACCATTCAGTGTAAAAAAGACAGCATTTTCAACAGATGGTGCTGGCTCAACTGGCGGTTAGCATGTAGAAAAATGCAAATCGATCCATTCCTATCTCCTTGTACAAAGCTCAAGTCTAAGTGGATCAGGGACCTCCACATCAAACCTGATACATTGAAACTAATAGAAAAGTGACGAAGAGTCTTGAGCAAATAGGCACGGGAAAATTTGCTGAAGAGGACGCCAATAGCTTATGCTCTAAGATCAAGAATTGACAAATGGGACCTCATAAAGTTGCAAAGCTTCTGTAAGGCATAAGGTAAGGATTATTATTGGATGCCAAACAGTTTGAGAAAGACAACGCAACTGTTAGGACATAATGTGAGCCCAGATCATTTATATACTAGATTTTTAAGCACCTGGACTCTTTGATAGTAAGATCAGCATTTGCTGAGTTCTACCATGAACTCCAGAAGTGAGCAGTTGGTTTAGTAGATCCAGGAGCAGAAGCTCTGATCAACCTCACTGTTTAATAATTACCAAACTCTTGCCATGTCCTTTGACACAGTCTTAGGTTCTGTCACCTCAGAACCTAAGCTGTTTGCTAGCAGTGTGATTTCAGTCAGTCACCCCAGGTTCCAGACTGGGAAAGCTCTTGTCATCACTGTGAATACTGAGTAGCTTATGGATACACACTGGCCTTGTGGTGTCACACTGACTTTGAAAGTTTATTACTCACCATGCTCCAAGAGAGAGCCAGAGCCATTCTGCTGAAGGACCCCAAAACATTAGTGGTTTCTTGATATATTAATGTTCCAGGGTGCTCCTCATTCCCAGTCCATGGGATAAAGGGTAAATGAAGTACATAAATAGCCACAGGGAAAATAAGGAAGAAGTGGGAAATCAGGTTTGGCTTTTAAAGACTAGCTAGTAACATGAATACTACATTCCAAGAACCATAGTATCCAGTGTGAAAATGTTCCTGTTTTGGCTTCCTTCCAAAGACCTCATGCATGGTAAGCCTCTAACATTGAATTACATCCCCAGTCATCTCATTTTTGAATGAAGTTTCTGTGTTGGACAAAGAGATCCATTTCCATTGTTCCAGGTCTTGTGATAAAGGATGCTTAGGATAACCTCTTAATTTTACAAGCAAGTCCCTTTTGCATAATTTTAATATAAAATATAATTACATCATTTCCTGTCTTTTCTTTCCTCCTCGAAACCCTTTCCCTTTGGAACCTCCTTACTCCTTATTAAATTCATGCCTCTTTTTTACTTTTACACACACACACACACACACACACACACACACACACACACACACACACACACACGATGCCATGCCTTCGGTGTTGTCATTGTTCAGTGTATTTTTTCTGTGATGATCTCCATCTGCTGCAAAGAGAAGCTTCTCTGATGAGGGGTGAGAGCTAGAGTTATCTGGGTGTTGAAGTATTTAGAATTCAGTTAGGATTGTGCTGGTTTAGTAAAGTAGTGGGAGTAGGCTTTCCTTTGAAGACCCATGCCCTCTATAGGTCTGGCTAGCCTTCCATGTTTTCCCTCGTTACATGTGCTTTACATTCCACTAGAAAGCTACGGGCCACTGCCAGGGAGTCCACGCTGGCCACTGCCAGGGAGTCCACGCTGGCTAGGACGGCTGACTGCTGCCCTCCATTGGCAGCTTGCCTAGCATCTTCTGGTACTCTGAAAGCTGCTCGGGGGTGGTGGTGGTTGGGGGGGAGTTTTCAGGTTAAACCCAGTCTAGACCTTTCTGAGTCCTGTGTCCAAAGTACATGCTATGTTCAGCAATGGGACTTAATGTTCAACCTCTCAAATTCTTCCTGGATTGCTTGCCAGTAACACCTATTGTGACTTAAGTTAATTTCAAGTAATGTTTTAGATCATTTTCCTCATTGTTTAATTAGGCCACAGCTTTAAAACCCAACAAAAGAATTCTCAGTTTTGGAAACAGTAGTTTGTTACTACATGTAAATTTGGTATAGGATTGGTGCTACTATAGTTCTTTTCCTTGTTGAGGAACCAGGAAATAATCAAAACATGATCCTCCTTGTGGCTGGGAATACAGAAGTCACTAAGGTACTTATAATGCCTTTCAGTGATTTTTATGTCTAATTACAGAGTCGTTAGACTACAAATGGTAATAAAGGTAATTGGTACCTTGTTTGGTCTAATTGATTAAAACTGCGATATTTAGTCCTAAAGTAACTGGAGTTCTGTCATCCATGAAGGTCATACCTGTTTCTTTGTATATGCAAGGTAGTACAACAATAAAAGTTCACTGAAGCATCAAGAATTAGTAATTGTTACTGCGGGAGACAACACTGAGTTGTGTATACTTAAGTACATTATTACAGTTATAATTACTGATGCCAGAGTAAAAGCCTGGGTACTGGCAGCCCAACAAGCTAGTCTCAATCTCATGTCTTCAATACATTAATGAAATAAGTAAGAGGAGACAGATCTGTTTAATGTACCACTCGGAATAAATAAAAGATCCCACTGAAACCACCCATCCCACCCACCCAGTCTTGGAGGCAACGATATGGGTAGGTTTTGAGGGCTAGAGATATGCAGAATTCAGCAGTTCTTGTCAAGGTTTGGTCCCCAGGACTGATAGTGGACAACTCATTGTCTAGATCAAGTCTTTTAAGTTGTCAGAACTTGTAAAATTTCTTGTTGGGAGGCAGTTCTTCCTCTGCCTGGCAAAAGGGCTTCTGCTTTTCCCTTCTCTCAGCACGGGATTCCTGTGGAAATTCCTATTTTTTCAGGTCAATAGCTAAAGGATGGTCACATGACATCTTTTTCTACCAGGATGGTTACAGACATTGAATGTGGAAGTAGTTCATTTTTTAAGACATTCAGCAGTCTTTTTCCTGGGTTTACAGCCAAGTTATTTGCCCTTCTTCTTGGTAATTTAAATATTTAGGCGATGTTTCTTTAGACATGCTAAACACAGTAGCAGTTTACCAAAAGGCAGCCCAACTTTGTGTTGATATGTTGTAATTTTCAAACTACAGTATTCATTGGTAGTCTTGCCATGTAATATTGAGCTTTACTTCTCTGGCCAGCAAAAGTACTCCAAGTAGCAGATCACTTTATCATAATGCTAGAGTTCTATATAGGACTCCAGCTCTCATCCAGAGGGGATAGTAGTAGTGTCTTCTATTTTATCTTCAGGATCTGAGGCCTTGGATTCAGGATGCTTCCTGTTGAACAGGTTCAAGTTCCCTTCTACTGTCTTATAACTACAGGGACAGTGCCATAGGGATAACCGGTGTGTTCCTACATGGGTCTCTTGAGCCATCCTGCCAGAGATCTGACTCCCCATCTGTGACAGAGTTATTTTAAAACCTGGAGCCACAGATTTTTCTTTGAAAGGTTATGATTTTTCTGACAAAAGTATGAGCACAAGAAACATGTGGCTTGATGTGTCTAAGGGCTCAGCAAATATCCTTAGTGGTCTTGAGACCACTGTCTGTCACGTATTTTCCACAGAGTAGTACAGTCTGACTTTTGAATGCAGAAGAAATTTCTTCATTAGATGAAACATAAAGGCCTTGCTGTCTGGGATCTCTTCCCTTACAACTGTTGGCCATTTAATCACTGTTCCACACAGTATGGCCTGAGTACCATGCTTGCTATTCCTGTGTTGTCACTAAGATCCATGTTGGGCAGTACCTGGCCTTTCTCCCCATCCCTCCCATATCTGACACATGATGAAACTCACCAAGCCCTAATTCCACACTGCTTGAGCCTTGCCATTCTGAGTTCTGGTAAATTACCCCCCCCCCCAGATGGGCACCATTCAGAACATTTAAAAGGCATTGCATAATTTAAACTTTGTGCTCAAGGATTTATCAGCAGAAAATAATATACATAACAGCCAAGGGAACTGAGCAGAGAAACGTATTTATTAAAGTTAGTTCCTTCTCACTTTCTTGCTTTGGACAGATTGCTTTTCCAATCGGGAAGTTTAACGTCTCCACTCCTCAATGGTTTTTTTTCTTTTTGGGTAGCCTACAGTGTACATCAGAATAAGGAACCGAGCCCAGGATGAATATCTAACAGTCACTGGGAACCCAGCAGATACACGGACAATGTCTGTATGCATCTCTCCCTACAGTGGGAAGGATACTCAGATCTGGCACTACTGCCGAGGACTCTTTAAATCCAAGGTAAAAGATCATGTTTTTTCTGATGGTCACATCTGTATGCTAACTACAATACTACCAGATTAGCTGGCATGCTGAAAACAATGTTGGTTTCCTAGAAACACTTCATTGTATAATCATAAAGATTTTAAAAAAAAAAAATCTAGAAAGTACAGACTCAGTTTTTTAAGATGCAATATTAACACATAACCTAAATGATTCCCTCCACTGGAGCCAAATCAGGCAATATGCTGTGAGTGAAAGGTTCCTTATTTGACAGCCAGATAAGATCAGTTCTCTCTGGTGATTCCAAACATGTTAAAACCCTTTCTTTTTAGAATATACAATGGAGCCATAGAAGAAACTGTCCTGAAGGATGCTTAAAAAAAAAAATGAAATAAAAGCTTTTCCTCTCATCATGCTTGATGCTCTGCAGAACAAGAGCACTAACTCAGAAAAACACTATGTTTTGACTTTATCACCAATGACCTAAAGTAATTAGTACCTATGTCATTTAAAATAGAAAACCAAGCATCATTTATTTAAGCTAACAGGGACTTAACATCCCAGTTGAGCACTGGGATCTTTACTGAAGACCTGGTGTCAGAGGCAGAGCCTTTTAAAAACAAGTGTTCATATTTTACTCTTGGTACCTTCATCAGCCATAAAGACTTTTAAAAGATAAATGGAAATTATATTTTTCAGTTAAGACATAGCTACTGCATTTATATTTTTATTGGCAGTGGAGTTATTTTATTTCCTAACTATTGTATAGGCCAGTGATACATGTCTTGATGTGATTGGAGGCCGGGACACTCCTGGAGCCAAGGTAGCCTTGTGGACTGAACATGGGCAGTTCAGGCAGAAGTGGAGAATGAACAGAAATGGAACCATCAGCTCTTATCTCAGTGATGAACTTGTCCTGGATGTTAAAGGTGGGCCTTTGATAATAACCAATGGTGTATGCCTCTGAATGTCAGTGGAAGTTCCATCCCCCAACTCCCCACCCCCAAAGAACATTCTTTTAGTCTGTGGAGATAGCTCAGTGGTTAAGAGCACAGGCTGCTCTTCCAGAGGAAGAGTTCAATTCCTACTACTCACAACTAACTCCAAGACCAGGGGATCTGCCACCCTCACATCAATTCACATTAAAAATTAAAAAAAAAAAAATGAACTGTTAAGGGTTATAGCAGCCAGGAACCAACAAAAAAATCTAAATAGCTTTCCCTTCATTAGAATAGTAAAAATCTCACTTGCAACCCTAATTTTCAGGAACTGTTTGTATTCTAAATTTGAAGCAGCAAAATGTACAAAATAAAGATGTCATCTGTGTCTTTTCCAGGAACATTTCTTGCACTGAATTGCTGAGATCCTTAAAAAAACCCTCAGTTAAAATTTATGACAGGAACAATTAACCTTGTTCTTTAATTTTACAAGGTCAGAGCCAGTATTATTTACTATGACTATTGCTTTAGTTGAGTTAGGCACAACCCAACTGTTGCTGTAGAGTACCTGGTAGTCACCTAGAGTTTACTTGGGAGACTATCTTTGTATGGCATATTTCTTTGGGCATTATGCATCTACAAACGTATTTTTCTTTTAGTTATTTAGTTTGAAAAGAGGGTCCAATTTGAGGTGAATACTGGCTTTATGGTCCAAACCCAGTTTCCAACTGCTTTCAAATAATATATTAGTCTACTTAAACAATATGTTGAACAAAAAGGTTGTACAACTGCTAACAATCGTGTGTACAAATCATGTCTTCTGAAATTTCTATTTTAGGAGGAAACTATTATGACAAGACTCATGTCATTGTAAATCAGCCCCTGGAGGGAGAAGAAACACAGAAATGGGACATTGAAATCTTGTGAGAGAACCGCAAAGGCATCTCCACCCACTCATGCCCTGCGTGCATGGGAAGGGAGCTGCTGTGTTCACACTACTGCACCACAAACAGAAAGAACTTTCTCCCCCACGGTGTAACTGCCGCTCCACGGAAAAACTAAAATATTCTTGTCAGTTATGGAGTGTCCTTACAAAGAATATTTAATTATTTCTTTTCCTGATGGATTCAGTTGTAGTGACCAATTTCCTAAAACCTGTCTTTTCTCTCCTAAGCACTAACCATGAATTCTGTTCTTGATGGCGCTAAGTTATCTGGACAAGTACATAATGTCCTGCTCCATGCTTGTGTGAATGAGGCACAGGAACAACTCCTAGAGGTTGTCATACTCCTGCAGGAAGATGAATAATAGCACCACCTGAAGACTTATTTAAAAAAGGTTTCATAATAAGCTGCTGCTGTATTAAACAAACCTTAGTTTCTATATAGAAACTTTGTAACTGAAACACCCATAAGTATTTATATTCTTTAGCTACCAGACCCCAAGGAGGGACCTCAGCTTCTTGAGCCAAAAGGCACTAACTAGTACTTAAAGTACTTCCTGTGGCGTAACCAATCTTTACTGTTTTCCTAACTACAAATGAACATCCTTGGTGTGCCCACCCAGCACCCCAGTGTTCACCAACATGTCCTGGGGTGACAATACTGAGTGCTATCCTTACATTTTGCCTGACTTAAGGAGGAAAAGTAGTATCAAGACTGAGACACTTACAGCTAAGAGCTGAACGTCTCCCTGAAGTAAAGCACTACTTACAAGTTCAGATAAAGCAAATAGGGCTTCCACTCTGTCTACTTGATAACAGACAACAATTACAGCTAAGCAAAACCAGGTATAGAGGCACTACCATGACCTGCACAGGTACAGGTCAACAGCATTCTCCCTCCTGAGATGGACTTAATTCAGACACTCACTGCTTTCAGCCAGAAAAAAAAA
>NW_022196894.1:56895459-56914303 GCF_008632895.1 Mastomys coucha | reverse complement strand
AAAAAAAAAAAAAAAAAAAAAAAACAAAAAACTTATTTTTACATAAATTCTCCAGCAATATTTTTAAGAATACCAACTTGAATGCACTTTAGAATGTAAAATAACAGTGGATACTTAAGACTCAAAGAGCCTCCATCTACTTTGATTATTTTTTATACATTTGGTCTTTCCATGTATATACTGGCCTCTGGTGTTTTTTTTTTTTTTTCTTCTTTAATCTCTTATCATCATCTTCCAAGCAGCATCTGAGAGCTCAGCACAAATGCTGGGTACCTCTTATGGGTGTGGTAGTAGTACATGAAACATGTTTATTTTAATGGGGAAAGGGGTCATGTATGCTCAAAGATATGTATATTTTCATTGTAAAAAAAAAAACCCAACTTTATTCCTAAGTTTTAATTGTTAAAAAGTATTTTTAGAACCAAGGATGCTCTTTAAAGGACTTATTTCTTCCAAAGAACCAAGACAAGCCAGGTTAATGACATAATTCTATATGACATATATACTGGAGTTGTGCCTTTTCTACAACACTGGATTAAATAAACTTGTCCAAAGTATTGTTTTATCAGAATCTGGGATGCCTAATAATTTCCCGTTGTCCCTCTCATGTCCATAAAGCAGCAGCTTCTCCCTGCTCTTTTAAGTAACCACACCTCCACCCAGAGTACTAACCAGAAGACCAAGTCCTCCCCACACCCCACTGAAATTATGTGCAGGGAAAATAACAATTCTCTGCATAAAGGCACTAGAGTACTTGGATTAAAGACTCCGTCCAGAGAGACAGTGCCAGGTTCTCCTTTTCTTCATCTGTGTGAAGTTTCAGGTCCTTAACACAAATTGGTGACCCACACCAGATTTGCTTCAG
The DNA here is from genome assembly GCF_008632895.1 of Mastomys coucha. Taxonomy (NCBI): domain Eukaryota; kingdom Metazoa; phylum Chordata; class Mammalia; order Rodentia; family Muridae; genus Mastomys; species Mastomys coucha. The sequence goes on along the minus strand of NW_022196894.1, from coordinate 56,913,438 downwards.
AGCATCCACATGTGATAACGGAAAGCGAAGTCCATAAATCTGAAGAAAGATACATTGTTTAATACAAAAATAAAGTCACTTCATGGATTTTTGCATAAGCTTATACAATTCTCAATGTATTTTTAATATCCTTCAGAAGTAGGAAACTTGTTTCAGAAAAACTACTTCACCTGTAATTAGGTACTTCACAAAAGTCATCAATTCCCACATGAAAGCTTAGACTGCAACAACAACCTACTTTGAGTAGTTAAGTTGCTGCAGAATGTTTGGCATTTATCACACTTTTCTATAAGGTCACAGCTATTGTGTTTTAAAGCTGCTATCAATATATCCTTCACAATATTGACTGACTTAATTGTCCTATCAGTCAAGTAAAATGGCAGGTCTACAATGCTTCTGTAAAGACACATGACCTTACAGTCATAAGTAATTGTCCCAGCCACAACCCAAACCCCAGGGAAGACATTTGTTTTCAGTTGGAACACACCTCTGACTCTACCTCTTTTCCCATCATGTGCATCTCTCTCACATTCTTTAGAGAATGATAGATATAAACCATCTTTTGTTGAGCTTCATCCTTTAAAGAAAATATGAAGTTATTAACAAGAAAAATATTGAGGGCTTCAGGACTAGAAGGGTTAAAAAATATAACACCAAGGAAAATCTTGTGGGGGAGTGTGAGCGAGATGGCAGGCTCACTTTAGAGCTCTGGTTGGCTTGGAATTCATAGATACCTGCCTGGGATGAAGGCATACAGCATCATACCCCAATGAAAATCTTTAAAGCCTGGGTCCTCAAATGAAATGTATTCAATTCTGTACAAAATACTCTGGGCACAAGGTTACAATACAACTATTGTAATAGAGAAAAGCTAGCATGTTCAAGATCCGGATTTATATGTCAGCTTATCAGTAACAGTTTTTTTCTGGAATCACCTGCACTTTGTTCTATCAAGGTTTGACATTTCTAGAACAAAGAAGCTATAAAGTGATCAACTGTTGAGAAATACAAGCTGTGTTATTTACTAAAAATTCCATTTAAATTTCAGTAGTGGATCACAAGTCATCTCTACTCCCCTTGGTCTTCTACAACATTTATCATTCCTTGTCACTGACTAGCTAAATGCCTGAGCCAACATATAATGTCTCAGACTTAGTTATCAGAATCATACAGTGTGTACTTTAGTGATATTATTTCCATCATCCTTCTCTAGGCTTAGCCCTGAGAGCTACAGCTTGGCCTTTTACAGCCCCCTCAATGCTTAGGAATTACTAGGTAAAGCCACGAAACATGGAATAGTTCTCATAGACTAAAGTTTTTAGGGCTTAAAAAAAATAACAATGGAGAGATTTATTCAAACCAAGTACAACTCAGAATTTTATTTTCTTAAAAAACATAAACAAAAACCCCTAAACCCTTTTTAATGTATATGGGTGTTTTGCCTGCATGTATGTCTGCACATCACCTACATATCTGAAACCCAGAGGACAGAAGAGGACATCAGATAACCTAGAACTGAGGGACCAGAAGAGGACATCCAATGCCCTAGAACTGGAGTTACAGCTGTGAGCTGCCATGTGAGTGCCGAGAATCGAACCTCAGTCCTATGGAGAGGAGCAAGTGCTCTTAACTACTGATCCATCTCTAGTCACAGAAATTTACAATTTTACAAAGCTTTCCCATCAGCCAGTTTGGAGAATCAATGCATAAAAAGGCAAAATTACAGGGCATAGATTTTGTTCTCTATGATGTCCTACTATAGAATGTAAGCTGGATCTTTGCAGTATAGACACTGACAGGGACTGGGACAGGGAAACTCAAAAAGAGTCTTCAGTTGTTCATGAAGAGCAGTGTAGCCTGCAGTAGATTAGGAAGCAGAGACCAGACACACACACAAGAAGAGGATTCTGAGGATAAAGGTAGGTCCTTAAATCCCCAACAGGCATTGCAAGAGAACTGTGAGAAAGGCATGGCCTCAGTGGAGTAACCCGAGGTTCATGGAAATGGTATGCACAGAGGAAATCTCTTCCCCCTGGATACTCACAGATTGATTCTGATCTGGCCCTACTGTGAGGACAATATGATCTTTGAACTGCAGTCTTATAATGTTGTCCAACCTTGGCAACTTTTCACCTAGAACAGAAAGCCAGCCATCAAAAAGGAAGCCAACATGTTCAAACTTTGTGACCCATCTTTTAGCTCACGCTCTCCCACATCTATCATGATAATTAAAAGTGCAACTTGCACCTTCACAGACCTCATTCTTACAGTGATACAGGCATACCATTAGGTAAACAATGATGCAGGTTAATTGTATCTTAGAGGGCTAGGTGTGGGGCTCATTGGACAGCTTGCCTAGTACTTACAAGGTCTGTAAGTACTAGGCAATGCCAGCACCACACACAAAGACACACATTAAACAGGTATAAATAATCCCGTCTATGGTTGGAGAGAACTGTGTTGCTTCTGCATGAAAGCAGAGCCTCTACTCCACCTGGGCTCTGGAAGGAATGAGCTGTGTGACAATGGTACATAATTTAGTCCCTGTAAGTGAAATGCTGTGTCCTTTAAGACCCACCACAGAACAAAACAGTCTACTCTTTCTAAAGTGGACTTAGGGAAACGCAAAGAACTGCCACAAGAAACAAGCTGGCCTTATAAGGCCATGTGGGTGTAAGGAATATAATCAACCTTATTGACTATAGTAGCTAAACTAGGGAAACCATTAGATAAACACCCTGGAACTAAGCAGGGATGTATTTAGCAAATTCTGTTCTCCTAAAGATTAATATATTACTGGTAAAATACAATATTCTGAACAGGTGTAATCTAAATTAAATTCTAAATTTCCTTCAAAGGCTGTATAAGAAAAATGTACATGACGTTACCATAATTAGGGACTTTATATAGTTTAGTGGTCGTCACCTGGTGATAGGTGAGACTTATGATAGGGAAAAGACTCTTGGTGACTCTGAGACAAAGGGCTGGCCCAGTTAGCATTAGGTCTCAGGATTCTTTTGAACACTGTGTAACAGAATATTACTGTCAGTCAAGATAACTGTGGCTGGTCAAAATAAAAAAGTACCACCAAACAACAGTGCTCACATTATCAGTGGCCCGACACTCCTCTCCCTGGTTCTCAAGTGAAGGTGCTGTTTATCTGAGGTAACTTCAGCCTCATACATTCTTCCCACTCACTGTGTAATATCTAAAAGAGACCCATCTACTTCCAGACAGCACCAATCCATACCAAAGCTTTGCTTCCTGAGCCCTCTGGAAACTGAATTGTTTAGCTTAAGCCCAGACCCTGTAAATTCTTTCTAATGCCCTTTTATGGAGATACTTTACAGTGTGCAGCTTTCCCACTGCTACAAGTCAAAATATGCAACTTTGAGTATGAGTGTGTTCTTGGTGGCTTGTACTGGACACTGACAATACCTATCAGCTGAATTCCATCAGTCAATGACCGGTCAATCATTACTCACTACAACTTGGGAGATTTGTGCTATCTTTAATCATTCTTTTACTTTCCCTAGTGATAAGACACTTTAACATTCTTGCCTTAAATCTAACAAGATTATGTCAGTCAAGTTCTTCAGCATTTCTGGACATGATGAATATATCTACTCAGATATATTCTGCAGCTAACATGAGTTCTTACTTGCTGTCAGCTGCAAGGCAAGTTCTCACAAATGACTTGGGAGGTTAGTGAAGATAGCCTGTCTGTGAAACACACACTAAGGAGAGATGCTATCCTCTTGAAACCTAAAATGTTTCATGTGCTCCACCGGCTCCAAGTGGAGACCAGCCAGTAAAGCATCAAGTGTCTCTCCCATTATCCCCAGACCCCAGAGTAAAGAGCAAGTTCCACCTGGGTCCATCGTCTCTGTTCCATTTCCCCCATAGAAAGGAGGGAGTCTGTGCATGATGAAGTCCTTCTTCATTTCTGATGATAGCAGTTCTTTTCTGCCCTCAAGCTGGTCTGCAAGAGTCCTCAGAAAGCCACTTAACTTCCTTTTTACATCAGCTGGGGTTTCCACATTCTGGAAGCAAAGAAGTGAACCTTGACCAGACTTTGTTAGAGGTAGCTGCCCAGGTACAGTTTCACTATAATCTCCTGAGCTTCAATCCCAATACTGACATCTACTCACATAAACCATGCCATTCCATGGTGGAGAGGGACAACCTGGACATTAAGAGAAGAAAGCCTATTACATCCTTACAGGCGACATTTATCTTACATTATCCATCATTTGTAAAAAATATAAATAAAAACAATAGCTAAAACAATTTACAAAATTTTGCTTGGAAAACTGGATCCTTGGAATTATAGTACTATCCAGGCTCTATCTTTGGAGAGTAAGTCACCCTCCTAAAGTGACCGACTGCCTTACGTAATAAAAGCAACATTTGTTCTCAGCCCAGTCAACTTACTGTCTGGAAACTAACCAAAGAATACTCCTTTTCAAAATGCAGAAAACATCAGGAAATCCAAGGTGCACAATGAGCCCCGGGTGTCTCTTCTTCAACTAGATGCCTGATGTGTGCTCAATATAGACTTGTGGCCATGTTTATTTGTTCAACTATCTATTTATCAATATCCCCAGTCTTACTGTGTGAAAATACACAAAACATTTTTGAACAACAGTCAAAGGCAGGTCCCAGATGAATGGCCCTATGTGAAGCTACTCCCCATTTGCTGTGTAAATCCTTCTGCTCAGCAGGCCGACAGCAGGCTAGCTTGCTTCATCTATGAGGCAGGTTTGCCTCCCTGGTGCATGGCTTGGCACCTGCTTCTAACTGTTTCTATTCTCACCATGAGCATCCGCCGGGGCATTCCACTCCTTAAGGCCACATCGTCCTTCGCAATGTCAAAAACAAGCCCCGAAATGGAATCCAAAAGGCAATCTCCCCATGAACTACAACATAAAATAAGAAAATGAAAATAACCAAAGCTGTTAATGAATAAACAATATATGGAAATACCAATTACTACTCAAAACTGCAAACTGGGTTCCCATTTGCCCATTTCTGAGCAATTAAGAAAATTAAACAGATTCTACCACAAAGAAGGAATTTGGAAGATCAAACTAAGCACAAGCCTCTATAGGAACAGCTTTATGGGAAATTTCAACACTCAGTAAACATCCTATAAAAAAAATCTTACAGGCATTAAATCCAACAGAAATACATTTAGGGTAACAGACAGATCCCTGTACTATATCATTACTTGATCAGCAGTATGACACACTTTACTCTGTAAGGAAAAAGCTGATCCTCAGTAAAACATACACTAGCGTTGATGGTTTAAAACAAAACTGATTTCTAATAATTGTTTTACTGGATTAGAGAGCAAGCCAGTGTCCAAAAATAGTATCTAGAGAAAAGTATCAGTGCTCAGTTAACTTCACCTCTTCTGAGGTAGATTTGTCTCACTCCCGCCTCTGTGGCAGTTACAACTGGCTCTTTCCCAACCGTGTACGAAATTAAGTTAAGAAAGATAAAAACATTCTGTGGGATTCTTTCTTCATACACTTCTTAACTTGTTTAAATTTCTCCCATCACCAGCAGATTTCAAATCATGCAAAATGGGAATCATAGTATGGCTTCTGCTTCTCAGTCAGGAGAACTAACACTTTCCTGCTTCACATCCTAGAAGAATGGCAAAGGAGGAGCAAGGGCCTGTTAAGACACTTTCCCCAAAGTATCCACTACTTGGGTGTCACACGAGGTATGACTTAAAGCCAGAGCTTTCTTCATTCTTGCTGGTCATGGAGGATAGAAGCAGATCTCTGGACAAGGGAAATGGTCTTTTGCAGGGTTTTAGGTGGAAGTCATATGCCAACAGATCATAGAGGAATTAGATGGCAGATAAACAGTGTTCTTCCAAGGGTAAGAATATTAATTTGGGGAGACTTGCTCTAGCATTAGCAGGCCCTAGCTATTCCAGTGATGCCTCTTCCAGAGGTGTTGAGATGAGGCTGTACATTCCCTTACCACAGTGGAACCCAGGTTCAGAGTCCAGGAACACCTGAGAGGTCTGGTTCTCAGATTATATTCTTCCAGTCTAGCTCCTGCACTTCCTATCCAAATCAGAGGCCAGACTAGGCACATGCATCACAGTGTGTATCCCACAGCCCAGGCCAGCAACCCAGAACTTGGAAAACTCTTCCATAGCCCCAGCTGACTGAAGGACTGAATGAGATCCAGAGGCCTACCAGATCTTCATTTTAGGATGGGAGATGGATCAAGGCAGGCACTTAACAGCAGAAACAAAAGCAAATAGGGGTTAAGGCAAGGGGAAATGGATGGAATTGCTGATAGCATTACACCTACAGGGTATAAAGGAAAAAGTGGAAGTGAAAATAACCAAGGGTTGGCAAGATGGATCAGTGAATAATAGCAATTGTCAGGAATGCCTGTTTATGACCCCTGAAACCTACAATGGAAACACACACACACACAGAGGAGGGTTTGGTGGTGAAAAGAACTTCTTGAGGACCTAGTTTTGGTTGTCAGTAAAACTACATGGTAGTTCACAACTATCTGTAACTCTAATTCCAAGGAATCCAACACCCTCTTGTAGCCTCTGAGGGCACAGGTACACAGGCAATACATACACACACAGCCAACCAACAATCCACAGAAAATAAAATAAGAAAAGAAAAAAAAAGGAAATAAGATGGCAACAGATATAGAATTTAAAGTAAAGTAGGATTAAGAAGGAAAGAATTCTACCATGGAAGCACCAATGTTAACAACCAAGCAGGATTAGCTGTGTGACAATAATGATGCGGCACCAGAAGACACAGACGTTAATAGGGCCAGTGTACATGGTTGCTAAGATTCAGATGCTGTATCCTGGAACTTCTACAGTACCTCTGACTCACTCTTACAATTGTCCCTACTCTTTGTGCATGTGTGTGTGTGTGTGTTGGGGGGGGGGAATATATATATATATATATATATACACATGTATATATGAAATATTAGTGAGTGTGATGATATGCACATGACTGTGTGCATTTTATGCTGAGGTCAGACACTTGATGTCCTCTATCACTCTCTGCCATACTCCTTTGACACAAGGTCTCTCAACAGAGACTAGATCCCTGATGGTACCCAAGTCCTAATGACCCTCTTATCCCTGCTGTCCAACAGCACTGGAGCGCACACAGCACACCATATTTCTTTTCACCACCAAACCCTCCTCCATGTGTGTGTGTGTGTGTTTCCACTGTAGGTTTCAGGGGTCATAAATAGGCATTCCTGACAATTGCTATTACTCACTGATCCATCTTGCCAACCCTTGGTTATTTTCACTTCCTTTTTCCTTTATACCCTGTAGGTATAATGATATCCTTTTCTTTTACATGGATGCTGATATCCCAACCTCACATCTTCATGTTTGCATAGTAAGCACTTTTACCAGTGGGCCCTTTCTATTGCCCCCGTTCATCTTGACTGGCCTCACATTTTCTGTTCTTTACCTCAGAGTAACAAAGTACTTTTGAAACCTAAAACTTTATGCCATCCAACTGTGTACAAATGGCACTAACCCAGGCAGGATATAGCTATAACCCCCAGTGAATCTGAACATGGGTGAGTTTCACAGAGCAGTCATGAGGAAGAGATACTTACTAGCTCATTTTACAATTTCCTGCTTTTCAGCAGGAAGGACTTGATCCCCTCTGGTCCTGGACCATGGCCTTCTGACCCACCCCTACTTAATCATCCAGTAAGACTCACTAAGCTGTATGTCAAGTCTTCTCTACCTATTCCTGACACCCAAGTTGAGCTGAGCATATTGCTCCAATCACCAAGGGTCTCTGAAAACTTACTGTGATGTACCCACTGCTACAGGTTTTCTCTTTGCTCTGCTTTTACTTGCCTTTCTAAGGGACCCTCTATCTTCTATTTAGGTACTGTGAAGTATCCATGTGTTTGTGTGTCTCTGTGTGTGTTTCTATATGTGTGTGTGTGTGTGTGTGTGTGAGAGAGAGAGAGAGAGAGAGAGAGAGAGAGAGAGAGACAGAGAAAGAGAGAGAGACAAAGAGAGAGAAAAAGAGGGAGGAAGTGGGTGGGGGGAAGGCAGGAAGGGGGAGATATCTACGATGTTCAAAGAATATCCAGACAGGCAAATCATACATGAGGACACATCAAAGAAATATGGAGGGAGTCAGCACAGAATAAGAGGTAGTAGACAACTTTCTCAGGTCTATCCTGAATGTGGCTGCTTTGGGCCATATCTCAGAGGTGTCCTACAACACTAGGTTAGGAAGCAAAGGCCTTACTTGTTCTGGTAGGTGCTAATAGTCAGGTGAATAGAGTGGGCCAGGCCTGAAGGAGTTTCTGCCTGATGAATCGTCCCTCTGGGGAAGTACAACAAATCACCAGGCTAAAGGAAAAACAGAAGAGTTAAGTACATAGCAGTCTCTTGTCTTTAAGAAGATAAACATGCTTTGAGTATAAGTTCTCCATTCTAGAAATCACTACACATCTCAGGGACAGTCTGTGTGCTGGGCTCAGGTGGTGTCTTTATTCTCAGGGTGACACAAGATATACCTGAAACTATCCTCACAGGACTGAGATCCAAAAACATAACACCACCCTGTTTCTGGGGTGGCTACTCCCTCCCTCGGATTAAATCAGGGCTTTCAGTCACAGGACCAGTGAAACTTGCTTAGCTGCCTTAGCCTTAGACTCGCATCACTAAAATGGGACAAGAGTCCCAAAGCCCACAGCATTATTCAGAGGACTAAGGAAATGCTGTTTCCAAGTGCTGGGACAGCATGGGGTATGGTTTTATTAGTCACTGCCAGTCCTCATCTCTTGAGAATTTTCTTTAGATCTCCCTGAGAGGATCTATTATATCTCTTCTAACCCATCCTCCTCAGAGCCTTTCCCAGCAAGGCATGCAGTGTAGAATGCAGATTAATATGTGTGTGTGTGTGTGTGTGTGTGTGTGTGTGTGTGTGTGTGTGTGTGTGTAGTGTATTCTTAAGGCTTGCATGGCTGCCCATTTGCTCTGAATGACCCCAAAATGGCAGTACTTCAGGCAAATAAACAGTTTTGACAATTAAATCCATTATCATTTTGGTGCTACCCTGAGTGAGGCCTTCATGGATACACTTCATTCATTCCACAGGAATATGGATAATTGGCCCCAAGTCCTTTGGGGAAGACAAGGAGGCAGATTCTCCCTAGAAGAAGTTTTCCCAACACTGAGGCCAACTTAAGATTTCTGACCCCTGGGACAAATTAAATCTGTATTATTATAACAATCACTATGCTAACAAAACACTGGCATCTCACCCACAGAATCTGATTGTAAAGGAACCATTAACATGGTATATTTCAATCCCCAGACTACAAAGTATTATGATCCCCCGGTTTAGATAAATAATTTTTTTTTTTGCTCAAGGGCACTGCAGTTAAAGTGATTTTAGCTTAATTCAACTCTAAATCTGCCACACACCCAAGAAAAGTAAAAGGGCTTCTCTTTAGCACACTGAAACCCACATAGACCCACTATATAGGCTAGCACTAGAACAGGGGGAAGGCTGAAAAGGGCTTTGGAATTCTCATTGAAGCCCTCTATTCCTCTCTCAGAGTATGGTGCTTTAAAAAACAATAGCCCACATAGGCTCCTATGTCTAAATATTGGTTTCCAGTTGGTGTCTGTGCTTGGAAGGATTAGAAGGTGCAATCCTGTTGGAGGTATGTATCTAGAGGCAGGCTTGAGGTCTAGAAAGCCTTCTGCCAGCCCCAACACACTCTGCCTGTTTGCAGGATGAGTGTGAATTCTCAGCTATTGCTGCCATCCTGCCTTCACTCCACCATCATGAACTCTAATTCTCTGAAATCACAAGTCCAATTAAGGGCTTTCTTTTGTAAATTTCCTTGATTCCAGTATTTATCTCAATTCCTTTTGAAGGGGCCTACTGAGTAATCTTTGGTATATAGGCCCGACAACAGAGTAGAACGTGAGCAGTACATTAGCAATGCACTTTGAATGGGTACAGTTGTCATACAATAAACTACTTAGCAAGCCAGATGTTGAGCAATGAGCTATAAAGCAAACATAAAACCATCATTATTTATTCAGGATTCCTTTAATATAGGCATCCATCCAAAAAAGGGGAAGCTGTTTCCTCCTGGCTATTGACAGGCAAATCTTAAAATCAATAAAGAGATACAGGCAGAGATATGAATTAGGCTTGGTATATCTGCAAGATGCAAGAAATATGAGAAGATAGCTGCACACAATAGTTCCAATGTAAGAATCTTTGAAATGGTCTAATGTAATGATTTATATTGCCACTGAAGAAATGTATGTTTTCTAAGCAAGAGCATGAAGCTTATTTATGAAAGCTCTTCTTTCTCTCCACATCCTTTTCTCAAGGTCATCTCCTGCCTGACTCTGGTATGTTCCCATCCAAACAAACTGGATCAATATGCTAAGGAAACAATTTACGCTTAAGCTACTTGGCTCCCTCAAGGAGGAACCCATGCTAGCCCCTAGAGGGTAGGAACTATCAGGAAGAAAACAGGTGGCACTGAAATTTCTACCAAGAAAAGGAAGGCATCACTGTGCTCTGCTTACATTCCGACTACTGACTTAAATGTGGAGAAATAGGCAGCGAAGGCCAAACTGTCCACATTTACTCTAGAGAAGTTGGTGATTTGTTGAATTAAATTTATTTCTGTTGAGCTGAATTATACATGGAGACATGTTTTTTTAGAAAATGAATAGACTACCCATACCTTCAGCAGGAAGTCATGTGTTGGTGTGCCGATCCGGTCCTCGGGCTCCACACTGTACGCGTGTGCCAGGGGCACAGTTGGGGAGTACAGGCGCCAGTGTTTCGTTCCCTCCAGCTGCAGGATAAAAACCTATAGGAAGCCACACACAAGAGAGCATCAGAAAGCTCCCTGACAACCTGGGAGCTTCTAGAACATGTACCAGAAATGCATGTTCCTTACACAGAGATAAGCTGCCACTCCTAGAAATTTTTAAGGAGGTAATCAGGAATCCTGGTGTTGGACATTCATTCTTGTCACTTTTTCAGACTTGGCAGGTTTCTTTTTATATTCCACTAATCTTTACATCTTCTATCAGCTAGGCACTTGAAAGCCATAATCTGATAGAAAAATCAGATACAAGTAAATGCTCCAAAGCTTAAATACTACAATAAATAAAGTTTTCATTTGGCTAAAACTATCTTAATATTTTATTAAGAATATTTAAGAAACACTGTGGACAATGTATGTATCTCAAATAGTTCTCAGAGGAATGAAAAGGGATTTCTGTTATATCTGTGTTCACACCTTGTATAAGTATAAAAATAAAACTAGAAAATATTCAAGCCAATGAGTTAACTTTTTGGACGCCACAAAAGAATGAAATCAACCCTTGTAAATGTGCCAGGGATTAAATGGAACCAGGACCTTCATTCAAGCTGCACCAAGACTTTGTGAAAGTGGGAAAAATATATGTATTGTTGGCAGCCACCGAAAATGGACAAAGTGAAAGTAATGTAAGAATTATTTGTGTTTGCTCATCACTTTATACTTTTTTTTAAAAAGTCGATTATTCTTTTATAAATGTCACCCCCCCCCAAAAAAAAAAACAAGCCCTATTTCTAAAGACTGTGTAAATCTTTCATCAACAATACTCATGCTTTGAGAAGGAGCAGGAAGCCAGTCTGCAGGCATTCCAACATGGAAACGAGGTCAGGATCTTCAGGAAGGACCCAGAAGAACAGGCACATGCCTGGTCTAAGAGTGCCTGAGAGTGAACCCTGACAACTGAGCCAGTCAGGCCTCAGCAGCCTGTTCTTTCCAGCCCGGACAATGAATTTCCTCTCTTACCTCAACATCATCGTAATGTGGAGGGAGGCCCTGAGATCCTGCGGGAGTCATGTATACATTTGAGCCTACTAAGGACCCAAAGTAACATTCCAGCTTTTCCTGGATCCTCCAGAGCTCATCCTTTGACAAAGAAAAATGAAATAAAAAGTGAATAGAAAATAAGAAAGTAAATTCAATTAGGATGTCTCTCCTGTACAATTATTATGGGGGAAGTAATTAAACAATAAAAGTCTCCTCAGGAATCTTTGCAGTGTGCACACTCTAGATAATCTAATAGGTGTGAGCAGGTAAATGAGAAACTGGAAGAAAAAACAAGTCAATTTATCCCTTTAAAGTTTGCATTCACTTTAAGGTATAGAACGGACTGAAGAAACTCAAGAGACTAATTTGGAAGCTATGATTAAGCAGCACAAACAAGGAATGGACAGAGCGGCAGGGACAGAAGAAAAGGTGGAGACACACTTTGGAATTGGAGAGGGCTCTGCAACAGAGGAGGAAAGAAACAAGCTGCTTCTCCACTTGACCCATGATCTGCTACTTCCATTAACTGAGCTGGGAAAAGACTGTTGAAAAGGAAGTTTTCAGGGGCTAGCAAGCAGCTCAGCCAGTAAAGTACCTGCCACATAGATACAAAGAGCTGAGCTTGAATTCCCAGCACCCACTCTGGGTACCTTTAACTCCAGCTCTAGGAAGCAATGACAGTCTAGCCTAGGTGGGGAAATCCAGGTTCAGTGACAGGTCCTGCCATTATAAAAAGAGAGATGGAAAGAGATGGAGAAAAATATAGTCTCTGGCCTTTACATGTACACACACACACACACACACACACACACACACACACACACACACCTGCACGCACCTGCATGCTCTACCTATATCTGCAGACTCTACCTTCATCTCCTACACACAGTTTTCAGGAGTACAAAAAATGTTCCAAGCTGGAAATGTTAATTTCAGGATGCTATGATTTCCTATGGTGATATTCTACAGTCAGTTTGAAGATCTAAAGAAATTAAGGGTGGGAATTTACATTTGGGAACTCCTGACAAATAATTATTTAAAGCCAGAGGAACAGAAGTGACAACCTGGGAAAGGTACAGAGGACTGAGAACAAGCTAAGACTCCCCTGAGTGACTTATCAGCTACGAGGCTGAGAGGGATCAGTTACCAGAGTCACGTAGGACACAAGTGGGCCTTGTAGGTAACAGCACGTCCTACCTTCTAAGTGCTTACCCTGATAACTGAATACCCACATTAGCAATCCTGTCTCACAGGGTGGAAAAGATCATTAACACCTGTTTATAATGGAGGAAACCTAAGAGGAAAAGCACACAACCATTAACTGAGCCAAGATTCCAATCTGGGGAGTGCAGCTCCAGAACCCATACCCTCAAAACAAGCCAGCTGTTGTCTGAATGACAATAGCCTCCATAGACTCATACTGGAGTGGCACTACTAGGAGGATGTCCCTTGGGGGTGGGCTATGAGGTCTCAGATGCTCAATCCAGGCCTAGAGTCACTCTCTTCTGCTGCCTGCTGATCCAGATACAGAACATTCCAACTATATCTCCAGCACCATGTCTGCCTGAATGCTGCCATGCTTCCCATCATGACCAAAATTGATTAAATCTCTGAACTGTAAGCGAGGCCCAATTAAATGTTTTCTTTTATAAGAGTTCCTGTGGTAATGGTGTCTCTCCACAGCAACAGAAACGCTAAGATACCTACTCTAAACAGATTAAAGAAACTAAAGCTTTAATACAAATGAAAGCACAATGACTGACATAGGTGATATAGTATAAACATTAGGTTTGCTGAGAACACCAATGAACAAGGCTTGAGAATCAGTTCTACCACTGGACTGTAAGGAATCTAGTACTGAGAATAGCAAATGAGGAAAAATTGGGTCAACACGGAAAAAGCTTTGAGAGATATTCTTTATGAATGAAGACCACTGGGTTTCCCTATTTATAGATCTCAGAGGTTCTTCTTAGCACAGGAAACATAATTTAATAGCCTCTGAGTAGATCAAAGAGTTAGCAGAGCTCCCAAAGAGCTTAATTTATTTTGGAGAAATGCTACAGGACCTGGCTCTTTATTACTTAATATCTGGCACCATTGGGAATCCAGGCGTAGGCTCTTGTTCTCTAATGTCCCAAGAGATCATTTAGGAATGTACAGGTAACTTTATGGCTCCTGATATTGCTAAAAAGGACAAAAAAAAAAGGCACTGGCATGTAACTGACAAACATGTCTATTTTCTTCTTAAAGGATATCCCAAATGCTACAGTTCTAGCTTTCCCATTTATCTTGGCTCTCTGGTTATTTCATCTTCGAACTGACCCATTAACAAAAGATATAGAGTCAAACCATGCTGGTTGAAGTTGCAGTTACAAGTTCAGTGACTGTGCTTTATTTATAAAGGGATGCTATCTTCACTTACGATGGCCACCCGGGAGCTATTCCAGGACTTAACCCCTCAATGTCACAAGTTCTGTTATTAATATGTTAACATGTCTATTTGGATATCTGATGAGTCACCTGGGCACAGACCTCAAGCCACCACTTGGAGAGATGCAGGCAGGAAAGGAAGGCCTCAGCTAGTACCTGGGTGCTACCATGTACCGTAAAGTACAGCAGCAGGACAGCAGGGAGCCTTTCTATACACGAAACTAAACCACCCCACTAAAGCGCAAGGTTATTTTGGTAAGGTTAGAAACTTGAGTCTGGTTTTTATAGCTCTGATACTTACAAATACGCCTATGATTACTACAGATTCAAAACATCTACACAGGTACTGGGGAGATGGCCTAGTGGGTAGGAAGAACACCTGCTGGGCAAGCAGAAGGACCTGAGGTTATGTCCTTAGTACCCACAAGAGCTGATGTGGCAAAATATGTCTGTAATGTTAGCACTGGGAGATAGGCGAATGGAACAGTTGGATCCCTGGAGCTCACTGACCACCCAGTCTAAACAAATGGTTAGCTCCAGGTTCAGTGGGAGACCCTAATTACAAAATCTAAGATTGAAAGTAACATAGGAAAACACCCAACATCTTTTTCTGTCCTCCACACAAGCCTGCATGTGTGAGTATACCACACCGCTCCCCCCGCCCCTTGGGAGAAATAACAGATTCTCCTAAGTTCAAATGTATTTAAAGACCAAATGAACAATATGTGTTCTCACAATGATCTCCATCATCAAACCAGACATTCAACCTTAAACGGATGTGTGCCCAAACACTGCTTTCATATGTCTGAGAATTCTGCCATGGGGAAATCCATTACCTTAAATCTCTGTGGTTGGTGAAACTGAATTGTTGCCCTCTTCTGATCAAAATCTTTTCTCAGCTGAAGAAACTGCGCTTTGCCATCCTTATTTAAAACCTTCTTCTTCCCACTGATGCACCGGCAGACATTCACGTCTCTTCCATAGTATAGCCCTTGTCGGCAGAGTCTCTTCAGATCTGAGAGACTGAACAGAGACTGGTAATATTTGGCCAGTGAAGGGTCGTCCCTCTGAATAAGAAGGGGCTTTTGTTCCCAGAATTCCTTGAAAAAAGTCTCTACTTTGATGGGTGAGATTAAACTTTCAAAGAAACTACTGGGGCTGTCAAAGTTTAACACAGAAAAGCTATCAGGCAGATCCTCCTTCATCTGCTTGCAAGGAACAGACTCTTCTTCGCTCTCATTCCCCGTTGGCTTCACTTTCTTTGGCATTGTTCACAAGTAGGGAGGGAATGCAAACCTATCAAAAGAATAAGACATTATCAGGTTTGCAGGAATGCACGGGCACCATGCATGACTGTGACCATTTTGCCTCTTTGAAAACTCCACATTAGTCAGGACTACATCCTCCAGGATGAGACTGTCTTAAGCCAGTGTCAGTTATTCCAAGATGATTCAACCTTAAATACCACTGTTTGTACATTCATCTACAGGAAAACACAATTGTCTTATACAAACACTAAGTCCTGGAAATTAGTATTAATTAGGAGACTTGATTATCCCAAATTAAACCATTCAACTCTCTCAGAAGTTCTTATTCAAAGGGGAAGCAAAATGTGAAAATTTGAAATTGCAAAGCCCAAAATCTTGAATTTGGCTGCAATCAGCACAAGGTCCTGAATCTAATTAGATGTACTCTTTGTGGTACAACCATTTGATAGAGAATCAGGAACAGCTGTCCGCCGCCAGGTGCTGCTCAACAACACAACACAGAAAACCTTCCCAGGCAGAAGCCAACGTGCCCTGGGCCAGTGGCGTCACCTGGTGGCTGGAATAAGATGACAAATACTGTAAACTCCACTTTAAAGTGCTTGAGAAGTCCATCAGGAAGTGTCACCCTATGTGCCCATTAAAAAAAAAAAGGGTAAAAAAATCGGGTATATGGCAGATCTTCAAAAAGATCTAGCTTTTTAACGGGAATAAGACATCAATCACCAACATCATTAGCCTCTAGCACTTCTCCAATTTAACATGTGCAAAAGAGACAGGGGCATCAAGTGGACCAGATACCCTTAGTAACAACACTCCTGGTCTGTGGCACACATCTAGGTAGCAAGAGGACCAACATTCCCAAATACCCACAAACTATAAATCCTGGCAGTTATATAGCTTTTCCTCATGTAGGTTCAAGAACTGTAATTCAAAATATACAAATATTCACAATACAAAATTTGCACAAGTATTTGGGAGCAGATTTACAATGCCTGCACCTATATGAGACATGAGATAATGTAAACCTAAAATTGTATACTTGAGATAACCAACTAAAACAGGAAGGATTTATTTTGGTTCAGTTTCAGGGTCTTTAGTCTACTGGATGGTTCTGTTGCCTTGTGGAAAGTTGCAAAGTCACTGACAAGAGGCTATGACAGCAGTTACCTCATGGTCACAGAGAGGCAGAAAGAGAAGAGACAAGGGTAGCAACAGTCCCTTCAAAGGCACCATTCTATGACCTAACTTTCTTCCATTAGGCCCTGAAGAGTCCAAGAAGGAGTAGCAGAGGCTAGCAACCCATCTGCTAGTGTAAAGACTTGAGATCTGGGGTGAGTGGGTGTGCTGGAGGCGGGGTGTAAAATCAAAACCAAAACAAAGTTCCTAATTCATTTACACTTCGTATATACCTTACAGACATAGCCTGGGGTAATTTTATGCCTGCTTTTCTTGTGTCTCCAATTTGAGGTTTGGAATTTTAAACTTATGGTATGTTGGTGCTCAGAAATCAGATTTTATATATTTGGATTAGGGATGTTCAAACTGTATAACTCCTCTTTTTTCTTTCTTATTCTGAGAAGAGGTTCTGTTCTTCTGATTCCTAACAAATGCCCTGTTGCTAAAGAAGGCTGAGAATCATGGTGCTTATAAAATATCCTGTTTTTCTCAAGGTCAGTAACTTAAAATGCTGACTTCCTACTGCATTGAGTTACTAGGATTGCAAGAAAGCTGTCTTTCCTTCTCATCAAATGTGGAGTAGCATTCTGGCAGCACTGTGGACTGAACAAAAGAAGTATTCTGCTCTGGGAAGTCCTAGAATGATCTGCAACAACTAAGTTTAAAAACAGCCTTTAAAAAGCAACCTAGATGCAAACTCAACAAATTAGCAAGTGGAAACTGAACAAATACAAAACCCTCTAAAGGTCTCATTTTGGTATCTAAATTTGTAACACCAAGGAGCTCAGCTCTTTTAAAAAGCAGAGAACCATGGTAGCAAACAATGACAACAGCTAGTAACACTGAAGAGAAGGAGTTAAAGATGACCTGAAAAAAGATAACACTGGTGTTAACATACGTGCTGTGTATGCTTGGTTCAGGGACAGGCACTAAGAGAAGGTGTGGCCTTCTTGTAGTAGGTGTGTCACTATGGGCTTGAGCTTCAAGACCCTTGTCCTAGCTGCCTGGAAGCCAGTCTTCTCTTAGCAGCCTTCAGATGAAGATGTAGAACTATCAACTGCTCCTACACCATGCCTGCCTGACACTGTCATGCTCCTGACTTGATGATAATGAAATGAACCTCTGAACCTGTAAGCTAGACCCTATAAAATGTTTTCCTTGTGGGTTGCTCTTCCTGTATTCCTTTTTTTTTTTTTTTTTTTTTTTTTTT
>NW_022196894.1:56868760-56895190 GCF_008632895.1 Mastomys coucha | reverse complement strand
TGTAGATGTACCACAATTTCTGTATCCACTCCTCTGTTGAGGAACATCTGGGTTGTTTCCAGGTTCAGGCTACTATAAATAAGTCTGCTATGAACATGGTGAAGCATATGTCCTTATTACATGTTGGACAACCCACAAACCACAAGAAACTCAAGAAGTAGGAAGACCAAAAGGTGGACATTTCACTCCTTAAAAGGGGGAATCAAATACCCACGGAAGGAGTTGCAGAGATTAACTATGGAGCAGAGACTGAAGTAAGGGCAAGCCAGCCTAAATATAGCTATCTCCTGAGAGGCTCTGACAGTACCTGACTAATACAGATATACAGGCTCACAGCCATCCATTGAACTGAGTATACCGTCCCCAATGAAGGAGTTAGAGAAAGGACCTATGGAGCTGAGGGGTTTGCAGCCCCTTAGGACGAACAACAATATGAACTAACTAGTACCCTCAGAGCTCCCAGGGTCTCAACTACCAACCAAGGACTGCACATGGTGGGTCTGATTGTTCTGGCAGCATGTGTATAGTAGAGGATTGCAAATTCGATCTTCAATAGGAGGAAAGGACCTTGGCCCTGTGAAGGTTCTGTGCCCCAGTGTAGGGGAATGAGTGGGAATGGGTGGAGTGGCAGGCATGGGGTTTGTTCTTCTTGTTTTGTTTGTTTGTTTTTTGGAGGGGAAACTGGGAAAGGAGAAATTTACGTGTAAATAAAGAAAATATCAAAAAAAAAAATGTTTTCCTTATAAGAGTTACCTTGGTCATGGTATCTGTTCACTGCAGTAAAACCCTAAGACAGTTCTCAATGAGACAAACTTTCTGAAAATATTTTGTATATACCACTTCTGATTCAAACAGAACAGTTTGAATTCTTAACCCAAGCAATCAAAGCGTTGGTGAGATGAACTCTCATTGCTGGAATTCTGAAGAGACATGGAAATACAAAGTATGAAGGCAGACTCAGTAAAGAATCTATGTATAGACAGTTAAGGAAGGAGGTTATAACTCTGGTTCTTTAAAATAATCAGCTTGTGGCTGATACTGGAAATTGAAATTTCTGGAGAGTTTTTACTACCATTAAATAAAAACAGCAGCCTAAACATGCAACCAGCACAGCTGACACTATAAGCTGGCACGTGTACTCTTCTAAGGGTATATGCCAATCAGACACTGCCTAGATAATCAGTCACCAGCCCTCATTGCCCTAAAACCTTTGTCATTTGCTGGTGGCCACAGTTTCCACCTGCTGATACAACCAGGTGAAGAACAACAGAGTGTGACTCCATTTAAAGATAGTTGGCACCTTGCACAGGACACCCCAGGAATTCATCCTATGTACCTTTTTCTTGTGCTAATTTGGTTAGCATTTCACCAAGCAAATTGTTGAAACTCTCACATTTAATGTAAAAGCATTAGACCATTGTGATATACTTACATCACGAAAGGCACTTAATGCCTTAGTTAGGGTCACTACTACTGTGATGGAACACCATGACCAAAACAACTCGAAGAGGAAAGGGCTTATTTGGCATATACCTCCACATCACTGCTCATCCCTGAAGGAATTCAGGACAGGAACACAAGTAGGGATGGAACCTGAAGATTGGAGCTGATACAGAGGCAATGAAGGCATGCCACTTCCTGGCATGCTCAGCCTACTTTCTTATAGAACCTAGGACCACCAGCCCAGAAGTGGTCCCACACATCAAACACTAAGCAAATGTCTAATAGTAACTGGATCTTATGGGGGCATTTTCTCAATTGATGCTCCCAGCTCTCAGGTAACTCTAGCATGTGTAAACTGACCTAAGACTAGCTAACCAGCACAGGTACCTTCCAAAGGAAGGCACACATCTTTTGCCCTCTTATATTTAAGGCACACACCTCATACCCTCACAATTGCTCAGTTTGATGAGAGGAAAACACAAGTGAAAGGCTTGTTTCCTCAAGAATAACCTGAGAATGAAATTGTACATTCACCAGAAGGTGTAGCTAAGGTGTCCCAAATACTTAAGCAAGAATAAAACCACTTAAGGACTTTTTTCCCACCTACAATTCAACCCCAAGACTACAGAACTTCCCTTGACTACTGTTACACCACCTACTTTCCCTATGTTAACACAGAATTTATCTGAGCCTCAGTTAACTGGAAACTCAAATACACTTTTACTTTACCACCTTTTTTTTTTAAGCCTTTGGAGGGTGGAGCAGAATATATAGTTACCCAACTAGGCATATCTCCAAATATCCCAAACTGCACCAACATTTCACATGCAGTAAGAAGAAGCACAGGAGGAACAAAGAGACTTCTTGTATTCCAAGAAATATACAGGAAATTAAACAAGAGAATGCCTTATCTATAACAAAGCAGCACCTTCGTGTAAGCCCCATGGATCTCCCAGACAGAAATAAGAATATTTCTTTCTACAGACCCTGGATTGGAGAAGCTGTGAAAAGCAATTGTTTTTCAGTAAGGTGATTTCAAAGCACTTAAAGAATTCCACAAGAGTCTCAGTTTATAAACTGGTAACTGTTGTATCACTGACAAATTCAACATGAAAATACATGTTGGCATTCTTACTACTGTCGTCGACAAACTTAAGAATCTATATTTTAGGGCATCCTAACTTTCTTAGGGTAAAATTTAACGACAAGAAGTCACAGAAATTCTTCTTCTTTTCCTCAACTTCCACTTCCCGAGACTGGGTTTCTCTGTGTAGCCCTGGCTGTCCTGGAACTCACTCTGTAGACCAGGTTGGCCTCGAACTTAGAAATCCACCTGCCTCTGCCTCCCAAGTGCTGGGACTAAAGGCGTACTACGCCGCCACTGCCCGGCCAGTGAAAAAAAATTTTTTTTAAATTACATACTGCTTGTAACAAGATCTCCTGGCTAACCTGAAAGCAACTGTCTTCAACACACAGAAAAGTTTTCATTAATTCAAAGATATCTCACTGAATGGCAGTTATGTTTTGGAGCTGCATACAAACAGAATACAAATTATGTGTATTTGGAGGGGCCGTGAGATCACAAGAGATGCAGCCCAAAAGTTAGAGGCATCCAGGTATTAAAAAGGGGCTGGTGAAACCCGGCTGCCGGCGCCGAAGTTCAGATAATGAACGCTGGCAGACTTCCTGAAATCTGTTCTTAGTCACCTGTTGGACAACCCGGAGTCAGGCAGACAGTCCTCCTCACCTGGAGAGAAAAAGGCAACCTACGCCCCAAGTCCGGAGCTGGGTGACAGTCCCAGCGCCCCACCTCAGTCCGCCGCACGCACGTGGTCCTCGCCCCTCCCCGTCTGCGCGCGCAGCCTGGCTCTAGCTCGCCGGCTGAAGTCACGGGTGCCGCCCTCAGCCCTCAGCCCCCCGGCTCACCAGTAAGGTCCGGGCCCTCCGGAGCTTCACCTCTCAGTCCGACCCGAGTCCCAGGCGCTGCACCGCACGGCACAACCAGGACCACCACACTCACCACTCACGGCCTGTTGCGTGCGGTCCGCAAGTTGACGGCTCTACGGCGTGGAGGGGCGGGGCGGCGTGGGCACGTCCAGGGCGTGCTCCAGAGACGCGGTCCCGCCCCCGAACTTCTGGCCCCGCCCCCGGGCCGCATCCCAGCTCCTGTCTACAACTACCGGCCTGAACCTAAAAGATCACAGACTGCTAATGTGCTTTTTATGGTTGATACCTCCAAATCTGAAGTTAGAGGAAAATCTATAAATTTGGACAGTTCCCTTTATTAACACACACACAATAACATGCTTCTTGGGAGAGTGCTTGTGCTCCGTTGGTCCACAAAAAATCCAAATTGTTTTGTTTTTGTTTTTGTTTTGTTTTTGTCTTTTGGTTTTTTTTGTTTTTCAGACGGTTTCTCTGTATAGCTCTGGCTGTCCTGTAACTCACTTTGTAGACCAGGCTGGCCTCAAACACAGAAATCTGTCTGCCTCTGCCTCCCAAGTGCTGGGATTAAAGGCGTGTGCCGCCACCGCCTGGCTCAAATTGTTTGTCATTGCATGCGGCTTTAATATTTATGCGATTGTTACTAGCTTAACAATTTTAGTACCATCCATTTTATTTAGACTTCATATATTTTCATTCCACTCCTTTTAATTTTTTTCTTTATTTTAATGTCTTTTTCATACAATATATTTTGGTTGTATTCTTTCCTCTTCCCCAATTCCTTTCCAAATTCTGCCCACCTCTGTATTCATCCAATTTCATGTTCTTTCTCTTTCTGATTAAATAAGAAAATCAAAACAAAACCAAAATGTCAAAAATGCCAAAACAAAACAAAAAAAGCACACACGAAAAACATGGGAGTGAATTTTAGTGCTAGCCAGCTACCCCTGTGCATGGGGCCTGCCTTAGAGTATAGCTGATATATTCTTTGAAGAAAACTGATTTCCTCACGTAGAGATTAAAAGGGCAACCTACGCTCCAAGTTAGGAGCTGGGCCACAGTCCCCGCGCCCCACATCAGTCCACAGCACATGGTCCCCACCACTCCCTGTCTACAAGTACTCGCCTCTGTGCCAGCCAAACTCAGCATGTTCGGTCTGCCACTAGGCCTGCAGTGTAGGTAGCCAGGCCCCCAGCCCTCAGCCACCCAGCTCACCAGACAGGAACATGGGCTAATTTTCCAAAGGAAATATAAGTTGCAAATAGTCTCGGTTAGGAGTGGGTTTCTGCACTTGTGCGGATCTTCTATAGCCTGTCAGTCTCTATAAGCTCAAATGAACATCAACCCTGAAATATTTGGAACATGCTCTTCCTTTGGAGTCATCAACTTCTGGCTCTTAAATCTGCTTCCTCTTTCTCCTAGATTATTGAACCATGAGAGAAGGGGTTTGAGAAGAACATCACATTTAGGGATAAGGTGGATTTCTGATGCTTTGTTTTTGTTTTCTGACTATGTCAACTTTTTAATATAAGGAATCTGATGAAGAGTGAGTTCAATAATTAGCCTTAAAGAAAACAGCTGTCATATCACAGAACTAGAGCATGTATCAAAAGCCCATTGGTTGTCCTTTGTGGAGAGGGAGGGACTTTAACAAGATGTCACTTATTGGCTGTCTGAGAAGCAACAGAAACTTACTTATTTTGAAGCCAGGAAGTTCTGAGATCAAGACAGTGGATTCTGCATTTCAGTGGGTCTGGTGTGGGTCTCCAACTGAACTTTGTAAGTGAGGCCTTTGGTACACATCCTCACAGGCTGGAGTGGCAAGGCAGCTGACTTACATATAGGCATGAATCATCCCTGTTTGTGAGAGCTCCATCTTCAAGATCTAATCTCCTCCCGAAGGTCATGCTACTGGCATTGGTGACGTCATGTCATCGTCTATGTCTGAGGTAGTAGACGATGGTCTACTACCTGTCTACTACACAGACGTGCAGACGGTAGATCTCAAGCTGCCTATGCCTGCTCTCTTTAGACTTCTGTTTCTGTACTCTGTCAAAGTGCTTAATTTTCACCTGCTGTATTGCTCAGGGGTCTCTAGAGTCACAGAACTTATGGTAGTCTCTATATGGTAAAGGAATTTGTTGGTGACTTAGTCTGTAGTCCAACTCCCAACAAAGGTCAGCAGCAGCTGTGAATGGAAATCCAAGGATCTAGCAGTTGCTCAGTCTCACAAGGCAAGTAGGTGAAGAAGAGAGCCTTCCTTCTTCCAATGTCCTTCTATAGGTTTCCAGCAAAAGGTGTGGCCCAGATTAAAGGTGTGTGCCACCACACCTTTAATCCCAGATGACCTTGAACTCAGAGATCTTCCTGTCTTAATCTTCTGGGACTTATAGCCACTATGCCTCAAGATCTCCATGCCAAGATCCAGGTCAGCCTCCCGATTAGGATCAGAGGTGAACCTTCCAATTCTGGATTGTAGTCCATTCCAGATAGAGTCAAGTTGACAACCAGGACTAGCCACTACACCTGCCTGAGAAAGCTGCTGCAAGCCTCCACTGGCACAGAGTAAGCAAAAGAGTCTCAAAACTGCAAGGTAATATTCACCTAAGGGGAATTTGACAAACCTCACACTGAATCTAAAAAATACCTTCAGAGCAAGAATTAAATACACTTGACTCTATGATGAAACTCATCAAACAAGACAAATTAACATAGTCACATCACCTTGCAATAATCTTTGGATTTTACTAAGTAAAGAAAAGGTAAATGTACTTAAAAGGGATCCAACCCAAGGTCTTCAAATGTCCTCCATATAATAAATCTCCTGGAACTCAGAATATTTGATTTAATGAATATACACTATCGCTCCTTAGTTCATGTTGAGATTGCCAAATATCTGTTACTAGTGTTTATAGAACTGAGTTATCCTTCTTATCTTCTTCACTGCTTATAGCACAACTTCTTCTGCAGTGTATGTTATAGCATAGTCATTTAGACTGTATAACACTTTTTTACTAGTCGAATACTGCAGACTTCCGTTCTTCATGAGCTCAAAACAGTGGATGATACTATGACTGTTTTCCTTACTGAGAAGTTTTGTTACTTCTCTATATCTATAAGCCTTGCATAGACTTATTCTTGGTTCTTATGAAAATGAGATGTTCTCCCTCCTGGGTATCTTCAGAGGCACTTGTAAAGAAGTCAGTAAGATTGTATAGAAGATGTTTTCTAGCATTTTGTTCTCTAGCATTGTGGATAGGAGAGCCCAGCATGAGTGTGGTAGGTCCAGTTTTCTGTTTTTCTTTTTTAAAATTATCATGAATTGGGACTGGAGAGATGGCTTTGTGGGTAAGAACACTTACTGCTCTTGCAGAGAACTCAGGTTCGGTTTCCAGCACCCATATGGATGGCTCCACACTGTTGCTGTCTCCAGTGTCAGGAGTGTTCCAGTATGGCTTCCAGGGGCATCTGAATGCAGGTTTTATGCATACCTACACTCAGGCACACACATGTACATGTAGAAAAATAAATAAGTCTTTAAAAATCGTCAACTAAAAGTGACCAGCTGCTCAAAGCAGCAGTACTCAGGAACTGATAGTCTACAAATGATATTCCTCGAACTTCCAAGGAGACGAGAAACAACTCTTCTGTCTATAAACTGCTTCTGAATATAGGAAAAGGTTTCTACGAGAGAAAACAACACACTTCTGTTTATTCTTTAAATGCTGCATAATCTAGTGAGGTAACTGACAGTACACCAAATGAGAGCTTTTACTTTGAAGTTTTAGCTAAAACCATACACTGGTCAGAGTAAGCATTTTCCAGGCCCCAAGTAGACTTGTACTAATGTCTACTAATAAGCACAAATACAGTTCTTAGGAAGAACTATATCTGCTTTTCTGCACATGAGAGAACAGAGAGCAAGAGACTAAATTATTGGTTAAAAAATAATCCCACCACTGACTCATAGGTAAAATAAAGAATTTAACTTAAGCAACCCACATTTTTAGTAAGATTTGGACAGGCTCTCTGGGGTTGGCAATCGAACACTGCCCCTAGCATGCCAGGAAAGTGTTCTACCGTGAAATCACTCTAACCCCTTAGCAAAGCTTCTTGACCTTGGTCCTGTTGGCACCCATGTGGGTTTAGTGAGTATTTTGTGTGTGGAAGGTTGCGTGGTGCTTGTATGGTTTGAGCAGAATATTGGGAATCTGTGCACTAGGCGTCAAAGTGCTGGAAACCCAATTGTGACAGCCTAATGATCCCAGACGTTATTAAACTTCTTCTGGAGGCACTCCACCCAAATTTTAACTTTACACTTCATTGAAGTTAAAAGTCTACCATGTTCCCTAGAAGTCTGAGACACTGCCCTGGAAAGTTAAATGAAAGGTCCCAAAGAGGACTTATAATGATTATCTACATTCAGGTTACACAAAGAATAGATTGGAAGTTTAAGGGAAACTTGAGATGTTGAAAGTTTGGGGGAGTTGCCATTATAAGCCTAATAGAAAATTTAAATAGCGTGTCTCCTCCTCCCATAAGCTCAGTAGCAAAAGCTCCAACTCTACACAGAGGTGTGTCGTATCTTCAGGAGGGCTGCTGGCTGTGTTTGGAGCTGTGAGAGACATTCCTCTACTCTCACTGGAGCAGCCTTTGGAGAAGATCTCAGCATTGTTGGAAGGTTTTGTAACTCCTAAGACATTGCTCTACAGCTCTAGGGGGTGGAATGTGAATTGCTATAAGTATTACTAGCTGCTTCTTTTGATGAAGACCCTAAAGATGAACACTGGTTTTGTCCCAAGTAGCAGTCAGGGTCATAAAGCTTCGTGGGCAGCCTATTATGACATCCATTGCAGTATGCATCCATTGCTTAGGTATGCGCTGGGCTTTTTGTGCCAAGGAACTGGGCTTAGACTACCTAGAAGGTGGCACAGCAGGTGAAGAAAGGCAGTCATTGGGAGATGGTGGGATGTGCTGACCCAAATGGGGAAGGAGACACAGCAATCACACACATCAGTCCAAGACCTGAAGTTAATTTTAATGAACCCCAGTGTATAGACCTGCCAAAGAATCTTCACCTGCATTAACATTTTAATACAGACTACCAAGTTAGGTATATAACATGTGGGACCTCAAACCAACTGAAAATGGCAGTTTGGAAAACTGCCTTTAAAGATATTAAGATATAAAAGTATTCCTTTCCGTTGCATTGCCTCCCTTTTATTACCATGGGGATTGCTTGTTTGATTTCGATGTTAAATATTGTACTGTGTTGCTGACTTGAAGGGTGAGTGAATGAGTTCACCAGTCCTTTCAGGCCTTCAGGTCACTGTACTGTACCTATGTATGGGGGTCTCTGTGACCACCAAGGCCTGCAGAGTGACAATCTGTGTGAGGGAAGCAAAAAGTCCAGTTTAGCATCACGCAGTAGCTGGGATTGATTCAAACTTCTGGAGCCTAACACTGGACACTTTATTTTACAGATATTTAAGCATAGCACAAATTGGAAAAGTATCCTGGTGGTAATTAACTTAATCCCATGTGCATATAAACCTTAAAGTGTGACTACATCAAAACTTTTTAAAAGTACATACGACCTCTTCCATAAAGATGGTTCTAAAGATTGACTACATATGACGTCCAAAGGCTCTGGGTGAGGACTTAGTGTTGTCTTTGTTCCACAGATAGTGTAATGTCACCAGACTACTATCTCCACTCCCATTTATAAAGTACATATGACATCTCCCATAAAGATGGGTTCAAATAACAGAGAAACAATGCTCAAGATAAGGGTCTAGGAGGATGGCTGAGATAAACAGAAGAGTCTCTAGGGGATCCAGGTGTGGCTTGGCCATACAGAGACCACAGAAGTCACCAAACTATTAAGCACATCAATTCCTAGTCTTCTGAGAAGAAAATGGGTTATACATCTCTTCTTTTGAAGACACACCCTGCATGCTTAACATTCCTGTTTTTCCTAGTACTTACCTATGAGCACAAAGACCTCTGTGTACCCTACACAAGTGAACGCATGAGTGTCAACAAGCTATAAATCCATGGGCTGTGAAGTTTCTCATCCCACAGTGCACTGAGCAAAGACCAGGGGTAAGCAAAATCAATTTCCCTGAACCTGGGAATACCCTAACCCACAGAGAATGAGTCAACTTCTCAGAAGTGGCAACTTCTCAGTCATTCTCTAACCTCCAACTGAGTCTCTGAAATGGGATGTGCAATAAGCTTGTTCCTAATACTGTGACCCCACAATCTTAGTGTGTAGTTGGTATCTGCTGTAACCATCCACAAATGCTATGGGATGCACGAAGCACCCTAACCTTTCCTGGATCTGCATCATGGGCCATGCCAGACACAGGGCAGTCATGGGAACCGGATGAAAGTCCACACTCAACGCTCTGCTCTTCTTCCATTTATTTATAAAGCAAATTCAATTTCAAGATGATAACTTCAGATATTAAATTTCCAAGGTGAATCTCTTTGTCATAGACTGGCTGTATGCTTATGAAGGCCCCCTTGCCTTCAACTCACTATCCATGGGCAAACAGAGAGCTAAACACGTACTTAAATTAATGATTTTTGCCAGTTCTTTCTGTACTCTGCCTATCTGTTCCTTTGTCTGACATGAGTTGAGGAAAGAATGTGTTTAAGGTTCAAATTGTACATTATTTTCATTACAGGTTCTTCAGACCAGATTTAAGTATGACTCAGGGCTGGGGCGGGATTCAAAAGAAATTTGAATAAGAATAGGCTTTGTGCCTATCTTAGTCACTGTGCTATTGCTGTGAAGAGATAACTTGGCCAATTGGGGCTTGCTTACAGTTTCAGAGGCTTAGTCCATTATCATCAGGTGGGGAACATGGTGGCATGAAGGTAGACAGACATGGTGCTGGAGCAATGGCTGAGAGTTCTACACCTGAATCTGCAAGTAGCTGAAAGAGAGAGACAATGGGCTGGGTCAATTAATAATTGACCCAGTGATATACTTCCTCCGACAAGGCCACACCTATTCCAATAGGGTCTCATCTCCTAATCCTTCTAAAGTAGTGCCACTCCCTGATTACTACACATTCAGATAAATCAGCTTATGGGAGCTACTCTCGCCTACGTAAACCACCACAAAACCTGAAAATAAGTCTTAGTGCCAAAGTGTTTTGCATCCACGCATGTTTTTACACAGCTGGTTATTTATTAGTAACTGAGTATCCTCAAAGCATTGGGGTCTACAGATGGGCCAAAGAGGAACAGTCAGTAAATCACACATGACAGTAATTAATAAGAAAAAAACTTTGTTCTTTCTATACCCACATAGAAGTCAAATTATTTCATATAAAACATAGCACAGTAATATAATGCATAATTAACCAAGTAAAACTTATAATTTCATCAGTACAGAATTTTATCAGTACAACTCCCTACAATCAAAGGGGCTAATGATAATATCATGAAAGAATCAAATAATGAAATACTTCAAAAAAAGTAGCGCAATTTTTGAGTTGATGTGTTGTCTTGATTCCTTGATAGCTCACATGCAATTAATTACTTTGTTTGTTGAGAGTTACACTATCTCCCATCCTTCAATTAGAACAAGAACAATTAGATTACTTCAATCTCAGTTGATACATGACCTAGAATAACATAGATAGAAAGACAGAGAGAGACAGATAGATGATAGATTGGAAGAGATAAAAAATATTCTGTCTTCAAATTGAAATCATTCTCAAAATATATAACATTTCAGACTTTAAGATCATTTTGTATTATAATAGCCAGAAACTGGAAACAACCCAGATGTCCCTCAACAGAGGAACTGATACAGAAAATATGGTACATCTACAAAATGAAGTACTACTCAGCTATTAAAAAAATGAATTTATGAAATTCTTGGGGAAATGGATGGACCTGGAGAATATCATCCTGAGTGAGGTAACCCAATCACAAAAGAACACACATGATATGCACTCTCTGATAAGTGGATATTAGCCCAGAAGATCGGAATACACAAAGTACAACCCACAAACCACAAGAAAGTCAAGAAGAAGGAAGACCAAAGTGTGGATACTTCGTTCCTTCTTAAAAGAGGAAACAAAATACCCATGAAAGGAGTTGCAGAGACTAACTATGGAACAGAGACTGAAGAAAGGACAATCCAGAGACTGCTCCACCTTGGAATCCTTCCCATATTCAGTCATCAAATCCAGACACTATTGTGGATGCCAGCAAGTACTGGCTGACAGGAGCCTGATATAGCTGTCTCCTGAGAGGCTCTGACAGTACCCAACTAACACAGAAGTAGAGGCTCACAGCTATCCATTGATTGGACTGAGTACAGGGTCCCCAGTGAAGGAGCTAGAGAAAGGACACAAGGAGCTGAAGGGCTTGCAGCCCCTTAGGATGAACAACAATATGAACTAACTAGTACCCTCAGAGCTTCCAGGGACTAAACCACTAACCAAAGAGTACACATGGGGGGACTCATAGCTCCAGCAGCATGTGTATAGCAGAGGATGGCCAATTCGGTCATCAATAGGAGGAGAGGCCCTTGGCCCTGTGAAGGTTCTATGCCCCAGTGTAGGGGACTGCCAGGGCCAGTAAGCAGGAGAGGGTGGGGTGGCAAGCAGGGGGAGGAGGGAGGGAACAGGTATTTGTTTTTGTTTTTGTTTTTTGTTTGTTTGTTTTATTTTATTTTAAGATAATAAGACTCATGGTTTTCTTCCTTCTTCTTGACTCCTGGATCCCTTTCTTTACTGTGAGATAGTCTTCATTAATATATGTCCTCTCTGTTATAATAGCATGAATAAAGTGACCTTCATAAGACTCCACCCTGTTTGCTGGCAGTGACAGCACATGCCTTTTATCCCAGCAGTCAGGAGGCAGAGGCAGGTGGATCTCTGAGAATTCAAGGCCAATCTGGTCTACAAAGTGTGTTCCAGCATGACCAGTGCTACACAGAGAAACCTTGTCTCAAAAAACAACAAATAAGCAAAACACATTGTTTTAGCCAGGGTTTCTATTCCTGCACAAACATCACGACCATGAAGCAAGTTGGGGAGGAAAGAGTTTATTTGGCTTACTTCCACATTGCTGTTTATCACCAAAGGAAGTCAGATCTGGAACTCAAGCAGGTCAGGAAGCAGGAGCTGATGCAGAGGCCATGGAGGGATGTAACTGGCTTGCCTTCCCTGGCAAGAGGACCTCCCACACGAGGTCCTACCCCCTTGATCACTAATTGAGAAAATGCCCCACAGCTGGATCTCATGGAGGCACTTCCCCAACTGAAACTCCCTTCTCTGTGATAACTCCAGCCTGTGTCAAGTTGACACACAAAACTAGCCAAAACACACATCAAACAAAAAAGCTCAGTGTTTCGACTTACACTGTTATGTTAAAAGAGGTGAGAAATGTTGGAGTTTTGATTAAATCAAAGGGAGTCCAACTGTAGTTAAAAAAGTGATAGGCTTTTGAAATTAAGCAGAACTTCGTGCATTGATAGAATGTGTTGAAGGATATGCTTGTGTGGTAAGAGGAATTGGCTTCATTCCATAAATGAGATCATAGAAGAGTAAAACTGACTGCCATGAAATTAAAGCTGCCCCAGGCACAGAATGGCACCTTTCTCTTACATGTTAGAAGGAGTTGTATAATCTCACTGGAGTTTTATGTAATAATAATTATAGGTTAGGAATTGCTATGTTTATCACTCGTCTCCATGCTGATATGATAGGATCATATACAGCACAGTTAGAAATGATAGGCTTTCCTCAGGAAGACTAACCCAGTCTTCCAAAAGTCAAGATAATGTATTGTGGCCACAAATCATGGTTTTGTGATAACTCATATGCAAAATTTTAATCTCATTTTTTTCCCTCTCATTTACTGTCTTAGTCAGGGTTTCTACTCCTGCACAAAACATCATGACCAAGAAGCAAGTTGGGGAGGAAAGGGTTTATTCAGCTTACTTTCATCTTGCTGTTGATCACCAAAGGAAGTCAGGACTGGAACTCAAGCAGGTCAGGAAGCAGGAGCTGATGCAGAGGCCATGGAGGGATGTTCTTTACTGGCTTGCTTCCCCTGGCTTGCTCAGCTTGCTTTCTTATAGAACACAGGACTACAAGCCCAGGGATGACACCACCCTTGATCACTAATTGAGAAAATGCCTTACAGCTGGATCTCATGTAGGCACTTCCTCAAGGGAGGCTCCTTTCTCTGTGATAATTCAAGTTTGGGTCAAGTTGACACACAAAACCAGCCAGTACATTTACTAACATGGTAAAAGCTTATAACAGCAATAGGAGTCATAGAAGGGAACAGGTCTTCAATAAATAGAAATTATTTTAAAGTGGGCATTATATATCATTCCAACTTATAATATAAGAGGTAAAGGCAGTTCTGCTTAGGATAAAAATTACCTAGAACTTGAAGTGCTTCTTCTTATACTAATGTGTACCCAGACATCTGGGCAGACAGGTGGGGAAGCTGATGTGGCAGGTCCAGATGAAAAAAAAAAAAAAAAAGGGGGGGGGAGGGAGAGTATTCTTGTAGAGGAAATTCTTGCTGAAATTTGAATACTAGTAGGAATTAATTTGTTTCCAGAGCTGATTTCATCTCTAAATATTTTACAGTTACAAAAATATACAATAGAAAATATTCTGATGAATTGCGTGTAAAACTAGACTAGGAGGGCTACAGTGCAGTCATTCATTCAGTAAAGCACTTTATACCACACCATGTTCTCTTGTTTTCAGGAATAAAGGCACAGAATGTCATTTATAAATCAAAGAAGAAAATCTGACTACAAACGGCACAGAGTAAATTACATTCCTCAATAGGAGGTATCTTCACAAGTTCAAGGCCCATGTCAGCTCTCACAACAGACACAGGAGGAGGCATAAGATAAACAGCACTCACTCTAAGTGCTTAGGTAGTAAATAAAAGTACATACAAAATTTCCCTTTTTGTGAAAAATATACATGCTCTGCTTCCCCAGACCTGGCCCCAGGCTCCTCCCTGTCTCTGAAGCAGAACACTAGCTGCAACCTCCCTTTCCCTGCTGACGTCTCCTGTGAATCCCACAGACCAACTCTTTGCCTCCCTCCCCAGATTTGACTCTGTGTCCTAGTCCCTAACTCAGGCAGGTACCTCCTGCTTAGCCATAGGTCATGCCTGCTAGAATACTTCCTTTTCTTTCTCCACTCTTTCTGCTCCCCTGGACCCAATTTTCAGGGTGGACCCTAGTGCTGCAATTCTCAACAGAGAAATCTCAAATGATGAAAAAACACTTAAAGAAAAGCTCAAGATCTTAGCCATCAGGGAAATAGAAATCAAAACTACTTTGAGATTCCATATTATACCTGTCAGAATGGCTAAGATCAAAAACACAAGGAAAAGCTCATGCTGGCAAGGATGTGGAGCAAGGGGAGCACTCTCCTTCATTGCTGGTAAGAGTGCAAACTTTGACCACTTTGGAAATCAATATGGTGGTTCTTCAGATAATTGAGAATAGATATTCAAGAGTCAGCTACACCACTACTGGGCATATACCCAAAGCATGCTCCATCCTATCATAAGGACACTTGCTCAACTATGCTTATGCTTTACTCACAATAGCCAGAAACTGA
Source organism: Mastomys coucha (assembly GCF_008632895.1). NCBI lineage: Eukaryota > Metazoa > Chordata > Mammalia > Rodentia > Muridae > Mastomys > Mastomys coucha. The sequence continues at coordinate 56,880,173 of NW_022196894.1, read as the reverse complement.
AAACAACCTAGATGCCCCTCAACAGAAGAATAGATAAACAAATCGTGGCCATTTACACAATAGAGTATTACTCAGCTGTTTAAAAGTTGACATCATGCAATTTGCAGGAAAATGGATGCAACTAGAAAAAAAAAATCATCCTGAATGAGGTAACCCAGACCCAGAAAGACAAATATAATATGTATTCACTTAGAAGTGGATATTAGCTGTTAAGTAAATGATAACCAAACTACAATCCATAACTCAGAAAGGTTGGGTAAAGATGAGAAGTCTACAAGACATGAATCCCCCTAGAAAATAAAAATAGAAGGGAACAGGAGGGATCAGGTGTGTGTGTGTGTGTGTGTGTGTGTGTGTGTGTGTGTGTGTGTAGGGGGTGGAATGGCAAGAGAAAGTAGCAGGAGAGATGTCTGGAATTGGGAGCACTTGGGGGAATGGATGATATGGAAACTAACAGCAGTGGAATCTTCCTGGAATCTACAAGTGTGAGACTAGTGAGGCCTCTTAGTAATGAAGGATACAAAATCTCACTAGGCCATCTGTTGGAGCCAAGCAAGTCTTCCAGTGGTGGGACTGGGTTACTTTCAGTTGAGTTGTTGGCCAAGAGGTACCATGCAGACCCCTAAACAACCAAGGCTGGTACTAGGACAGAAGGTTGTTCTTTAACAACTGGCAATGGGGCTCCACTGCTGAGGAGAAGCTCCACATAGCTCATTGAATGTGGAGAGGTCAACCTAGTGTCTACATGGAGGCTTTACTCCTATGTACTAGTCTCTTTGGTATGGGAAGGTATTCTGCAGGCTACCAAAAGAAAAATGTGAAGCCAACCCAGCTACAAAACCTTTTACCTACAATCTGTCCACCCTGCAAGATGTCCGTGGGGGAATGGTAGACCAGAACTTATAGGAGTGGCCAACCAATGATTCATTTAACTTGAGTTCCACTCCACAAGATGTCTATGTCAGACAGGGCTTGGATGGCCTGGAACCAGAAACAGGATAGTCCAGAGACCTTGGATCTGGAGTGCCTTGTCCAGTTGTCAACAGAGAGGATTCCTCATGAAGCAGATGGGAACAGATGCAGAGACCCACAGACATGTGGAGAAAGATTTTATTTTATTTATTATTATTATTTTTTTTTGGATTAGAGAAGTATATTTTTTTCTAATTTCTTTTTTTTTCTTTTAGATATTTTCTTTATTTACATATAAATTTCTCCATTCCCAGTTTCCCCTCCAAAAAACAAAGAAACAAACAAAAACAACAAAAACAAACCCCTGTTGCCTCCCACCTCCCCATGCCTGCCACCCCGCCCTCTCCCACTTTCCGGCCCTGGCATTCCCCTACACTGGGGCACAGAACCTTCACAGGGCCAAGGACCTCTCCTCCTATTGATGATTGAATTTGCAATCCTCTACTATACACATGCTGCCTAAACAATCAGACCCCTCCATGTGCAGTCTTTGGTTGGTGGTTGAGACCCTGGGAGCTCTGAGGGTACTAGTTAGTTCATATTGTTGTTAGTCCTAAGGGGCTGCAAACCCCTCAGCTCCATTGGTCCTGAGAAAGATTTTAAATTGGAGATCCCCATTGGGTCCCTCCCCTGGGGGTTCAGAGAATCCCACAGAAGACAGAGTGGAAGAATTCTGGGAGGTAGAGGGAATGGAGGACACCAGAAGAATTCTGCCCACTGAATATATGAAGCAGGGCACATATGGGCTCTCAGAGACTGAATCAGCAAGTGTGGGGTCTGCATGAGTCTGCACCAGGTCCTCTAGATATATGTTGTGGCTATTTGCTTGGTGTATTTGTAAGACTTCTAACAGTAGAGTGGGTATGTCTGACTCTTTTGCCTGAACTTGGGACTCTTTTCTTCCTATTAGGTTGCCTTGTCCAGCTTCAGTGAGCCTTGCCTTATTGTATTTTGTTTTGTCATGCTTGGTTTTCTTGTGGAGGCCTGCTCTTTTTCTGATGGGAGGTGGAAGAGGGATGGATCTGGGGAAGAGAGGAGGTTGAGGAAAGCTAGGAGAAGGGAGGGGAAACTGAGGAAAGCTAGGGGAAGGGAGGGGAAACTGTGGTCAGGATGTATGGTAGGAGAGAAGAGTCTATTTTAAATAAAATAGAAAAAAAAATTCTAACTTTTATGTTAATAAAACATGGAGAAATCCAAGATAAGTCTGACTAAAACACACACACACAAAATGCTATTAAAAGAAAACTTCTAATAATCGAATTAAAAGATTAAATGTCTCGTTCTTGGTGCCCATATTTTTTTAATCAATTGGCATCCATTATCTTTTTAAATAGTGAAACTATACATTTTAATTACAACAGAAACCATAAAGCTAAGTTCATGTAATACTCTTTCATAGGTTTCCTCAAGAAGTGTTTAAAAACCTGCACATTTCTATATTTAGGTGGTTTACAAGCTGGCTGGCTTTTAAAAAATATCTTCCAAAGCAGCTTGTGTTCTGAAATCCCCGGTTTTATCCAGGCTTATCCCTCGGAGAACACTCATGCAGTCTGTTCGGGATTGTGATCAGTAAATGAAGTGAAAATCAAAATGAGGTAACTAGTCTATGCTCTTTGTTTCATATATATTTTCCAGATAACTATGCTTTCATTTTCCTTGAAATAAGAACCTACCCAGAAATCTTGTCTCTCCCTCAGAGCAATGAAGCTAACGGGAACAGTTCTGTTTCACAAATGGCAGATGTGATGAGAAGCATGCTGTCTTACATCCTTGCAGCTCATTCTGAATGGTCTGACAATTCCCTGGTGCAGTAAACGGATTTGATTTCTAAGTGGTAGACATTTATTACCAGAAGATATACTGCCTGTGTTCCTAGATATTAGCAAAAGTTACGTTTGATTGGCCAATAGTTGTGCGTTAATGGTCCTCAAGAGAATGTGGAGAATATGTGGAGTGTGATAGAGGCCCATTCTCCTAGCCTAGATTGCCAAGTGTATCCAGTGACGCCTCTGATTTAAAATGGTGAAATGAATATGCTCAGGGGAAGCATTAGGCATTGTGAATGCTGTAATTCAAGGTAAGTGAAAAACAGCCATCTCCAGGGAGCCAGAGGACTGGACGTTGGGAACAGTGCTGGCATTTCTGTTTCTAAATTATTTTCAATTTAACAAATTCACACGTAGAAGTTGTTAAAAATCATAAATATAATCCAACTATAACTATACTAATAGCTATAGACCTTCAACCATCTAGGGCATCAATCTATACTAGATTTTCAGAATATAACCTTACAAAATATTCTTAGTAAATCAAGTTTAACAGTCATTAAATACACAATTAAAATTTAAATTGTAGTCCTTTTACAGTTAAATGGGAAAGGTTTAAGATAATTATTAGCTCACTTTTGGACTGCATCCTAAAAAAATACAATCTCTGAGAATTTTTGAAAGTATATGTGTCTCAAAATTAGTATGCATATCATAAAAGCCATAATATAGAAAGAATTATCTTTTTAGTTTTTTGTACTTAGGAGGGAGAGAGTTTTCTAGAAATCTATGCAGCTCATAAGAGGCAAAATCAGTATTCCTGTCAGTCATGCAGAGGCTATTTGTTTCTTTAACTGGATTTGAATAATTCCAATCATTTTGTTTGTATGGTAAAATAAAAGGCAGCACATTGAACTGCTTACATTATTTAATATATCCTTTTAATTCATTTTTAGCAATCAAAATATAGAAGATGGCATTTTCTGACTTCCTGCCAAAGGATTTGTTCTAAATTGCACCTTTTAAATAAAATATCCCACACTGAATCATGTACACTGCCAATCTGAAAAATGAATGCACAACAGAGGGTTTTCTACTGAACAACATTTATGTAATGCCCACTTGACCTGATTTGCTTCTTGCAATGAAAATTGCTCTGAGATACATACTTTGCATTGAGTTTATTTACTTGGTGTGATGTCCAAAGACTCCTCAGTTGTTTATATGGTGAGAATTTCCGGTCCCTTGGATGTTCTTTTTCCTCCTTTGACATTTCCCTTTCAGTACAGTGTACATAACTACATTACCATGACCACTAAATTGGTTGTTCAACTAGTTTTCCATTCTCTCCTTTTACTACATAGCAGTTATTAGAGTACGTGATACATGTAGGCAGCCGATGACCATCATGAAGAAAGGTTACACAAACACTGTGGTGGTTTGAGTGCGAGTGTCACCCATAGGCTCATGTATTTAAACATTTGGTGCCAAGTTGGTGGCACTGCTGAGGGAAATTTAGGAAGTGTGGAATTCTTGCCACCATGCCTGCTGCTTACTGTCAAGATTCTTTGCCATCTCAGGCAATTATCCCTCTGGAACTGTGGGACCAAATAACTCTTTCTTCTAAAAGTTGCTTTGGCCATTGTTTTATTTCACAGTTATAGAGAAGTAATGAATACAAACATAAATGATGCTTTGAAACCTATACTTCATCTATAAAATCCTGAATACTGTTATGGATGACAGGAGGTGAATTTAACGAATAAAGACCGAGTGAAGTTTAATTTTTTTCCATTTTGGGCTCCATAAAATATGAAATTTAATATATAGGAAATGTGACTGGAAATAGAAGAAGGGGCTGTTCACAGGACTCTCCATTGTGTGTGGATGGGACCACTTCAATATGGAAGCTCTCCCTTAGGACAATGTTATTTGTCATTTGGCAGACACTAAGAAATCAGTTATTCTTGAATAACTTCCATAGTTCAGCTTTATTCCCTAGTTTAAAAAGATCATTTTTACAAAAGTGTGTCAAGATGAAATAGTTACAAAATATTTATTCCTGATGGAAAAATTTCCCTTATAATATACATGCCTGCTATGCTTATTTATAAAGCCAAATTTTCCCAAGACTCTGAACATTGCAATAAATGTTAATCAGTCATCTTTTACATCTTGAGGCCAAGGTACATGGCTGGCTTTATCCCAGTTTAACTGTCCAAGTTATATCCAGGAGGTAAATAACACCATCTGACTCCAATGGAAGTTTATATAAAACATTCCTCTTCAGGCTGGGGATGGTAAAATACTTATCTAGCACATGCAACATCCTGAGTACTGCAAAGAAAGGAAAACATCAGCAAACAAAAAAGTCCTCTTCACACGTAAATACCCCAGTAAAACAAATTAAATATTATATAAACGATGGGGAAGACAATTCTAGAGTAGGTATCAATGACATGGTTGTTTTCCAGGATGATTCTACCAACGTTTCCTCCCAGGGATTTTCTTTTTATTTGAGATGAATCTGCACAGGGGCTTCCTGTGAACTTTGTTCTCATGGAGTCCTCTTCTGAGTGTAGAAAGAGGGAAGTCTGGTCCACATCAGTCTCACTGTCATGGTAGCAACCATCGAAGGCCATGGCTTGAACTGCATCAATATTGTACATTCCAGATATCTGTCAAAAAGACTTTTCTTTAGTAAGGCACAAATGCAATTTTATAAATAGGAACTATAGAAAAATGTTAGTCAGAAATTAAACAGTTTCCATCAATGTTCAACTTGTCTTGCTTGTTATAAAGAATTCTAGTTTTGCTTCTGGCATCTGACTTAAAAATCATTTTAATAATAAGCAGCAATCCCAGCACTTGGGAGGCAGAGGCAGGCAGATTTCTGAGTTCGAGGCCAGCCTGGTCTACAGAGTGAGTTCCAGGATAGCCAGGGCTACACAGAGAAACACTGTCTCAAAATAATAATAATAATAATAATAATAATAATAATAAGCAACAAACATTGTCTTACAGAACCTGATTTACAAGGTGGTTTATATTTAATTCTATGAGTTATTTAGGCATCATACAATTAAATGCTATACTAATATAATATCAATAATTTCTGATCTAGTCTTGAACTGATAAACAGTTGTCCCAGATTCTTGAACTCCTCTTTGTTCTGAGTAACAGGAACAGTCTGCCATGGCCTTAGGAGTCCTGAGTGAGTACGAATTATCAGATCAACTTAGGCTTCTTGGATTTATTTTCCAACTCATTTTTTTTCTGTGTAGAGAGAACATAATAATGCACAGACCTATGTCTTTTGTTTTAGTTTCTGGTCTCAAACCAGAGTGAAAGTCACTTTCTACTTACACTTGAGTTGGGGAAGAGTTATTGTAAGGGTTTTATTTGTTTTTTAAAGCAAAACTAAACTGTTTTTTTACCAACAAACAATTAACCTCCAAAAGAAGGAGAAAAAGGAGGAGGAGGAGGAGGAGGAGGAGAGAAGGAAGAGGAGGAGGAGAGAAGGAGAAGGAGGAGGAGGAGGTGAAGGAGGAGGAGAGAAGAAGGAGGAAGAGAGGAGGAGGAGGAGAGAAGGAGAAGGAGGAGGAGGTGAAGGAGGAGGAGAAGAGAAGGAGGAGGAGGAGAAGGAGGAGGAGAGAAAGAGGAGGAGGAGGAGGAGGAGGAGAGAGAGGAGGAGGAAGAGGAGGAAGAGGAAGAGGAGGAGGAAGAGAAGGAGAAGGAGAAGGAGAAGGAGAAGGAGAAGAAGAAGAAGAAGAAGAAGAAGAAGAAGAAGAAGAAGAAGAAGAAGAAGAAGAAGAAGAAGAAGATGAAGAAGAAGAAGAGGAAGATGAAGAAGAGGAAGAAGAGGAAGAAGAGGAAGAAGAGGAAGAAGAGGAAGAAGAGGAAGAGGAAGGAAGCATTTTTAATGATGCTTACAAAGCCAGATTAACTACAAAGAAACTGGCTTATTTTTCTGAAGAAGTATATTATTAGTGATTTTTGTAGCAACTGTGCCTGATTGAATCTGTACTGATTTTTTCTCTTGAGTTTTACATTGGGAGACAGTGGCTCTCACTAGCAACAAGTAATGTCTAGAAGGCAGCTATTAGTAATTGCTTTTGGAGAAAATAAAATCCTTCTCGATCAATATGGAAGTTGAAAAATGAACAAAAATGGAGAGACTTTTCTAGATAAAATTATTCAGAATTTAAATTGGAAGCTGCAGAGTAAAATCGATTCAAAATGCCTATTTTGTTATAGCAATTTAAAACTATATTATTTTACTGAATCAAGAAGACATGGCAACTATTCTGTGCAGTCAGTTAATGAATCAGTGGGGACTCACACTTTTGAATTATATCACCCTTCTATGTTTTGTAGAATAGGAAAATTCTGTAATAAGTTGAATATATACAAAATAAATATGCAAGAACTTAAGGCTGATTAGCCTCAGATAGCCAATAATATTTAACCACAAATTCAAGTATTTAAAAGCTACAGTATCATCAGTGGGTTCTATCCTACCCAGAATACTATTGGGTCATCTCACCTTCTGGGTACTTTTTATCTGAATATATGCTATCAGCATGCTTAAGAAGACTAATCTTTACAGAACAGGAGCATAATTTTCTCTCTCCATATTGATAATCTAGTTACCCCTGTCATTGATCAAAGCTCATAAACCACAGTTTGTCAAAAGCTACTGTTTTTACAGGTTTGTAACTGATGGAAACAGATTTAGAAATAGTCTTATTTTTGTCTCCAGAGCCCAGGTAAGCTCTCAATTAAGCCATCTCTTATCTAGAAACAGAGCTAACTGTTATAGACTGGGTTCTGGAATCTGGAATTAGGGAAAACCTCCTATTTCCTTTCTGGGCTTAATTCAAGACTAAGGAGAGTTTTAAAAAATTATTATTTGTGGTGTTTCTGGCCTTAGTGGCTGGCTAAGATGTGTATGTGTGTGACGATAGTGGGGTTGATGTTGGTACAGTGGGGTTGTTGGTGGTGGTAGATGTGGTCATGATGGTAGAGAACTTTAAAACAAAGCTAGTAAGAAGAGATAAAGGCACATCATCTTCCGTAAGGGAACACTCCATGAACAGAATATTGGAATTCTAAATGATGCACATGAAGCACAGATGCATCAAATTGCTTAAAGTGCTACTAGTTGTTATAAAGCCTCAGATTAATCCTAGCATCATAAAAGTGGGAAATTTCCATATATAACTATCACCAATAGATAGACCACTAAGATATGACAAAACCCAAAATAGAAAACTACAGAGAAACATTATAGTGAGAAGAAACAGTAAATCAAATATACCTAGAAAATATCTACCACATTCTACCGAAACACTAAGAAACATACATTATTTTTGTAGCCTATGAAACTTTCTTCAAAATAGACCACATATGAAATCATAAAGCTAGTGTGCTAGGATTCTCCAGAAAAATAGAATTTATAGCATGATTTTATCTATCTATCTATCTATCTATCTATCTATCTATCTATCTATCTGTCTATCTATCATCTATCTATCTATCTATCATCAGCATCTATATGCTATCAGCATGCTTATATATACATATATATATATGTATTCACACATTTATAAATTCCCTTCACATATATGTGTATACATATACACACGTATATATGAAGGGAATTTATAAGAATGGCTATGATCCAGCTAATCCAACAATGCTGTCTACCCACAGAAGGTTCAAGAAACCAGTAGTTGTTCAGCCCATGAGGCTGGATGTCTGAGCTGGTCCTCAGTATACATCAGAATCTCACAGAAGTAGGCTCTAATGCCAGTGAACAAATGAACTTGCTAATGAGTGTGAGAGCCAACAAAGGTTTCCTTCTTTCATGTGTCTTTTATATAGACTGCTGCCAGAATGTGTGGCCTAGCTTAAAGGTACATCTTCCCACCTCAAAAGATCTGGATTAAAAGTGGGCCTTACCACTACGACGTATTTAATCAAGAAAAAAAAAAATCCCTCACAGCTGTACCCAGATGCTTGGGTTTTAGTTAATTCCAGACGTAGTCAAATTGACAACCAAAAATAGCTACCACAGCAAATCTCAAATATATAAAAAATTTGAAAAATCCTGCATTCTAGCTTATCACAAGGGAACAAAGTTAAATATCAACATCAAAATAAAATACAGAAGGCACATAAACTCAGAGAAATTATACAACACACTATTTATAAATGAGTCACTAAAGAAACTGATAAGGAACATTTAAAAAATTCTAGAGTCAAATGAAAATGACTACAACATATCCAAATCTATAGGCTACAATGAAGGCAGTCCTGAGTAACATTTATCCCTAAGTGCTGGCATAAATAAGTAGGATTTAAAAGAACTAACTTAATGATGCACCTCCCCGCCTCCTCAAGTCAGGGTTTCTCTGTGTAGCCCTGGCTGTCCTGGAACTCACTCTGTAGACCAGGCTGGCCTGGAACTCAGAAATCTGCCTGCCTCTGCCTCCCAAGTGCTGGGATTAAAGGCGTGCACCACCACTGCCCAGCGTTAATGATAAACCTTAAAGCCTTAAATTCAAGAAAAAAAAATAAAGTCAAGAAACAGTAGGTAGATAGTAAAAACTAACAACAAGGCAGAATTAAATAAAATATACTAATAGAAGGAATCAATGAAATAAAGAACTGATATTCTGAAAAGATAAACAAGATTTTCAAACTCTTTGCCAAATTAAACAAAAGAAGGAGAGAAGGCACAGATGAATATAACTAAAGATGAAAGGAAGGCATCAAAGGACAAAATTAAGAAAATCATAGAGACACATTAAATATTCCACTAAAACAACAAGATCTAGAAGAAAGGAATTGAAGATGACATTAGAAGATGGACAAGATGCCCCATGCTCATAAGATATGGATATTACTTATAATAATGGGCTCTAGCTAAAGGCAATCTACAGATTCAGTGCAATGTTAATGTCTTAGTTAGGGTTTTATTGCTATGAAGAGACACTATGACCATAGCAACTCTTATAAAGGAAAACATTTAACTGGGTCTGGCTTACAGTTTCATATATTTAGTTTGTCATCCTCATAGTGGGAGACATGAAGATAGCAGGCAGACATGAATCTCGAGAAGGTGCTACAAGTTCTTCATCTTGATCCATAGGCAGCAGAAGGGGGCTGTGTACCACACTGGGCATGGCTTGAGCACAGGAGACCTCAGAGCTCACCCCCACAGTGGCACACTTCCTCCAACAAGGTCATACCTATTTCAACAAGGCCACACTTCGTAATAATGCCAAAAAATTCAAATGCATAATGCTATGGGAGCTATTCCTATTCAAACAACCACAATCAAATTAAGTTTCAGGGTCATTTCTCATAGATATAGAAAAAAAAACCTTAATATTTATATAAAAGCACAAAAGATCAAACAGCCAAAACAATCCTAAGCAAAATGACTATTATAGGAGGAAATACCATATTTGATTTCAAGTTATACTATAGAGGCATAGTAATAAAAATACCATGCTAGTGGAACCAAAGACGACTCATAGGTGAGTGGAATATAATAGAGGACCCAAATATAATGCCTCAACCACAGCTGCCTGGCCTTTGACAAAGTTATCAAAAATATACACCAGAGAAAAGCATTTTTAGGAAACAGTACTGGGAAACCTGGGTACCAACATGTAGAAGAATGAAACTAGATCTGTATCTCCTCCCCTACACAAAACAACTCCAAATGGATCAAGGACCTAAAATAAGGACTGATCTTCTGAGGCTGCTTAAGGAAAACAATAGGGAGTACATTTGAACGTAAAGTCACAGGTTTTGGATTTCTAGAGAGCACTCTGGTGTTGCAGGAAGTGATGCAATAGCCTACAAGGAGGATCTCATGAAACCTCAGTCTTCTTTACAGCAAAGGAAACTGTCGATGGAGTAAAGAGGAAGCCCACAAAAAAGAAGACAGTCTTTGCTATCTAGACATCTAACAGAGGGTTTGTTCTAGAATGTACAAAGAAATTAAAACAAAGCAAAACCCTAAGAAAACAGGGTTTTAGTTAGGGTTTCATGGCTATGACGAGACATCATGGCAAAGGCAGTTAAGGAATCAGGACAATATTTAATTGGGGCTGGCTTACAGTTTCAGAGATTTAGTTCTTTATCATCATGATGGGAAGCATGACAGTGTGCAGGCAGATATGGTGACGGAGAAGGAGCTGAGAATTCTGTATCTTGGTTCGTACACAGTAGAAGGAGACTGTCCAGCAGGCAGCCAGGAAGACACTAGAATTCTACAGTGGGCAGTGCTTAAGCCTAGGAGACCTCAAAGTCTCCCCTGATAGTGCCACACCTACTCCAACAAGGCCACCATCTTCTAGTAATGCCATTACTTGAGGGTCAAGCATTCAAACACATTAGTCTATGGGGGGGAGGCAAACCTATTCAAACCACAACAAATTAATTAATTTAAACCCTAATTAATCAAATAATTTAATTAAAAGGGCTATATCAGTAAAGAGAGTTCTCAAAAGAAGAAATATAAATGTCAAGGAGTCACTTCAGAAAGTGTCCAGCATCCTTTTTTTTTTATTAGATATTTTCATTTTTTATAAGTAAATTTCTCCTTTCCCAGTTTCCCCTCCAAAAAACAAAGAAACAAACAAAAACAACAAAAACAA